>NW_025999982.1:390316-468688 GCF_001458135.2 Marmota marmota marmota | reverse complement strand
CCTTAAAAAAAAAAAAAAAAAAGAATGTCCCATGCAGCTGGGCATGGTGGCGCACACTTGTAATCTCAGTGGCTCAGGAGGCTGAGGCAAGAGGATCACAAGTTCTAAACTAGCCTCAGCTCAGCAGTTTAGCAAGGCCCTAAGCATCTCAGTGAGACCCTGTCTCTAAATAAAATATTAAAAGGGTCTGGGGATATGGTTCAGTGGTTACATGCCCCTGGGTTCAATCCCTGATATAAAAAAAAAGAATGTGCCATGAAATATTTGGGACTAAATTATACTAAAGTGTTATTCCTGTTAATCTGAAATTCTAGTTTAACTGAGTATCTTGGATTGTATCTGGCATCCTTACTCCCAGAACCTCCCCTTCCCCATGCATAAGGAACCTCTCTACCCGTCTTGCATCTATGGGAGCTCTTCACCCTTGGTCCTTATCCTGTCTCTCCCACTTCTGCAGGGATGTAGCACGGGGCTACGAGAATGTGCCCATTCCCTGTGTCAATGGTGTGGATGGGGAGCCCTGCCCCGAGGATTATAAGTACATCTCAGAGAACTGTGAGACATCCACCATGAACATTGACCGCAACATAACCCATCTACAGGTAAGTGAGAGCCCTGGGTCCGCCACAGAGCCACCAGAGCCACTGAGTACAGTTGAGCAAGTAGGGTGCTTTTCTAGGTTACATGAAGGTATCATAAATAGGAGTTCATGGTGGCCTTGGGGACACCCCTATCAGTAATATCTTAATTTCCTCTCAACCTGAGACCGTCACCAACCATTGTCCTAAAACATGGGGTCCCAGAGAAAGAACAGTGCTGGAGTGCAGACAGCACTGGGAGCTGGGCCATTGCCGATCCGGGGTTAAGTTGACCCTCTGCCTCCCACCCCAGCACTGCACGTGTGTGGATGACTGCTCCAGTTCTAACTGCCTGTGCGGCCAGCTCAGCATCCGCTGCTGGTATGACAAGGTACATACCCCTCACCTGGACCCAGACTCTCTGCCATTGTTCCAGAGGAGCTGGCTGATAGCACCAATTCCCTGGGATCTTGTTCCTCACCTACCCTGTCTGGGAAGTGACAGAGAGGGCAGGGCAAGGCTGAGGATTCCAGGGACACTTCCAGGGCAGAGCTGGGCCTCTGCCTAGGTATATGCAAATCAAGGGTGATGCCTGTGTTTCCTGGTCTCTGACCTCAGCAATGCTGCGGCCTCCTCGACACCTCCCTGCCTCTGGGTTGAGATCAGCAGTGGGTTTTTCTACGTAGTGTTTGTTGGGGGTCTTGGGCAGCTAAGATGTGTCCCACACAAAAACCACTGTTCTCGCCTCGGGTCTACTCCCCAGGATGGGCGGTTGCTCCAGGAATTTAACAAGATCGAGCCCCCCCTGATCTTTGAGTGTAACCAAGCCTGCTCCTGCTGGAGAAACTGCAAGAACCGAGTGGTGCAGAGCGGCATCAAGTAATACCCCTGCAGCCCCCATCACCCGGTCTCACCTACCACTCACTGCCCCATCTCCTCTCCTGGGGCTTTTCCAGGTCCTTGCACCTAGTATCTCCCTCTCTCCCACCCCTAGGGTACGACTGCAGCTCTACCGAACAGCCAAGATGGGCTGGGGTGTTCGCGCCCTGCAGACCATCCCCCAGGGGACCTTTATCTGCGAGTGAGTCAGCTGGGGGTACCTTGGCACCTGTGGGCACAGTCACTTCTGACTCCAAGCCTCCCTCTGCCCTCCTCCCTGATGGATCACATCTCTTCTGCCCACTTCAGCCAGCCATCTTTGACCTCCACCCCACAGCTAAGGGAGCCTACCTCCACTCTGCCCACACTGCAGGGCCATCCATCCCTACTGTCCTGTTTTCCCTTCCCTCCACCTCAGTGTATTTCCAGACCTCACACATCTTCTCCCTGCCCTGCCTCTGTATGTCCTTGGGCAAGTTGCTTAATCTCTCTGAGCTTTAATTTTCTTGTCTGTAAAATGGAAGTGATAACAGCAGCCTGCCACCTACTTAAGGGCCTGTTTATCTCCATGACTTCTTTCTCTGCCTTCTACCGGCTGGCTCCCTATACCCTGGCCCTCAAACTTATTCCTTTGGCCTGGTAGGGGGAACCCTTGTTTGCCTATTCAAGGGACCATTGAGCTTCTCTCCATTATGTCTTCTCTCAAATTCTCAAACAAGTAGCCCCCTCCCCTTCCTCCTGGACCATCCTCCCCCACCATCTGCTCACTGCCTGTCCCTGCCAAAATCTGCTCTTGCCCTCACCTTCTGCTGCAGCCGAAGCCGCCTCACAGTCATTCTGCTGCACTCCTACCCCCAATATGTGTCCCAGTCCTTGTTCTGGCATTTGCCCATTCCTATTAGACTACCTGATCCCATGATGCTGCCCTCACCTCTGCCCAGCCCATCCAAAATTGCTATCTACCAGTTCCTCCTGCTGTCCAAATGTGGGCATTCTCACCCCCAAGCCACTCCCAAAGTTCCTCATTGCTTCTTCTCTTCCTGCAGCCCAGTCCCTCTTCTGTCACACAGCCCTGCATCGCCCACCACCTGCCCTGTGGTTCTAGGACACAAACCTCCCAGTGTCTAAACCCAGACAAACTTCCCCATCTGAGCCTGCTGTCCCTGGGTGCTAATGCCCTTAGCCACAGAGGCCCAGCTCTGTCTCCACACTCTCTAGGCTCTAGCCGTTTTCTCTCACCTCCCACCACTGTTTCTCCAGGTCTTCTGGGGCCCACAGGCTTCTGGGATTTCCCTCCTACCTGCCTATTGTTCCAGGTCTCCAGTGGGGACCCCAACTGGCAGAATTGTATCTTGGGTTGTGCCCTCACATGCCTATCTATATCCCCCTTCCTCTTCTTAACACCCACCCCAGAGCCGGGGACTGCCCACTACCCGTCCCAGGCGATGTGTGCTCCTCTGTGTACCCGCTGTGCCTTGGGTCACCCACCACAGCCCCAGCGGTGTTGATCTGTGAGGTCCAAAGATAGTAATGGGGCATCTGAGGAATGAAAGAAGAGGATTCTGTGGGGTTGTAAGGAGAGACCGCCCTGCTCACCTTTAGAACCACTGTTTCCTGTGCAACAGGTATGTTGGGGAACTGATCTCTGACGCTGAGGCTGATGTGAGAGAGGATGATTCTTACCTCTTCGATTTAGACAACAAGGTAGGCAGGCAGCTTCTAAAAGCCCTGCTCCTAGTGGCTAGGTTTCTGGAACCCCCTAGGAAAGGGAAACCTGGGGAGGAAGGACTGAATGGTCAATGCAGAGGGGATGACCAGGCAGGCAAGGTGGGGATGGATATGAAGAGTGATGTCCTTCCCCTCAGGATGGAGAGGTATACTGCATTGATGCCCGTTACTATGGCAACATCAGCCGCTTTATCAACCACCTATGTGACCCCAACATCATCCCTGTCCGGGTCTTCATGCTGCACCAAGACCTGCGATTCCCACGCATCGCCTTCTTCAGTTCCCGAGACATCCGGACCGGGGAAGAGCTAGGGTGAGGCATCTCTGGGCTCTGCCAGGAATGTTGGGGATCAGGCAGGGATTGAAGGGAGCTTCTTAGACTTTATCATACAAAGTGTCCCCTAGAGAGCTTGCTTGTGGTTTTTATTTGTTTGTTTGGTACCAGGGATTGAACCCTGAGCTTAACCTCTGAGCCACATCCCCAGCCCTTATTTTATTTTTTATTTTTGAGATGGGGTCTCACTAAGTTGCTTAGGGCCTTGCTGAATTGCTTTGAACTTTCAATCCTCCTGCTTCAGTCTCCTGAGCTGCTGGGATTATAGGTGTGCTCACTGTGCCTGGCACTGCGGGGGCTTGTTAAAACTGTCCTGAGCATCAGCAAGATTCTGATTCACTAGATTCGGGAGGGGCCCCAGGAGCCTACATTTCTAACCAGTTCCAAGGCAGTGCTGAAGCTGCAAGTCCATAGAACTTAAAAAGATTTAGAATGTATCTGGCAAAATGGGGCTGGGGACCTGAGTCCTTCATGGGAAATGGCATCCTCAGAGTCTTTAGAGTAAGGCTCTGGGTGCCTGAGTCCAGATTATACAAGTATCTGTGCTCCTCTGACAGGTTTGATTACGGTGACCGCTTCTGGGACATCAAAAGCAAATATTTCACCTGCCAGTGTGGCTCTGAGAAGTGTAAGCACTCAGCCGAGGCCATCGCCCTGGAGCAGAGCCGCCTGGCCCGCCTGGATCCCCACCCTGAGCTGCTGCCGGAGCTTGGCTCCCTGCCCCCTGTCAACTCCTGAAAATGGACCACACCTTGTCTCTCCCCTGCCCCAATGGCCATCAGCTCAGCAGCTGCTTCTGCCACCTGCTGCTCACAGCCCAAACCTGGGGCACTGCCACCTTTCCTGCCCACTACCCTTCACACATTCCTCAACCAGAGACTCCAGCCAGGCCCTGGAGGTCTGATGGCCCCTCTCCCAGAGCTGGTTCCTCCCTGGGAGCATGACTTCAGGGCTGGCCACCCCCATCTCCCATCCTCAGCTGAAGTTTGATGAATTGAAATCTGGCCTCTATGCCAATTGGGTTTTTTGTTGTTCTCAATAAACTTTGGGTTTGGTAATAAACTGGGTGATTGTTGTAAGGATCTGAAGCACTCAGCCAGAAGGATGGTGGGTTCAAGGGGCAGAGCAGGGTGAGAAGCAAGCTAGGCAGCGGGAGGGGAGGGGGGGACTGGAGGAACAACTGGTCTAGTCAAGGACTTAAATAAAGACAATTCTTAACATTTAATCCTTAGGAGGGTGTCGGCCCAGGTATACCCCAGTTATGGTACTGCAAAATTTCTTATTGGCGTGTGCCAGTTCCTTCCCACCCTGGTCTTTGACACTGAGCAAGCAGCCTCTGATCCTCTGGTTCCAGGCTCAAGCATCCTGGCCCCACTGGTCACAGAATTGTGGATTCGGAAGGAGGAACTAGAGTGTGTCGGGGACCACAGCCGGGGGTGGAGCTGTGACGTGTGGGAAGGCGGGGCTGGTGGCAGGTGAGACGCCTGGTCTCCTGGGCTGCAATCACTCCGGGAGACTGAGCCATGGGAGGAAAGCAGGATGAGGACGAGGCCTATGGTGAGACTGAGGGGAGAAGCCGGGGCTATGTGGAGGGAGGGAAATTGGCAGGACACGGTGGCTGAGACTGGCTCCAGGGAGAGGAACTAAGGAAAGTCCTGGGTCCCTGAGGAAAGAGCCCTGGAAACAGGAGCAGGTGGAAGGAGGTAGAATCAGGGTCCTGGGGAGAGGATAGGGCTCAGAGCCTGGGGGCCATTGCTGGGGAGCATTTGTGGAGTGAAGCTGGAGGAGGTGACAGGATTTCAGGCTTGCACTCTGGGCTCTGAGGGTCGGGAAGGGGTGGGCAAACAAAGCCCAGATGAAAAGTGGCAGGGTTGGGGTCATGAGCAGGACAACAGGGCTCAGGATGCAGGAAGAACCTGGTGGGTGAAGCTGGAGCCTCTGTGAGGAAGAGTCCAGGAGTCAGTGTGGACTCTGGGTCTCTGAAGCCGAAAGGTGCCAAGGCCTGCCAGGCAGTCTCTGTGAGGAGTGGGAGCATGTGATGTTGAGTGGGCTGGGGTCTACTTGCAGGTCTCTGCAAGGAATGGCAAGAGAAGTGGGTTCTGCTAGGATCCCTATGAATAGTTGGGGATAAGGGTCTTACTGGAAATGGCCCTGTGACCTGCCTTGGCGTCTCTGTTAGAAGTAAGGAGTCTGTCTGGAGTACTTTGAGGAGTAGGACCAGGACTGGGATTCCTGTGAAGAGTAAGGGCCAAGGGGAGAAGGAGCCAGGAGCTGGCTTCCAGAATCTGCGAGGAAAAAGGGCTAGGAGTAGGGAGGGAGCTGGGGACCAGCCTCCAGGATTCCTGTGAGCAGCAAGGGCTGTAGCCTGCCCACAGAGATCCCCTTAGGTCTGGAGGGGAGACAATCCTGAGTGAGAAGCCTGGAGAACCAGGTGTTCCCTAGAGAGGGGGGGGAGGGGCCCAGGACACTCCCCAGAAAACTTCCTGGAGCAGCTTTGGATCAATCATTGACCTCATGCCCATAAGCCAAGGTGGGACAGAGTCCAGAGCACCTGGGCAGAGAGGATCCCACCCCTTCCCAGACTCTGGCCCAGCCTTCTGCCCTCCCTCCTGGTGCCCACAGTGAGACCCTGGCTGCCTGGCCCCACCTCCTCCCTGTGTGTACTCAGGGAGGACCAGGAACAGGACGTGGCCACAATCTCAACAGCCAGTCAGCTCAGGTGTCACCCTGACTAGCACCCAGAGCTCTGTGGTGGCTGCCTGAGAACTGAGGTCCCTTTGAAGTGGGGTCCCCTCTATAGGGGTCCTCTTTTTCCAATCCCCAGGCCCTTGCAGGGGTTGACACCCTAGGCTCAATTTTTTTTTTTTTGTCCATGGCTTCAGGTCAGAGAGTGAAGATAGGCATTGGTTCTGGGGCAGCTGTGATAAGGGGCTGGGACACCTCCCTGAGGGGCTCTGGACCTGGGAAGTCCAAAGCAGAATGTAGAGAGAGGAGAAGGATAAGAGTGGGGACTGAGAGCCCCTGAGACACAGTGTCCCACCTCCCACCAGCTAGAGGGAGCCTTGAGAGAAATGGGGCCAGGGGACCAAGGCTATTTCCCAGACAGGCAGCCTTGAGGTGTGAGCCTTGATCTGGAAACAGAAAGTCCCCCTCCCCACCCCTGCCTGTCATCTGGGTGGAGTTTAAGGTGAGCAGTTGAGCTGCTGACCAGGCGTGGATTCCTGGATTCTGCAGTTCCTGCTCCCTAGATTTCCCCTCCTGCCAGCCCTGCCCTGGACAGGATCCTGGGGCCAGGAGGGACTCCAGAGGAACAGACTAATGGAGAAACCCCTTCAGGGCCTCATTCTCCACACTTTTCTCCATGCCCCGCAGGGAAACCTGCCAAATATGACCCCTCCTTTCGAGGCCCCATCAAAAACAGGTGAGTTCTGGTCATTGCCCTGGGGGGCAGGGGAGTCTGGTTTTTTATTTTGTATTTGCTAAAATATCAGTAAAAAAAAAAAAAAAAGAAAGAAAGAAAAAATGCTACCCCAGGGTATTTGTTGTGTCTGGTCAGCAGGGAGCTTCCTGGTACTGGTGATACAGGGGTGTATACATTTGGGGGAAATTCACCCAGCTGAGTACTTAGGACTTGTCCTTTTTATGTGCAGTACTGGGGACTGAACCCAGCTCATGTTCTACCCCTGAGCTATACCCACAGCCCCTGAGTTGTGCTTTTCTCTGTCATACTTTAGAAGAAAGATACCCAAAAAAAGGTTTTCTTTTAAAATAAATAAATAAATAAGCTGGGCACAGTGGTGAATTCCTGTAATCCCAAGAAAGAGGCAGAAGGATTGCACATTCTGGGGCAGCCTCATCTATTCAGCCAGAGCTCATCTCATTATATAAAATAAAAAGAGCCAGGGATGGAGTTCAACCGCAGAGTGTCCCTGTGTTTCATCACCAGTACTTCAAACAATACATGAAACCTGCTAATACCCACTCTCCAGCATTTCCCAACTCACCAGCAGACCCTTGGGGACTGTCCCCTTCCCCTCACCAACTCCCTCCATTATACCTCCCCAAAGCCTCCCCAGTCAGACTCCATTTCTTTCCCAGGAGCTGCACGGATGTCATCTGCTGTGTCATCTTCTTGCTCTTTATTTTGGGTTATATCGTGGTGGGGATCGTGGGTGAGTTTCCATCTGTGCAGCGTTGGAATGGTGGGTGGGGTGATAACCCAGAGGTACCACCCCATAGCTGCTCCCTGCAAGCTCCTGCCCTCCCATGATCCATCTGTGTATGTCTGTCTTCAGCTTGGGTGTATGGAGACCCCCGGCAAGTGCTCTACCCCAGGAACTCCACAGGTGCCTACTGCGGGATGGGGCAGAACAAGTAAGTACAAAGATAGAAAGAGTAAAAGGAGGGAGGTAAGGTGGGAGTGGGCAGGAGATGGCAACAGCCTCCCATCCCCCAGCTCAGGCAAGAGAACCTTCATGCTCTTCTACACTCTTCCCGTTGTTCCCACCCCACCCACACCCTCTCTGAATCTGATCACACCAGAGCCCTCCCTTTGCTGGACATTTAGTTTGAGTCCCCCAGAACTGAGAGGACTTAGCCAGAACGTGGTAAATTGCATGGTTTTAGAGTTCAGAGATGGCTGTTTAGATTTGGCTAAGTTTTGGTTGTATATCCTTCGACAACTTACTTAACTTCTCTGAGCTTGATTTCCTCATCTGAAACACAAGGATGATTATAGAAGTGATGCTGTCAGTCTCCACAGGCAGGAAATGTTTAATAAATAATCAACCCTCCAGCATTTACATAGTGTTGACTATGTTCCAGGCAGGCAGTATACTTTACACATGCTCTCTTTAATGCCTCATGATGTAGATACTATCATTTTATAGATGATGGATCTGAGTCAGAGAGATGTTTAGTGACTTGCTCGAAGTCATAAAGCTAGTAGGAAAGGATTAAGCTACAGAATTGATGCCCTCAGCCATTCCTTAGCTGTTGTGATGGGAGTTGTTCTGGGAAATCATCTAGTTTCTCCCTTACCTCCCCAGAGGAGCTAGGACCAGGTGCTGGATGTGACTCCTCTAGGCCACAGGGGGTCCACTGTACTCTAGGGGAGTGACCTCAGTAGATCCTCCCCTCCCCTAACACCAGATGAGGCCCTGAGCCCACTCTTCCTCTCTTCCTGCAGAGATAAACCCTATGTCCTGTACTTCAACATCTTCAGCTGCATAGTGGCCAACAACATCATCACAGTCGCCCAGAAGGGACTACAGTGCCCTACGCCCCAGGTCAGAGTCCAGGGCTGCCTCTGCCTCACATGTCCCCAGGGCCCCAGGTACTAGCCCCTTAGTACATTCTCTGCTCCCCAGGTATGTGTGTCCTCCTGCCCGGAGGCTGTATGGACAGTGGAAAAAGATCAGTTCTCGCTGACAGTTGGAGAGGTCTTCTATAAAGAAAAAAAGAACTTTTGTCTGCCAGGGGTGCCCGGGAATATGGTGAGTACTGCCCCCGACATCATCACTGTCACTCAGGAGGGCCCACAATAGGATGGAGTAGCAGGGGAAGTTGGGTAGAGGATCACTGATTGGTGTTCCTGGGAAGGGTGGACCGGCTGAGCCCTGTGGTAGTGGTGGTGGCAACAGTGGCAGTGGCGGTGAGGGGACCCAACTTCTCCATCCTGTTCTATGTCTGTGTGTGTGTTCTGTTCTCCCTTCCCCACCCCACAGACGGTACTCCAAAGCCTGCAACAGGAATTCTGCCCCAGTTTCCTCCTGCCCTCCACTCCAGGTGAGAAACACAGTTCCCTCCTCAGGCATCATCTCCTCCAATATTTATTTTTATTTCTCAAATGAGGAAACCAGAGAGTAAAGAGAGTAAAGCCACACAGCTTGTCAGTGGCACAAGTGGAATGAGCAACAGGTCTCCATTTCTCTCTCTGCCGTGTGACCCCACAGTCAGACCATCAGTGTTTTTCAGGCACCTGCTATGTACCAGGCACTGGGGATAAATGTGGGGAAGGTAGAAATTGCTCTGGGCCTGAGCTACATTGTAGGTGGAGAGATCAGAGATGGTCATAGAGACTGTATGAGAACCCCATGAAAACCCCATGGAAGAATCTATACATACATGCTACCCCTTTGCATAGGGGAAAAGACTAGAAGGATATCCACCCAGCTGTTACAAATGAATGTGAGTGGGTGGTGGGGTTGCAATTGGTCTTTATCCTGTATGTTTTCCTTTGCAACCTCAAATACACACACGTGTGTGTGTGTGTGTGTGTGTGTGTGTGTGTGATAGGGGAGGGAGGGAGTACTGGGGCTTGAGCCCAGTGGCACTCTACCACTAAGCTACCCCCAGCCCCTTTTTAAACTACATTTTGAGACAAAGTCTCACTAAGATGCCCAGGCTGGCCTTGAACTTGCAATCTTCCTGCCTCCTCAGCCTTCCCCTGTAGCTGGGATTACAGGCATGCCTCACCATGCCCAGCTCCCAATACATTTTTTTAATGTAAAACATTTTTTAAATTGTAGCATGAGTAAAGATAAACAGTTTTTAATGTAAGTACAATAAGAAGTGTGTCCAAAGATTGCTCCAAAGTCAGATCTGGATTTAAATTCTAGCACTTTCCCGCTGAGTGATCTGGGCTACTTAACCTCCCTGCACCTGGTTTCCTCTTCTTTGTAATGTAAATAACCTTCCTGGCAAGGTTGTGAGGGTGAATTAAATGGCTCTACATGTACATAACAAGTACCACAGGAGATGGGGATGGGTGAGAAAGCTTCCTGCGGAGGTGAGACTGAGCAAAAGCTGTTCCAGAGGAGTGGGGGGACTTCAAAGAAGGGAGGTGTAGAGTGAGGGGACAATGGAAGGCAGGGTCCAGAAGCTGGGCCAGGGAACCTGGATGGTTTCCAGGCAGAGCCTCTGAAGGTATCTGAGAAGCCAAAGGACACAGAGCCCGGAATGATGAGGTCGTGCTGTGCCCTGGTCTTCCTGGCCCACAGACAGGCAGAGGGTGTCAGGTCAAGCGAGTCGGGCAAAGGAGGCAGATTTAAAAGGGCCGCTGAATGAGGCTTTATTGAGATGTCACTCCCTGGCGGAACTCGATCAGACCCACAGAGGGGACAGGGGAAGGGTCTGAGGAGAAACCGCATGGAAGCTCTATAGGACTGGACCTTTATGGGGCTTACAGCAGGAAGGGAAGGGCTTGGGATAGGAAAAGGTGTTTTTAGGGTCCCTTGCCCCTTTGGAGTTGGTCAGGGGAGTTGGCTGAACTCCAGGATTGGCCAGGGAGTCCTGCTGATTGACAGGCATTAGTCAGGAGATCTGGCTGATTGACAGGCATTTCCGCAGGCATCTGATTGATGTTCCTTTCCCGCGCGAGCTGCTTTGTTCTAAGTTGTCACCACCGACCTAACATTCCAGCCTTTTTGGTGACACAGGGCGGCGAATTTCATCTAGCTACTTCCTGCTTGTTTAGGGGTATCATGCGAGGGGAGTGGCTCGGGTGTAGGTTCCGTGGGAAGGCAACTGTAGGGGTGTAGGAGCATCTGGTTGTAGGTGGTCACGCTGGCAATTTCACTCATTTGCTTTTGAACGAACCTGAGGAGGCAAGGAGCAATCATTAATAGAAGTCCTATTACTAATATAGGAGTGAGAATGGGAGTCAGTCACGCAATGAGGGTTGAGTTTAGCCAGCCTGGCCAAGGGTCATTTGATGGTTGCCATTTAAGCCTTTCACCCAAATGATGGAGGGTGTCAGCATTCTCTTCGACCAATCCAGTTTCATTGATATAATAGCAGCATTCTTCTTTTAGGAACACACAGGTTCCTCCTTTATCTACTGTCAAAAGATTTAGAGCTCGAAGGTTCTGCAATGAGACTTGGGCAAGAGATGTTATTTGTCTTTGTAGGGAAGCGAGATAAGCGGCTGATGCCTCTACTGCTTCCCGAAGTTGTTGTTCAAGCGTCTGAGTAGTGGTTACTGCATAACCAAGTCCTCCTGCCCCGAGTCCAGAGGGAGCGAGGGAGGAGGCCAGGGAGAGTCCAACTACCACTGGCAGAAAGACGGCCCTTCTTGTCCTGGAAAGGGAGGTGGTGACAAGCTATGTTAATTCAGCCTCACTGTACAGTTAATTGGGGGACCAAGGTGGAAGGAACACAAAAAGCAAACGGCATGTTGAGGCTTAGATTTTTTGTTAGGGTACCATTGCACCAGAAAAAGAACTCAGGTGGAGCAAAGGTTAAGGAAGAAATTCGAACAATCTGGTCATAGGGTGCAGAACCTGAGGAAGTGTAGCAGCAAGAGAAGTTCCCTGATGAGTTACGAAAAAGAGGTACTTCCTCAAAGGCTGGAGAGAGGGGTCCTTGGGGTCTAATTGAGGTATTGAGTGGAAAATCAATGGGAATCGCAGTTAATGGAGTACGATCCAAACCTGCGCAGAGGAAACAGTCTGAAATGTTATTCACTTTGGACAAATTGAGAAGCTGAAGGCCTGACGTATTAGGGCCACCTATGAGAAAGGATCAGCTATAGGATGGGCAACTGCATCCAGCTGGTGTTGGAGTTCCTTCTCTTGCTCCTGGATGGTTATGTGAATTTGAGGGAGCACTTGTATATAAGTTCTCTATATTCTGATAGAGGCTGAGGGGTGTTTGGCAAAACCCCACAAATAGAATTTACCATCAACACCAGAAGCCCATTTTGGGTTCCATGGGTCCCAAATAGTCAATTTGGTGTATGCTCGATTCTCATAGCAAGGCTTATCTAGAAAGCATTTTTTTCATGAATTATAAGGGCACCCGCCATAGGTGTCAGGCCAGTGCTTACAGGATTCTTCAGTTTGGTCTGATATGAAGCATAGCATTGCTGAACATAAGTGGGATGAGGTGGCCTGGTTGAATCCAGTAACATTAAGGGTGATGACCCAATTACATCCAGTGAAAGGGCAATCGCCTTGGCCCATAAACTGAGAGTGGGTGGTGCCATCCTGTTGCCATGTCGCTTGGATGTAGAAGCGCCATCTGTGGGTTGGGATAGAAGCTTTAGAGAGATTAATGATTAGTAAAAGAAGGAGAGGGTTGGCAAGAAACTTCCAGTTTGGTGGGCCCCAGCATGGAAGTATGACTGTATGGGGTCATTGGGGGATGTGGAGCCTCCAAGTAATGTTGAGGCCTTTGGAGACTAGTTGAACAACCTGAGAAGTGAAGGCCAGACCATTATCTGACTGGATGGAGGTAGGAAGTCCAAATCTGGAAATGATCTGCTCAATGAGGATGGAGGGGACGGTGTTAGCAGTTTCCCTTGAGGTAGGGAAACTGTAAGAGAGTGCTATCCCCAAACCACAAACAGTTAAATTCTGTGTCAAGGCCTAACCAAAGAGGTAGGGACTGTCCCTGAAGCCTTGGGGTAGGCCTGTCCATGTCAGCTGTTGAGACCTAAAGGATGTAGGGTCTTCCTGTGTGAAGGCAAAGAGGTAATAAGAGTCAGGACGCAGAGGCACTGTAAAGAAGGCAGCTTTAAGATCCAGGATAGTAAAGTGAGTGGTCAAAGGGGGAATATGAGAAAGAAAAGTGTGAGGGTTGGAAACCACCGGGTGGATGGGAATAATGGCCTCGTTAATTAGGTGGAGTTCCTAGACTAAGTGATAGGTGCCTGAGGGTTTGCGTATCAGAAATATGGGAGTGTTGCGGGGGAGTCTTAGGGACTCAAGGAAATTTAGTTTGGGGTTTCAGCTGGGTTCGGACTGGCTTGTGGTGGGAGGCTATGACCGGCGTAGAGATGTCCCAGATCTGGGGACAACTAGGTCAGGTCATTAGAGAGGGTAAGAATTAGAGGCAGAAGGAGATGGGTGGTAGTATTCTTGGGATGTAGTTGGAGGGTGGCTCCTAGTAATTGGAAAACATCTCTGCCTAGGAGAGGAACTAGACAGGATGGAATAACCATAAAAGAGTGTGTGAAAGGGTGTCCCTCCAGGGCACAGGCCAGCTTAGCAGTTCGGTTTGGGGAGGAGGCTTTGTCATCAATCCCCATAACTGAGACCTGGGAATGAAACAGAGGCCTAGAGTGGGCAGGCAAGACAGAATAGGTAGCCCCCATGTCCACAAGGAAGCTTATGGACTTACCCGCTGCATGGAGCATTACCCTGGGCTCAGAGAGGGTAATGGTGGTCTTTGAATCTGGGCTTCTTCAGTCTTCTGCGAACCCCAATAGTTCAAGAGAAGGGACCACCTGACTGGTCATACCCCTGCGTAGAGGCGCCGAGGAAGGGCCAGCCATGGGCAGTCAATCTTCCAATGTCCTGTCTGCTTACAGGTGGGGAATGGCCTGGGAGGAGGCCATGGGTTTGGGCATTGGCGAGCCCAGTGACCTTTGCATCCACATTTGAGGCAAGCTCCTGGCAGAGAGGAATGCTGGTTTCCCCCGTGAAGCTTTTGCTAGAGACATAGGCCTCAGGGCCACTGCCAAGGCCTGGGTTTGGGGTGTTACCTTTTTCTGCAATGGAGCCTGCTTTAAAGGCCATTTTCACCAGATCTCAGATAGGGGTCTGAGGGTTTTCTAATATCATGAGCCGACTGAGTAATGAAATGGATTGTTAACACTGTAGCCCTGGTGGGAGACTCAAGATCCAGCCTAGTGTATTTGGTTAGGGCCTCTGTAAGGCGGTTGAGAAATAAGGATGGATTTTCATCTGGATTCTGGGAAAGATCCTGAAGTAAGAATGGGATCTGTATTTGAATGATCCCTTTAGCAGCAGCCATTTCCTTGAGAAGACAAAGGAGCTTTGGGTTAGCTGGTGGGAGGGCCTGGTGGGACTGGGTATCGGAACTGACAGGAGAGGCATGAGTAGGGGGAGGGGAAAGGGCCTGTCAGTAGAAGAGGTGAGCATAGCGGAGGAGGAGGCTCAGAGGGATCCGGAGAACCCACCCATTGCAGCCAGGTGGGACCCATCCTGCCTGCCCGTTGGAACCAGGCGGCAAAGGGAGGCGTGTGAGAGGAGCCAGCAAGGGAGGGAGAAAGGGCGCATGTCTGGTGGCCAGGCAGACTGGAAGCGCGCAGACAGGGCCGTGGCAGTGGTAGGGAGGGGGAGGGGACGTGGTACCGCTGGGAGGGAGAGCAGACAGAAGGACTGCAGCAAAGAGCAGAGAGACGGTTGGGAGCAGAGAGCAGAAGGAAGGACGGGAGCGAATCTCAAAAAGCCTGAACGTGGTTTCCCATTTCCCTGTCCGGCGACAGAAATTGTCCAATTCAGTGAGGGTTTAAATTCAACAGTTCCTTCTGGGGGCCATTGTGACCAATTATATAACTGCAGTAAAATACCAGGCAGTTCTTGAATGAGCCCTAACTTGGCAGAATTTGAATATAGACACCCAAGGACTTTGGGGTCTAAGGAGAGGACTCTGTTTCCCATGACATTCTGGCACCCTCGGGGGTGAGTGGGAGCAGAAGAAGGCATCCCAAATTCTGTCTGCACTCACCTACAGAACAGATACGGGCCAGGGCAGAGGTTGAGTCGTTCCCTACAGCCTCCGTGGGCCCCAGTGGTTGGCCAACCTGGTTGGGTGGGTGGTTCTCAGGAGGACTGGGACTTCTCCACATTCCCCCAAGCCCTGAACAGAATGGGCGGGGCCTATAGCATGCGTGACTTAAGGATAGACCCCGCAGACAGACAGAAAGAAAGGTTTGGAAGGTCAGGGGAAATGGGAACTTACCCCACTCCTGTCGGCCTGGATGAAGGGAGAGGGAAAGAGCTGCTTAGAAATTTCCCGGTTCGTTTTAAGGGGGAAGGGATGTGTTTCAATCCCCTGAGGGAGAAGCCCAAAGATCCCTTCCCGGGTTTTGGCACCAAGATGTCAGATCGGGCGAGGCAGGCAGCGACCAAAGGAGGCAGATTTAAAAGGGCCGCTGAACGAGGCTTTATTGATATCACTCCTGGGTGGAACTCGATCAGACCCACGGAGGGGACAGGGGAAAGGTCTGAGGAGAAACTGCATGGAAGCTCGACAGGACTGGACTTTTATGGGGCTTACAGCAGGAAGGGAAGGGCTTGGGACAGGAAAAGGTGTTTTTAGGGTCCCTTGCCCCTTTGGAGTTGGTCAGGGGAGTTGGCTGAACTCCTGGATTGGCCAGGGGGTCCTGCTGATTGACAGGCATTAGTCAGGAGATCTGGCTGATTGACAGGCATTTCCACAGGGATCTGATTGATGTTCCTTTCCCCCTCTGGCTGCTTTGTTCTAAGTCACCACTAAGTCGCCACCAAGTCGCCAAGTTGCCACCACCAACCTAACAGAGGGTGGATGGAAGTTGAGACTGGGGTATCACAGGGGTCCATCCAGAGGAGAGGAGATCTGAACCAGGGCAGCAGCAGAGAGGAATGGATGGTAGCCTTGACTCCACGGGGCAAGAGCCCCCTCTTGGCTTAGGAATCCAGAGCAGCACCCGCACCCCCCACCCCTAGTCCCAGGAGAGGAGAGTCCATCCCCTGAGGCATTATGGGCTAGTGGGGGGGAATAGTCTTTACACCCGGCAATCCCTGTTCTCTTCCAGCTCTGGGGCGCTGCTTTCCATTGCCCAACACTAACTTTACACTACCTGAATTCCCCTGGATCACCAACACCACCATTACTCAGGGAATCAGGTAGGCATCGCTCCCCGCCACCCGCATCTATCCCACACCACTTCCAGCCCGCAGTCCCATCTGATTTGGTCTCTCCCCAACAGTGGTCTTCTTGACAGCCTCAATGCCCGTGACATCACTGTTAAGATCTTTGAAGATTTTGCCCAATCCTGGTATTGGATTCTTGTGTGAGTCACCACACTCTCCTCCTCTCTTGTCCTTCCCTTCTCCCCTCCCTGATTCTCTACCTGCTAGTCCCATGTCAGAAACAGAAGGAAGAGAGAAGAGAAGGAGCCAGAGCTCAGAATAGACTCCATGCCCATCAGGATTTATAAGGGGGTCAAATCTGGGGACACTGGATGGCATAAGGAAAGGTATTTGGAAACCTCTGAAAGGAAAACAATTTCAGGAGCCAGAAGTGACCCTCACCTATGTTACTATGCCTACAGTGCCCTAGGTGTGGCTCTGATCCTGAGCCTGCTATTTATCCTGCTTCTGCGTCTGGTGGCTGGGCCCCTAGTGCTGGTGCTGATCATAGGGGTACTTGGAGTGCTGGCCTACGGCATCTACCACTGCTGGGAGGAGTACCGAGTGCTGCGGGACAAGGGCGCCTCTATCTCCCAGCTGGGCTTCACCACCAACCTCAGTGCCTACCAGAGTGTGCAGGAGACCTGGCTAGCTGCTGGTAAGTACCCTACCCGTTCTCCAGCTGCCAGCCACCAGAGCCTGGCCCTGGGCCATGCTGGCCCTGGCCTGACCCTGGCCCTATGCCCACTGTCTCCCCCATCCCCCGCAGTGATTGTGCTGGCCGTGCTTGAAGGCATCCTGCTGCTCCTGCTCATCTTCCTGCGCCAGCGGATTCGCATCGCCATTGCCCTCCTGAAGGAGGCCAGCAAGTCAGAGCCTGTCTAGGAGGGAGATGGGGCTGAGGGTTGGGGTGCAGGCCTGGGGGTGGGGATGCCAGGGAGGTGGCAGGGAGCTCCAGAGGAGAAGGGTATTAGGGCAGTGGGTAACACCACTGGATGACAGGATCTCAGAGCCTCAGTTTCCCACCTGTAAAATGGGTGTATCAGCAGTTGCTACTTAGGGGATTGTCATAAGGATTAAATGGATTGGTGAAAGCCAAGTACCTAAAACTAGCAGGCCTCTAGAAGGGTGGGAGTGGCCATGGTGGATGGAACAGCAGGAGACCAGGCAGGGAGGAGAAGCGGCAGCTTCCTGCCAACCAGGAACCACCAAACTTGTCAAGGAGACCACACTTTGGTGTTTCTCTTTGCTTGCCCAAGTGGCTTCTGTGATTCTAGTCCCCTTTAAGGGTCCCTAGAAGCAAGATATATTGCTTTCAGTTCATTCAGTGAGCACCTGATTTGTACCCACCCACACCAAGCACTGGTGCTAGGAAAGATGAAATTTCTGCCCTACTACTGCCACCCCAGGGACACAGGGCCGACTCTGGCTGTGGCAGCTGAGGGGCCCATGCTAGAGTCAGCCGATCTCAGAGGATGGGTGGGGCTAGGGGCAGGTTGGTGGACAGCTCTTGTCTCTCCACAGGGCTGTGGGTCAGATGATGTCAACCATGTTCTACCCACTGGTCACCTTTGTCCTCCTTGTCATTTGCATTGCCTACTGGGCCATGACTGCTCTGTATCCTTTGTCCACAGTAAAGCCTTGGGGTGCAGGCCTGAGGGGCAAAGAAGTACTTGCCCATATACTGTCAGAGAGCATTTGGCAAATGTACCCTTTTCTCTGTGCAGCAACAGCCCTATGGCTAGACAGCACTGAGTAAGGGAGCACAGGCTGAATTCTAGCCCCCTTTGTACTGTATACAACCTGCACCAGCGCCCAGGAACAGTCCCTGAGGAGTGGCCTATGGAGGCACCATGCGACCATGCTTTCCTTGACGCCCCTCTGGATACCTGGCCACGTCTGGGCAACCCCAGTACGTATACTGGGTGTCCAATGCCAGTGCACCCGGCTGTGAGAACGTACCAGTGAATACATCGTGTGACCCCATGGTGAGGAAAGGTGGACCATGGAGGGGGCTTCAAGAGGGCTGAGGGGACCTTAGGAACTAATTAGCCCAGATCCTCATCAGGCAGAGGTGACTAAGGCCAGAGAGGGCAGGGGGCTCTCTCAAGTTCACATAACCTACCACCACCCTCTATTCCTCTTGCTGACTCACCCATTATACATAATGGAAAAGTGAGGCTGTGACAGACATCATGGCCTAAAGGTGGAAGAGGGGAGGGCTGGGTAGCAGGATATTCCTCTGCCTCGAGGGTTATTAACTACTTCACCTCACTTCAGCTCTGTCCTTCACCCTGTCCTTCTGGGTAGCTGAGAAGGTTAAGTGACATTGGATACTTAAAGTACTTGGTACAATGCCTGGCACCTGATGAGATCTTATAAGCAATGGGGTTGTTTTGTTTTGCTATTTAAGTCTACTTCCCTTGAACACTGTCCTAGGCAGTTCACAGGTGAGATCTTGGAGGTGGGCCTGGAAGAGAAGCTACTTCCTTAAACTCTCCTGTGAGATTCTAGGGCATGGCACTATACTGCTGGGAATTTACTATCCTCAAAGCTTTCACGTCATAGCTGGGTGTGGTGGTGCACACCTGTAATCCCAGAGACTCCGAAAGCTGAGCCAGGAGAATCATAAATCCAGGCCAGCCTGGGCAAATTAGTGAGACCCTGTCTCAAAATAAAGGATTTTAAAAGGAGCAAGACACAGTAGTGCACACCTGTAATCCCAGCAACTCTGGAGGCTGAGGCAGGAGGATTGCAAGTTTAAGGTACTGGGCCCACTCTTTTTATTTTATTTACTTACTTACTTACTTACTTACTTATTTTTTGGTGCTGAGGATTGAACTACCAACTGAGCTATATCCCCAGCCCTTGGGCCCACTCTATTTAAAAAAAAAAAAAATTAATACAGGCAGGTTCGCACATGCATGTAATCCTAAGCAACCTAAGAGGCTGAGACAGGCGCAAGGTCAAGGCCAGCCCCAACAATTTAGTAAGACCCTGTCTAAAAAAATATTTTTAAGAAGTCCTGGAGATGTAACTCTGTGGTAGAACATCAATGGGTTCAGTCCCTCATACCACAAAAACAAGCAAACAAACAAACAACAACAACAAAAAAAACTCAGCTATACTTGCAGAAGACGCACTGGGCACTGGGCACTGGGTATGTAAAGCCCAGAATGCCCTGGTTTCTCTTTGCAACTTGCTTACCATCTACGTGAAAACTGGCGCAAACCTGGTAACCTACAAAGTGGAAAATTGTTTTCTGGTTCTTTGGGGGTGGGGGATATTTTTTGTTTGTTTGTTTTTTGATACTGGGGGTTGAATCCAGGGGCGCTTAACCAGTGAGCCACATTACCCAGTCCTTTTTATTTTTTATTTTAAGACAAATTCTTGATAAATTGCTTAGGGTTTCTCTAAATTGTTGAGGCTGGCCTCAAACTTGCAATCCTCCTACTCAGCCTCCCAAGTTGCTACAGTTACAGGTATATGCCACTGTACCTAGAATTATTATTATTTTTTTCTTATTACAAAATTTCAAACACAAACCCAGTTTCAGAAATTATCAAGATTTTCTTGATCACATTTGCTGGACTGATTTAGTTTTTATATATGCATTTACTTTTCATTATGGACATTTTCAAATGCACGCAAAGTAGGTTCACAGTAGAGTGGTGAATCCCTTTACCCAGAGTCCACCACCCTCAGTTTTCTGCTCTTCTTACTTTACCTATCTCCCTGCCCTCATGACATTTTTTTTCCCCTAACTTTTGTTTTTTGGTTGTTTAGCAGTGCAAACCTAGGGCCTTCACGTGCTGGGCAAGTGCTCTACCACTTAACTACACCCCAAACCTTTAGGGAGTTTATAAATGCAAATTCTGGACATCATGTAAATATGTCAGGATGAGTTTTAAAAGCATAACTTTAGTGTGGAGGCTCACCCCTGTAATCTCAGCAACTCAGGAGGCTAAGACAGGACTGTAAATTCAAGGCCAGCCTTAGCAACTTAGTGAGACCCTGTCTCAAAATAAAAAATAAGAAGGGCTGGGGATTCGGCTCAGTGGTTAAGCGCTCCTGGGTTCAATCTTGAGTACCAAATAAACAAAAAATAAAAAACATAATGAAGGGCTGGGGATGTGGCTCAAGCGGTAGCGTGCTCGCCTGGCATGCATGCGTCCCGGGTTCGATCCTCAGCACCACATACAAAGATGTTGTGTCCGCCGAGAACTAAAAAATAAATATTAAAAAAATTCTCTCTCTCTCTCTTTAAAAAAAATAAATAAATAATAATGAAGACTGTAGCTCAGGGTTAGAGTGTTTGCCTAGCATGCACAAGGCCCTGAATTCTATCCCCAGCAATATAAAAAAATTTTTTGTTAAAAAAGCATAACCACATCTGGGTGTAGTGGTGCATACCTATAATCCCAGCAGCTGGGGAGGCTGAGGCAAGAGGATTGAGAGTTCAAAGCCACTCTCAGCAACTTAGTGAGGCTCTAAGCAACTCAGTGAGACCCTGTCTCTAAATAAAAATATGTATTTAAAAAATTTTTTTTGTAGTTGTAGATGGACAGAAATTTTATTTATTTTATTTTATCTTATTTTATTATTTATATGGTGCTGAGGATCGAACCCAGTGCCTCACGCATGCTAAGCAAGCGCTCTGCTTGAGCTATAGCTCCAGCCCTAAAAATATTTTTTTAATATTCTATTTTATTTTTTAGGTGTAGATGGACACAACACAATGCCTTTATTCTTATGTGGTGCTGAGGATCGAACCCGGGTTCCACCCGTGCTAGGCGAGTGCTCTACCGCTGAGCCACAATCCCAGCCCCTAAAAATATTTTTTTAAAGGGCTAGGGATGTTGCTTAGTGGTTAAGCATCCCTGGGTTCAATCCCCAGTACCAAAAAAAAAGCATAACCACACCAGTTGTGGTAATGCACACCTTTAATCCCACCAATTTAAGAGGCTGAGCAGAAGAATTGCAAGGCCAGCTTCAGCAATTTAGCGAGATCCTGTCTCAAAGTAAAAAAAAGCATAACCACTGTCAATATCACACCCAACAGAATTAAAACTAATTGCTTAATATCAAAATACCCAGTATATTCAATTCACACAGGTGTGGACTTCACACACACCACTGGCTTGGCCCAGGAGACCTGGATGTTCTTGGGCCAGTCCAGAGACAAGGAAGCTAATTAACACCCAAACAACAGACTGAATGCAGTCTGAACCTGGCGATAAGATTCCTAGAAGGAACTGTCTCCCCAGCTGAGGGAGGCTGCTGGGAACTGGTGGAGGTCAGGGCTATGCACTGAAGTCTCTAAAGCTGGACCTGAACCAACCTGTCCTCCTCGCCACCCCCAGGACCAGTCCATGAACTACTCCTGCCCAGGGCTGATGTGTGTCTTCCAGAGCTACGCATCCACAGGCCTAGCACAACGTTCTCTCTTCAACCTGCAAATCTATGGGGTCCTGGGGCTCTTCTGGACCCTTAATTGGGTATTGGCCCTGGGCCAGTGCGTCTTGGCTGGGGCCTTTGCCTCCTTCTACTGGGCCTTCCACAAGCCACGGGACATCCCCACCTTCCCCCTGAGCTCCGCCTTCATACGCACCCTCCGGTAAGCCAGAGGAAGGACCCTGGGAACTATGAGCAATAGAGACCCAGGAGTCCTGGGGCCACTAATTTCCTAATTCCTTCTGCAGTTACCACACTGGTTCGTTGGCATTTGGAGCCCTCATCTTAACCATTGTGCAGATAGCTCGGATCATCTTGGAGTACATTGACCACAAGCTGAGAGGTGAGCCTGCAGTCAAGAGCTGGGGAAGGCCGGGCTGAGCAGCTGGATCCTTGGGGAAAAGCATTGACCAGACAGGAGTTTCCCTTCCTCCCAGGAGCCCAGAACCCTATGGCCCGCTGTATCATGTGCTGCTTCAAGTGTTGCCTCTGGTGTCTGGAAAAGTTCATCAAGTTCCTGAACCGCAATGCATATATCATGGTGAGCTACCAGGGGCAAGCAACTCCTTGGTCTGGCACCCCTTGGCCTAGGCCCCCAAGCCAAATCTAAGAAAGCCCACCACATGTGACTGACCTTCCTACCCCCTCAGATTGCCATCTACGGGAAGAATTTCTGTGTCTCAGCCAAAAATGCCTTCATGCTGCTCATGAGGAACATTGTCAGGTCAGGCTGTCCTGCACTGCCATGTGGCTCCCCCTCAGGTCTCCCACCCTAGTCTGGCTTCCTAAGCACACTGCGTTCAGAAGGACCCTGAACTTGGTTTAATGCTTTGTTATAGCCATTTTGAAATGGGAATAACTTTGATTTCAAACAAGTCCCTGCAAATTATGTAGTCAGCTGTTCTTCTAGGCCTCTCACCCACAACCTACCCTAATTGCTGGTACAGGGTGATTGTCCTGGATAAAGTCACAGACCTGCTGTTGTTCTTCGGAAAGCTGCTGGTGGTTGGAGGTGTTGGTAAGGACCAAGATTGGGATTTGCAGAGTGGGGGTTGGAGGCGTGCTGGGGAGCTGGAAAGGTGACCTCAGAGGAGCAGCACTGATCTTGGGAACTCTCCCACAGGGGTCCTGTCTTTCTTTTTCTTCTCTGGCCGAATTCAGGGGCTGGGTAAAGACTTTGAAAGCCCCCACCTCAACTACTACTGGCTACCCATTATGGTGAGTGACTCTCCTCTGTGACTCAACCCCCAACTTCCCAAAAAAATCCCAGTAGCTCCAACCAGCCTTGTGTCTTCCAGACCTCCATCCTGGGGGCCTACGTCATTGCCAGTGGCTTCTTCAGCGTTTTCAGCATGTGTGTGGACACACTCTTCCTCTGTTTTCGTGAGTGATACCCCTAGCTACCTTCTCCCCAACCTAACAGTACCCTACTGCCAGGCTTTTTTGGAGATTTGGTGCTTCTAGAAACAGCAATTTGTGAGTTAAAGAAGCCAGAGGGAAACTCTTCTGAAATCCTAAGGCCAGGGGTTTGGGAAACAAAGGAGGGAGTGAATCCCCAGGCTGGTGGGCTCTCCCATGTGGCAGGCATGGTGGCACACACCCGTAATCCCAGCAACTCAGAAGGCTAAGGTAGGAGAACGGCAAATTTAAGGCCAGTCTCAGCAATTTAGAGAGCCCCTGACTCAAAATAAAAATTTTAAAAGGTGGGCATGTGACTCAGTGGTTAAGTGCCCCTAGAGGTTCAATCCCCAATACAAAAAAAAAAAAATCCAGGTCAGTCTGGGAAACTTAGCAAGATCGTGCCTCAAAATAAAAAATAAAGGGTTGGGGTTGTGGCTCAGTGGTAGAGTGCTTGCCTCACATGAGGCACTGGGTTCAATTTCGATTCTCAGCACCACATATAAATAAATGAATAAAATAAAGGTCCATCAACAACTAAAAAATAATAATAAGTAAAAAGGGCTGGATGATGTAGCTCAATGGTAGAACACCCTGGGTTCATTCCCCAGTGTTGGAGGACAGGGGAGTCACAAGAGAGACTTCCCAGCAGGTGGCTGTAATGAGAGGGTATTTTCATCCTACAAAGTACATCCATTTTATTAATTTTTTGTATTATTTATTTGTTTTTTTGTTTTTTTTGTTTATTCCGGGGATGATACATGCCTAAGCAATCCATGTGTGCATCTGCTGCAGATAGGATCCAGGGCCTTGTGCACACAAAGCACATGCTCTACCACTAAACTACACCCCTACCCATGCGCTAAGCAGGTGACATGCTGCTTAATCTTTATGACTCTATGAAATACATTCCTGAGATTACATAACCTGCCCTGTAGATCACAAAATCTGCCTGAAAAACATCAGCAGGCGGTGATACCCCCGGGACTGGAAATAAGCGGCTAGTTTCGCAGTCCCAGCAGTCCCAGATTATTTCCCCCTGGGCATGGCCCCACCAGGGTTCACTCTAACAACGCTATGTTATGGCTAGTGGAAGACCTGGAACGGAACGATGGCTCCCTGGACCGTCCCTACTACATGTCCAAGGGCCTCCTCAAGATTCTGGGCAAGAAGAACCAGACGCCCCCTGGTGACAAGAAGAGGAAGAAATGAGAGACCAGGCCCTGACCCAGTACTGCACCACGCCTGCACAGACGCCCAGTCACATTATGCCTTACAGACCCCGATTTTGTAGCTAAATGATTTTATTAAAAGATTGATTATTTTTTTCTCAATAACTGTTATTTTTATTCCCTCCAAGACCACACGGTGCCTCTCGCATCCCACCCACCGCCGGTACCTTTAAATTAGGCCCCGGCCCTGTTACACCTCCCTAAACTTCAGCCAATCACAAGGTTGATACGGTGTGAGTCCGCCTTCCTCACGAGGGCCAAAAGAACTTCCCATCCGGGTCACGCGCTAACGCCCTTCATAGCGGACCAATCGGAAGGGCAAGTTCCAAGGCGCGCGGCTTCACAGAGGGGTCAGAGTGCCTGAGGACCAATTAGAATCATGGAAGCGCCGCGGGGCCGCTCGGTGTGGGGCGGGTTTGGAGGAGAGGTCTGAATGTTTAAAGAGCCGGGGTCAGCTGACAGACTCCGGCCGGGGCTGATTTGGGACTAGGGTCTCCGCTGCTGTGGAGAGATATGACAAGGGAACAACCGGACACAGAGATCCGGGGCAGACCCGGGAGACCGCGTATGCCGGGCTCCAGAGAAGGTTGTGGGTTTCGGCTGTTTGCCGGGTTCTTCCAGCTGCTGTTGTCCCTGACAGTATTGGAGGCTGGGGCTAAGAATGACTTCAGTCTGGTGAGTCGCCGCTTTCCGTAGCTCCGGCCTCGACACGCGCGGGTGATCCCTACCCCATGTCCACCGGGAGGCGGTTTGCTGAGCCGCTTCTTCGCGGCGGGACTTTTCCCCCTTTCCTAGACCTTGTTCTCTCAATCCGCTTCCAGCCTCTTGTCCTCTCTGGGTCTCTGTCCTCCTCATTCCAGCCTCTTCCCTTTTGGGGGTCTCCATCCCTACCTAAGGGTTCCTTCTCCACTTCCCTGTTCCGAGCCATCAGCTTCACTCCAAGCTCTCCTTCAGGTTACCCTTTCTTGTTCTGGTCCCCCACCCCTTTTCAGGATCCCCAGTACTCTCCCTCTAGTCGGAACTGAGTTGAAGCTGCCACCCACCTGTCCTAAAACCACAAGTTAAGCTTGTCTCTTTTGCCTCTTCCTCCTCCCTTGCAGGTACAACCAATAGTGACAATGGAACAGCTCTTATGGGTGAGTGGGAGGCAGATCGGCTCAGTGGACACCTTCCGCATTCCGCTCATCACAGCCACTCCTCAGGGGACTCTTCTCGCTTTTGCTGAGGCCAGAAAAAAGTCTGCATCTGATGAGGGGGCCAAGTTCATTGCTCTGCGAAGGTCCACGGACCAGGGTATAAAGATGTCTGAGTTCAAAGAGCTGGTGCTATGTTGGGTGGATTGGAAGGATCCTTATCATCCCAAGACCCCTGAGGATAGGGAAACTTGGAGGGATGAGGTTGGAGTTCCTCAGGGATGGGGGAAACCTAAGGAGGAAAAGTGCCCATGGCAGTAATCTGGGTGTTGGGATCATCAAGGAGTTGAACATTTGTCCAGTGTGAACATTTGTTGAGCACCGGCTGTATACCAGGCATTAGTGTAGGTTCTGTGAATATAGCCATGAACAAAACCAACCTAAAATCCCTATCTTCGTAGGACTTACATTCTATTGGCAAGAGATAGGCAATAAACATAATAATTAAATAAATTTGTTTCTTATGTGGGGAAAGGTGATCAAAGCAATGGAGAAAAAATGGGGCAAAGGCATGGTGATGAAGCCAGGCTTAGTGGTGCACCCCTGTAAACCAATCTACTCTGGATGCTGAGGCAGGAGTTTGCAATTTTGAGGCCAGCCTGGACAACTTAGCAACACTCAGTCTCAAAATAAAAAATAAAAAGGACTGGGGATGTGGCTCAGTGGTAGAGTACCCTTGGGTTAAATCCCAGCACACCCCCACCCCCCAACACACACACACACACACACACACACACACACACACGAGTGATAGAAAAGGTATGTCCAGAGCACTCACTCTGCATTTCTTCCTTTTTTTTTTTTTTTTTTTAATAGGTAGCACATGGTCTTCCACAAAATTCATTATGGATGATGGGGAGACAGCTGATGGGCTGAACCTGGGGGCAGTGGTGAGCGATGTTGAGACAGGAGTAGTGTTTCTTTTCTACACTCTCTGTGCTCACAAGGTCCACTGTCAGGTGGCCTCTACCATGTTGATATGGAGCAAGGATGATGGCATTTCCTGGAGCCCACCCCGGAATCTCTCCCTGGATATTGGCACTGAAATGTTTGCCCCTGGACCAGGCTCTGGCATTCAGGTCTCCATCCTGGGATATGGGTGGAGGGGGCTGCCTATTGGAGAGTCTAGCTGATGACCCCAAGTGGACTTTTTCCCAAAGGGAATACCCTGTCAAATCAGATTTTCTGTCTCAGATGGGATTCTTAGGTGACAAGATCATCCTGGGAAGAACACCCTGCCCAGGGAAGGCGGGACTTTACCTCTGGCTTCCCACTTGGAGAATAGGACTGCCCTAGTCTATGTGATACCTTTATGCAAAAGAGAAAAGGATTCCCTTCCTTATGGCAGACTTAAGCCTGTGTTAGTTCACAGCTTGGTGAATGAGCTCATTTTGGGTTTAAGCTTCCATAGCAGGGGCCCCAGTATGCACAACATATCCAGTAGTAGACCTGATGACCCAAGAAGAGCTTCTCAGTTCCGTTAGTCTATGCTTGTGGAATTCTGGAACTGTCAGTGAAGGACATACTGAAGGGACAAGCATGTCCTCACACGTGAGGTAGTGAACTCCTATCCCTGCCTCTGAGCCCCTGCAGAGTCCCCCTTTGTAGACACCCAGTTCTGCTTCCCACAGAAACAGCGTGAGCCTCGGAAGGGCCGGCTTATCGTGTGTGGCCATGGCACACTGGAGCGAGATGGTGTCTTCTGTCTGCTTAGTGATGACCACGGTGCTTCCTGGCACTACGGGAGTGGGGTCAGCGGCATCCCCTATGGCCAGCCCAAGCGGGAAAATGATTTCAACCCTGATGAATGCCAGGTCAGGAGTCCATGGGAAGTTCCCCATCATTCAACCTGCCCTATCCTCCAGAGCACCATTCCCTCCACAGAGCCAAGACTGGCTGCCCAACTCTGCCACCTGACCTTACTCCCTTCAGGAACAAAGGCATTTGCCCTGCCCCCTCCCCTGGTCCTTCTGAGGCCCTGCTCTCTCCTCTTAGCCCTATGAGCTCCCAGATGGTTCAGTCATCATTAATGCCCGGAACCAGAACAACTACCACTGCCACTGCCGGATTGTCCTCCGCAGCTATGATGCCTGTGATACACTAAGGCCACGGGATGTGACCTTTGACCCTGAGCTGGTGGACCCTGTGGTAGCTGCAGGAGCAATAGCTACCAACTCCGGCATTATCTTCTTCTCCAATCCAGCCCATCCAGAGTTCCGTGAGTACCTGAGGGTGGGCTCAGCAGGGGGAGCACCTGCATTTAGATAAGGCCTGCAGAGCAGAGACCCTCCTCCCCCTGACTCTTTGCACTCTCCCCAGGAGTGAATCTGACCCTGCGCTGGAGCTTCAGCAATGGTACTTCATGGCAGAAAAAGACTGTCCAGCTATGGCCAGGGCCCAGTGGCTACTCATCCTTGGCGGCCCTGGAGAGCAGTGCTGATGGAGAGGAGCAGGCCCCCCAGCTCTATGTCCTGTATGAGAAAGGCCTGAATCACTACACAGAGAGTATCTCCATGGCCAAAGTCAGTGTCTATGGGACACTCTGAGCTGTGCTCTACCCCAGGGGTAGAAGGTCCTAACTCTGCCTGCAGAACCATGGATCTAAGAGAGTCTGCTGGGAGTACCTAAAAGACAGTTCCATCTTCCTTTGGATTCTAGCCTTTTTTACAAAATCAACTTCTTTTTGACAGGGAAATCACTCCGTTAGGACTAAAAGCCCAGCTTCCTCTCCCACACAGGAAGTTCTGCCCTTACCTGGGGGCACTTCTTTTACATATCGCTGGGTATGGTGTCCCCTTACCCTTTCTGCCCTTCCAGGATAGTGACTGGTTCTTTTTGTGGGCAGGGCTGGGTTGGCCCATAGATTTGAACAAATGTGAACTCAGGGAACTAGGAGAAGGCTGAGCTTTCTTTTAGGGGTTGGAATAAAGAGGATTGTGAAAGTCCCTAGAGGGCAAGATACTTGGTTTCGGGGTAAGGAACCAGGTGTACCCCACCCTTTGACTATTTATGAATGAAAATCTTTGTAACTTAACATTTTTAATGAAAGAAAATGAACATTTGTAGAGTGTCTGGTTTCTGTCAGTGCACATCCTCATGTACAATTGTGAGACTGGGAAAGTATTTTGAGGAGGGAGCTAGTGTGCTTATTGCTTGGAAAAACCTGAATTTGGCAAATCAAACCTTCCTTTCCCTCTGACATTCCCTCTCATCACAGAAAACAGGTCAATCTTAATAGGTGCAATGAGGAGTAGGAGAGAGAACTCCATAAGATATTTTGAAACCTGCTGTGTTTCATATTCCTAAGATGAGGTGGAATACTTTCCTCCATGAAATAGGGAGCAGGTCTATAAAATCAGATGGGAAGACTGTTCCAGGCCAGCATGATGAGAAGTAAGCACTTCCTTAACAAATTATTTGACAAAATCGCACCTTTATCCTGAGGCAGATGCTACAGAAAGAACAGAGCAGCCTTCTGGTAAATGGTAGAGCCACAGCTTTACTCCATGAGGAATGAAAATACAACACCTCAATGGGATGTTAAGAGCGTTCAGAGGGGGCTGGGAGTGTAGTCAGTGGAAGACCAAACCCAGGGTTTAATTCCCAGCACCATAAATAATAATAATGATTTAAAACAATATTAAGAGGCTGAGAACTTCGTTCAGTGGCAGAGTTGAATCTCTAGCTCTGCAAATAATAATATTAACTAATATTAAGATTTTTTTTTAATTCATAAACATTTTTAAAACAAAAGTGGGGGACAGGGGATGGAGTGGGAATAGTTCCCATGTCACAAAACTTTAAGACAAGTTCTTACTACGTTACCCAGTCATGTCTTAAACTCTTAGGATTAGGTGATCCTCCTGCGTCAGCCTCCTGAGTAGCTATGTTTATGGGCATATGCCACCATGCCTGGCCAACGTCTAGCTTTAACAGTTATCAAGATGTTGCCACATTTGCTTCTGTGTTTCTGCTTCTTATGTTCCTATTTTCTTTTCCTTTGCTGAATATTTTAAAACAAAGCCTAAACTTCATTTCATTCACCCCTACATTACTAGGTATTCATTTCATTCTTTGAAAATGAAAATTTTACTGCATAATCATAATGCCATTTCACACCCCAAAATTAATAATAACTCTGGTATTGTCTAATACCCAGAAAATATTTAAATCTCATCAAATGTCTCAAAATATGGGTTTGGTTTTTTTTTTTTTTTTTGGGGGGGGTGGTACTGGGGATTGAACTCAGGGACACTTGACCACTGAGGCACATCCCCAGCCCTATTTTGTATTTTATTTAGAGACAGGGTTTCACTGAGTTGCTTAGTGCCTCACTATTGCTGAGGCTGGCTTTGAACTCGTAATCCT
The DNA here is from genome assembly GCF_001458135.2 of Marmota marmota marmota. NCBI lineage: Eukaryota > Metazoa > Chordata > Mammalia > Rodentia > Sciuridae > Marmota > Marmota marmota. The sequence goes on along the minus strand of NW_025999982.1, from coordinate 438,883 downwards.
CCTGCCTCAGCCTCCTGAGCCACTGGGATTACAGGTGTGAGACACTGTGCCCAGCTGGATATTATATATATTTTTTTTTAATATTTATTTATTTATTTATTTTTAGTTCTCAGCGGACACAACATCTTTGTTGGTATGTGGTGCTGAGGATCGAACCCGGGCCGCACGCATGCCAGGCGAGCGCGCTACCGCTTGAGCCACATCCCCAGCCCTGGATATTATATTTTGATGTCAAGTCTTAAGTCTCTTTTAATCTACAGCAGTCCTCTTCCTCTCCTCTTTTTTCCTTATTAATTTCTTTTAAATGCCATTTAGACATACAGTTATTTCTCCTATAGAAAAATCCATTCTCTGGATTTGTGGGGGGTTTTGTTTGTTTTGTTTAGTTTTGTTATTTATTTATTTATTTATTTATAGTTATAGATGACAGCATGCCTTTATTTTATTTGTTTATTTTTATGTGGTTCTGAGGATCAAACCCAGTACCTCACATGTGTGAGACAAAGTGTTCTGCCACTGAGCTACAGCCCCAGAACCCCCAGCCTTTTTTTTTTTTTTTAAATATTTTATTTAGAGACAGGGTCTCAATGAGTTGCTTATGGCCTCACTAAATTGCTGAGGCTAGCTTTGAACTCAAGTTCCTCCTGCCTTAGCCTCCCAAATTCTGGGATTACAGGCATGTGCCACTGCGCCTGGCTAATTTGTCTTTTTTTTTTTTTTTTTTTAATGTCATTTAACTTCTTCCACTGTCCTGTGTATTTGCAATTATTCAACCTTCAAAGATTTGGTTGGATTCAGATTCTATTTTAGAGGAGCAAGATGACTTTCCGAGTACTGTGTGCTTCCTACTGTACCCCATGGGACATTCACTCTCTGTTTGTCCCTCTCTGAATAAACTGAGATGGAACAGTGGATTCAGATGTCCATTGCCTGATCCCCTCCCTTGTAAGTTTCCACCATCAACGTTCTAACTATCAGTTTCACCCACAGATGAGTGTTGCCTAATTCAGTTATTTCAAAAGGAGTTGCAAAATGGTGATTTTATAATTCTGTTGTTTCTTCCTCATTTATTAGCTGAATTTTCAGCAAAAAAAGGAGCTTTCTCTCATCAAATGCTTTGGTTCCTATAACATAGTTTGTATAGGAAAGGCAGGATACATGCAAAAGTTTACCCTTAAATTACCATTCTCAAGGTAAAGTGATGTAATACATTGACTTGTTCGGTAAACCACGGTTACCCAACAGGACACACACACACACACAGGCCTATCTATGGGCCTGTAAGAAGTAGGGAGAGAATCTGAGGGAATATGAATGGGAGATCAACATACCTAAGATGGAGTACCGCAGATGTCTAATACCACTAAAAGTGGTATTTTTTTAAAAAGTACTTTTAATTTGAAACAGGGTCTCACTAAGTTGCTGAGGCTCAAACTTGTGATTCTCCTGTCTCAGCTTCTGGAGTCACTGAGATTACAAGTGTGTGCCACTGAGACCAGCTGATATGTTTTTTAAAAATACATTTCTTGTGGGCATGGTGGCAAATGCTTATAATCTCAGCCACTTAGGAAGCTGAGGCAGGAGGATTGTGAGTTCAAAGCCAGCCTCAGCAAAAGTGAGGCGCTAAGCAATTCAGTGAGACCCTGTCTCTAAATCAAATACAAAACAGGGCTGGGGATGTGGCTCAGTGATCAAGTGCCCGAGTTCAATCCCTGGTACAAAAACAAAAAAAAATATATTTCTTGTACCAACTACTTGTGAGGCTGAGGCAAGAGGATTGAGACTTACTTAAGGGACAGCCTGGGCAACATAACATGACCCATTACAAACAATAGAAACCCATTTCTTTTTTTTTTTTTTTCTCCCCTTAAAACCTTTCTTTCTTTGTTTCTTTCTTTATCTGCCATATTATGGAGAAAAGTCGAGTTCTTTTTCTTCAAATCCTTTCCTTAAAATAATTCCAGTTATTTAATATGCACCCAAAGAGTGAGTTCGGAGGGATAGAATTGAATTATACATAATCTTGAAAAAAACACAATTTAAAGCTTCCCCTTTAATCTTTCTGAAAAGAAAGAAAAAATAGGATACTTTTTAAAAATTCTTACTGGATACTCCATGAGTCCCTAAGCCTGGATTTAGATATTGTCATATCAGAATACTTATATTATGGTTTTCAGGATATTTAACATACTAAACTTGGATTAGGCAGCATTGGCCACACATTGCCATCTACATGAGAGGTTCCCTAACTCCTGAGGCAGTCTACTCTTAGCAGGAATAAACTGGTTCATTCCTTGACAAATTAAGAGTAGTTGAAGCATCCTCCCAGCCTCTGATAAGGAGAGGTATTCTTGCTTCTAGGGATCCCTGAAGCCTTTCAGTCTTTTTTTTTTTTTTTCCTTCTGAGTGTTCCTCAAATAGATAAACTCACTCTTTTTTTTTTTTTAATATATATAAATTTTTAGTTGTAGATGGACACCATACCTTTATTTTCTTGTTTTTATTTTTTATTTTCTTTATGGTGCCAGGGATCGAATCCAGTGCCTCACGCATGCTAGGCAAGTACTCTACCACTGAGCCACAATCCTTGCCCAAGAGGCCCACTCTTATCACATACCCAAAAGGCAAGGAAAGACAAACAGAGTTTGGGTCCTTTAACCCTTTATGAAAATAATATCTGTGAAATCTTAAATAATCTATATTTGCTTGAGAATTTATTTATTTATTTGATACCAGGGATTAAACCCAGGATGCTTAACCACTGAACCACATCCCTAGCCCTTTTTATATTTTATTTTGAGACAGAGTCTTGTTAAATTCACAAGACTGGCTTTGAACTCACCATCCTCCTGCCTCAGCCTCCTGAATCAGTGGAATTACAGGTCTGTGCCACCATGTCTGGTTCTTTCTGGTTCTTTTCTTTCTTTCTTTCTTTCTTTTTAATAGTGAGAATACAATGGCCTTCCTTATGGAGAGTTTTTAGGAAGACTTGGGTTGTTTGTTTGTTTATTTGTTTGTTTGTTTTTAACAGGACAATGTTAAGGAAAATCCAGTGGAAGATTTATTTAAGGCTGATGTATTATCCCATGATTAGTAAAGACAAACTCTATAAATTGGACAACTATCTTTTGTTTTATTTTTAATACTGGGGAATTAACCCAGTGGCACTTTACCACCGAATTACATCTCCAGCGTTTTTTTTGTTGTTGTTGTTTTGTTTTGTTTTATTTTGTTTTTTAGACAAGGTCTTCCTAAATTGCTTAAGGCCTTTTTAAATTACAAAGGCTGAGAGCTGGGGTTGTAGCTTACTGGTAAAGCAACTCGACTGACAGGTGCAGGATGCTGGGTTTGATCCGGAGCACCATAAAAAATAAAATAAATAAATATTGAGTCCAACTACAATTAAAAAAAAATATTTAAAAAAAGAATTACTGCGGCTGGTCTCAAATTGACAATCTTCCTCTGAGTTGTTGGGGCTATGGGGTTACAGGTGTGCCCNTCTCTCTCTCTTTCCCTCTCCCCTCTCTCCTCTCTCTCTCCCCTCTCTCCTCTCTCTCTCTCTCTCTTCTCTCTTCCCCCTTCTCTTCTGCAACTGCCCGTTATGGTCCTGCTAATAAAAAAAGAAAAAAATTTAAAAAGACAAAAAAGAAAAAGAAAAATTCCCCTCTCTGCTCTCTATCCCTACCTTAGAGCCTCTTTTTATGCTCCTCACAAAAATACTCTGGGAAGTATATCCTGGGCTTTTACTCCAATTGTTTTTCTTAGGAAAATCTGTCCATTACCCAGGGAATCCAGGTGCTGACAACCACAAAGCAAAACCCCTTCTTTCCTGAAAGGTAAAAAGGAGAAAGCTCTCACAGTTCTTAATCTTTTTAATCCTTGCTGTGCTTGAATAGACACATCTTGTCCTGTGTGCCACCCTGTGGAATTATATAACCAAATCAAGGATATTACAAACCCCAGCATGCCACCCAAAAGGTAATCTTTCTTAAACACACAAGTAAAGTCTTCTCATTTGCCAAATCATATATTGTTTCCTTTGATTTGCACGTGTTTCTTTCAAGAATGTTTCTACAGGAATTTTGTGGTAGAAAAAGTTAATCTTCTCAGGTTCCAATATATAAGAAGTGGGGTCAATTATTTGAAGGTTTACCTCGTGTTTACCAAAAGGAGGAAACAAGCAGAATCTGGGATTTTACTAGATTTTAAGTGAAATGAGAATATATTTTTTTTAATTAATTCAAAAGGAAATTCTCACCCATAACCTGTTCTGGAAATCCACCTAAATTTAGTGACTCCAAAAACAATATGTTAGTCAGCCTTTAGTCACTACAATCAAAACATCTGATATACTTAAAGGATGAAGGTTATTTTGGCTGACAGTTTCAGAAGTTTCAGTTCATGGTCAGCTGGCTCCATTGCTTTGGGTCTAAGGTGAGGCAGAACATCATGGTGGAAGGGTCTGGCAGGGGAAAGCTGCTCACTTCATGAGAGCCAGAATGCAGAGAGTCCCTCTTTTTTTTTTTTTTTTAGTGGGGGGTGGGTACTAAGAATTGAACTCAGGGGCACTCAACCACTGAGTCACATCCCCAGTTCTATTTTGTATTATTTATTTATTTTTCAGTTTTCGGTGGACACAACATCTTTATTTTATTTTTATGTGGTGCTGAGGATGGAACCCAGCGCCCCACGAATGCCAGGCGAGCACGTTACTGCTTGAGCCACATCCCCAGCCCTCTATTTTGTGTTTTATTTAGAGACAGGGTCTCACTGAGTTGCTTAGTGCCTTGTTTTTGCTGAGGCTGGCTTTGAACTCAAGATCCTCCTGTCTCAGCCTGCGGAGCCACTGGGATTACAGGCGTGTGCAACTGCACTGGATGATAGTCTTTTTTTAGCATGATGTTCCAGAGAACCAAGAGATTAACAGATTTGTTAGATCAGGCTCAAATTGACTCATTAGAAATACAATGAGTATTTCTAATGTGATAGTTTTTATCAGGCACTCATGCATAAGAATCCTTTCTTTAGCTGGGTACACCAGTGCATGCCTGTAATTCCAGGGACTCAGAAGGCTGAGACAGAAGGATTCAAGTTCAAGGACAGTCCCAGCAATTTAATGAGACCCCTCAGCAACTTGGTGAGACTCTGTCTCAATATAAAATAATGACAAGGACTCAGGATGTAGCTCAGTAAGGAAGCACCCCAGATTCAATCCACCCATATAAAACAAAACAAAAACAAAAAATTCTTCCTTTATAAACTCTCAGCTTTTTTTTTTTCTTAGTTGTAGTTGGACACACTACCTTTATTTTATTTATTTATTTTTATGTGGTGCAGCACCTTGCACGTGCTAGGTAAGCGCTTCTGCCGCTGAGCCCCAGCCCCAGCCCTCAGCTTTATTTTTTAACATGTTGATACATGTACCTGTCTTGATTTTGACAGATCTCATATGTATAGTTTTTTATTTTCTTGTCTTTGTAAAAGTCTTTGTGAAGACAATTATTTTCTTGTTTCATTGTCCCTTGTTGCTGGCGTCTGTCCTAATTGTTGGTCTAATTTGGTCCCATGTAGGAGGGGAAGTTATTGATAATGGGGAATCGGCATCAAAAACTCTTTTAATCACATTTGAGCAACAAAGAGATTTAGAAGGAAGTTCTTAGGCTAGGTTTATCTGAAGTCCATTGCTAGTTCTTTTTTTTTTTTTAATCCTATCTGTCCTATAAGTAATGGCTAGTATATCAAAACATTGGATGAGATCATTTTGTTAGGTGTGGTACTTCTACAGAATTTTTACGAAGCAAGAGTTACAAAGTTTTTTTTGTTTTTGTTTTTGTTTTTTTTAAAGAGAGAGAGAGAAAAAAAGAGACAGAGAATTTATTTATTTATTTTTTAGTTATTGGTGGACACAACATCTTTGTTTGTATGTGGTGCTGAGGATGGAACCCAGGCCGCATGCATACCAGGCGAGCTAGCTACTGCTTGAGCCACATCCCCAGCCCAAGTTACAAAGTTTTGAAAGGAAAACAAAACAAACCCAACAAGCACAAAACAAATTTAGTTTGTGATAATTTTGAATCAAGAAACAATTTTTTCAGTCATACCAATTTTTACCAGATAATCAATCAAAGGATAACCAATTCGTCTGAAAAATAAGTTTGATTTTTTTTCTTTCAGAAAGCTGTATTTAAAAGTACTTTCTATGGGGCTGGGGATGTGGCTCAAGCGGTAGCGCACTCGCCTGGCATGAGTGTGGCCCAGGTTCGATCCTCAGCACCACATACAAACAAAGATGTTGTGTCCGCCGATAACTAAAAAATAAATATTAAAATTCTCTCTCTCTCTCTCTCTCTTTAAAAAAATAAAAAGAGCTAATCTTATAGTGATGAAATAAAGATTTAAAAAAAAAATAAAAATACTTTCTAGAATCTTTTCCATTAATCTGGTTGCAAATACTTCAAAGAACAATCAAAACTGTGAATGACAAAACACTTAAAAGAGCAATGATTAGGATTTTGATGAGAATTTACAAATTGACAAGATAATTTTGTTATTTTCCTTTATACTATCTTTTTTTTTTTCTTTGTACTGGGAATTGGCCTCAGAGGTGCTTTTACACTGAGCCACATTCCCAATCCTTTTCATTTTTTATTTTGAGACAGAGTCTCACTAAGCTGCTGAAGGCCTTGCTAAATTGCTGAGATTGATCTCAAACTTGTATTACTCCTGCCTCAGCCTCCTGAGTCCCTGGAATTACAGGTGTGCGACACCACACCTGGCTATAGTTGGCTTTTATTTGCCATTCTATATTTGAGCAATATCTCATTCTATAAAATAGATCCAGTGTTCTGATAAGCTGAGCAGAGAACTTTGGTTTTATGGGCTATAAAATGAGGTAGGATAGAAGAAATGAGGATAGGTAAAAAGGCGAAAACAGGGAAGGAAAGAGCAACTGTTAACTTCTAATTTAAAAACTCCATGAACACTCTCACCTTCACTCCCCTAGGCCTCCCATGGAGAACACAATACCTTTATTTTATTTATTTTTTTTCTTCCATGCCTAAATTCTTAAAAGGTCCAATAAACTTAGAGTACTATAAGTCCAGTTAGTGCCTATATGCCTTGTTAGCTTACAGAATGTATTTTTAGACTGATTAAAAGAAGCCTAGATGGGGCTGGGGTTATAGCTCAGTGGCAGAGCACTTGCCTAGCATGTGTGAGGCACTTTGTTTGATCCTTATCACCACATAAAAATAAACAAATAAAATAAAGGTATTCTGTCAGTATATAACTACAAAACCAAAATAATAATTTTTTAAAAAATCAGCCTAGAGAGAGATTATTAGAGACCTTTGGTATGGGTCCAGTCCAAGCACTAATTAATAACTGCATAGCCTCACCCTAAAGATTCTAAAAACCAGACCACTGTGACCTGCTCTGTGCTCCACCCTGAGAAGAATCAAACTCAGTAAGCTGATGCCACCTCACGTACCTCTCATGCTCACCATTTACAAAGTTTCCTTTAAAAGCAGAAGCCTACCTGGGCATAGTGGCACATGCCTATAATCCCAGATTTGGAAGCCTAAGGCGAGAGAATTCCAAGTTCAAAGCCAGCCTCAGCAACTTAGTGAGGCCCTAAGTAATTTAGCATGACTTTCTCAAAAAAATAAATAAATAAATAAAAAGGACTGGGGATGTGGCCTAGTGGTTAAGAGCCCCAAGTTCAATCCCCAGTATCAATCAATAAATAAAAGCAGAAGCCTGAGATTCCCAAAGTGCATCTCTGTTGCTCACACACTTCTTCTCCCTTTGAGTGTATGTCCTGCTCTATTGCTTGCTTCCCAAATAAATCTTCTTATTTCCTAAATAAACCACTGCTTGTGTCTCTTTTGACTCATCCTGAAATTCCTTTCTGTGAACTTATCAGGGGCAAGTTGAGGTTCCCTTTTCTCTTTTAGGGACCTCCTTGGATCCCATCTAGTGACAAAAAGGGCTGAAGAAGCCAGGTGTGGGGCTGGGAATGTGGCTCAAGCGGTAGCGCACTTGCCTGGCGTGCATGCGGCCCAGGTTCGATCCTCAGCACCACATACAAACAAAGATGTGTCCGCCGAAAACTAAAAAATGAATATTAAAAAATTCTCTCTCTCTCTCTCCCTCTCTCTCTTTAAAAAAAAAAAAAAGAAGCCAGATGTGATGGTGCATGCCTATGATCCCAGGGGCCCAGGAGGATGAGACAGGAGGATGGCAAGTTCAAAGCCAACCTCAGCAAAAGTGAGGTGATAAGCTACTCAGTGAGATGCTGTCTCTAAATAATATACAAAATAGGGGGGCTGGGATTGTGGCTCAGTGACTGAGCACTTGCCTCGTACATGTGAGGCCCTGGGTTCCATCCTCAGCACCACATAAAAATAAATAAATAAATAAAAATAAAAAATAAAAATAAGTGCCCTCATTAAAAAAAAAAAATACAAAATAGGGCTGGGGATGTCTAGTGCTCCTAAGTTCAATCCCTGGTACCCATCGTCCCCGCAAAAAAAAAAAAAAAAAAAAGGCTGAAAACAGGGAACAAAAAGTGGATTGGTAGGTTCCAAGATACCTTCCCAGTGAAGGTTAAGGCAGAACAGCTACCTTATCATGATGACTAAAACTGGTCTATTTGGGATTTGGCTGTTAACTCTTTCTCCTAATTCCTTGGAAAATCAGAAAAATGACATACTTTCAGCTTAGTCACATGGACTTCAGCTTGAGTGACTATTTTGTTTGGTCTAATGGGCATAGTGTAGGAACTTACTCCAAGCAATGTGCTCCTATAAATGTTATTTAACAGTAGTTTGACTTTTACCAAGTTTGATTGTGAAATTTTTGAATCCCTGGAAATCATGAGATGGCCCAGCAATTAGAGGTGGAGGTGAAATGCATCAAAATGGGTACCTGGTACAGAGAACTGTCCAAGAAATCATGTGACTTTCCTGAGATGTCATGTCAGCCCTAGGACCAAGTCCATGGCCATGATTCTTAAAGGAGAGAACAGACGGTCGGTGTCTTAGTATGTCTGGGTTTCAGCAAGATGTTTGACAAAATCAAAAGGAACAAAGGGAAGGCTGAGGTGGTGGCTCAGTTGTAGAGCGCTTGCCTAGTATGTGTGAGGCACTGGGTTTGATTCTCAGCACCACATATAAATAATAAAGGTCCATTGACAATTTAAAAAGGTTTTTAAAAAGGTTGTTTAATATAAAAAAAGGAACAAGAGAAATTTCCTAGACCCATGGATATAAAAAAGAAGGCCAGAGTGGCTGGGGTTATGGCTCACTGGCAGAGCACTTCCCTAGCATGTGTAAAGTCCTGGGTTCGATCCTCAGCACCACATATAAATAAATAAAAAATACAGGTACATCAACAACTTAAAAAAAAATGGGGAAATTCACTTACCATCATTAGAGGACATTCAAATAACTCCTTACATACACATTGTAAAAACTGGAAAAGTATAAATTACTTATTTTTTCTTTGCAATAGGAAAAAATAGATTAAACAAAGGTCAGCTAGTGACTTATTTATTTTACAGAAGTCGGGTAATAAGTATAGGAAAAATAATTAAAGGGAAAAGTCATCATTTTGCAAACTCAACTAATGGGCATTGATGATCAAGAGATGCTAAAATAATTAGGTAAAAGAAAGTTGGAGCTGGGGGTATAGCTCAGTGGTAGAGCACTTGCCTAGCATGCATGAGGTCCTAGGTTCCACACAAAAGTGGAGAACTGGATATTCATTCACAGCACCATACACAGCACCATTCACACAGTGCCAAAGAATTACCCCAATTGGGGCTGTGGATGTGGCTCAAGTGGTAGCGCGCTCGCACCACATACAAACAATGATGTTGTGTCCGCCAAAAACTGAAAAATAAATATTAAAAAAAATTCTCTCTCTCTAAAAAAAAAAAAAAAAGAATTACCCCAATTATTATAGTCTGAATATGGATTAAATATGTCCCTTCAAAGTTTCATGTGTTCAAAATAGGTAAATAGGAAACAGAATGCTCCCTGACCTGAGGTGATATCTACCTTGTTGCAAGACCCTTTGGATAGCTTCCCTTCACCAGTTTATTACCTGCTATCATGATGTAACTAGAAATTATCGGATGACATCTGTATCTTCTCTGTCTCTCTGTCTCTCTCTCTCTTAGAATTTTATGGTATAATGACAGCAATAACCAGCCTAGAACATAACGCGTTTCCACCTGAGATCCACCTGACTAAAGACAACAAAATTTAACCCATTGAATTCCATTTTAAAGTCTGCAAATATTTTAAAAATATTTTTAGTTGTAGTTGTACACAATACCTTTATCTTACTTATTTATATTTATGTGGTGCTGAAGATCAAACCCAGGCACTAGGAGAGCCCTCTACCGCTGAGCCACAACCCCAGCCCCTAAATTCTGCAAATATTTTAATGAAATTGACACACGTATTAAAAAAGTTGGAGGGCTGGGGTTATGGCTCAGCCGTAGCACACTTACCTGGCATGTGTGAGGCACTGGGTTCGATTCTCAGCACCACGTGTTAATAAATAAAATAAAGGTCTATCAACAACTAAAAATATATATAAAAAGTAAAAGGTTGGAAATAATAATCTTGAATTTATATATATATCAATTAATATAGCTATTATAATTATATCCTTGTTATTATGTAATTACATATTACACACTATATTTAAGTTTTTAAAATTTTTTTGGTTGTAGATGGACACAATACTTTTATTTATTTTTATGTGGTGCTGAGAATCGAACCCAGTGCCTCACATTCTAGGCAAGCGCTCTACCACTGAGCCACAATTGCAGCCCCTATATTTAAGTTTTTATAGGTATTCTACATCTGGGATGATAGGACAAAATGGTTTAATATTTTAAGAGTCAGCAGGTACTTTAACCCTTGGGATAATGTGTTTCCTTATTGAGAAACAACACAACAACCAAAGGACATTATAGGGGCAGTGGTAAAATGCTTTTTGAGGGCCTGGGTTCTTTTCCCAGTACTGTAAAAAGAAAGCATACCTGTAATCCCAGCAGGTTGGGAGGTTTCAGCATGAGCATTACAAGATCAAGGCTAGCCTCAGCAATTTAGCAGGGCCCTAAGCCAATTTAATGAGACTCTGTCTCAAAACATAAAAAGGGATGGGGATGTGACTTAGTGGTTAAGTGCATCTGGGTTCAATCTCTGGTACCAAAAAAAAAAAAAAAAAGAAAAAGAAAAAAGGAGACAATTATGGGAAATCACAATGTTGTGGAAAAGTACAATAAACAAACTATGCCAGGTGTGGTGGTACACACCTGGAATCCCAGCAACTCGGGTGGAGGCAGGAGGATTGCAAGTTTGAGGCCAGCCTGGACAATTTATTGAGCTGCTGTCTCAAATAAATAAATAAATAAATAAACAAATAAACACTGGGGTTGTAACTCAGTGATAGAGTGCCCCCAGGTTCAATCGGCAGTACCACCATAACAAAAATAACTTTACATAGGCCTAAGCTGCAGAAAGCAAGATGCCCTCATATTATTGGTCAAAGTTAAATTTAGGGGCTGGGCTTGTGGCTCACAGGAAGAGCACTTGACTGCCACGTGTGAGGCACTGGGTTTGATCCTCAGCACCACATAAAAATACAATAAAGATATTGTGTCCACCTATATAACTAAAAAAAATAATTTTTTAAAAAAAAGCTAAATTTGGCACCTGTGGTTATTCATGCAGCATTAAAATAAACCAGCATTGTGGGAAGCCATGCCGAATGACCACCCACCCCAGGCTCTGACCAACCACTGCATTGGTTGTGGCTTGGGCAGAGACCTTCTGGAGGTCTTCTTTGTGGGCATAACCCTAGGGTTGAGTTACACTCATCTGTTCCCTTGTAGTCCTACCCCTTCTGCCCTTTTATGGATAGAACTTTCTAAGAACAGTGTCCCCCCAATTAAAGCCCACTTCCGAACGTGCTCCCTCTCTCTCATCAGCCTCTCCTGACTTTCTCTTGCTTTCCCTTTGGGGAGCCGGAGAAGCTGTCCTGAAGTTTGTGTAAAGGTAAATTGTGTCTGTGTTCTATTTTGTGTCCCTGCAAATTCACACAAGTCATCTTAGTTTAGCTGCCCACGCTGGTCAGGGGCGGCACAGCATGGTGACACAGCACCAAACAAGCCATGCCAGGGGTGGAGCATATTATTCCATCCTTTGTTTCAAAACATCTTTTTCATATCATCTCTGATTTCTCTGTCTCACAATTTGATTTCTTTTTCTATTTCACTAACACACTATTCAGTCAGCCTGTTGTTTGAGCAGTTTATTGTGTTTATGTATTATGTATTTATTTCTACTCTAAAATTTCTATTTGTTTACTCCTCTCTTGCCCCCAAGCTGGAGTTTGAAACCAGGAGCCTCCCTTATGCTAAAAACATGCTCTATCAAGGAGTTACACCCTTAGTCATTTTAATTTTTTTCCAAATCTATCCACTTTCTTTACAATGAACAATGTTCTGTTCATGCAAGTGGATTGAGTTCTTTCCTTTATCTATTGGAAACAGCCTTTCTATTGTATGCTGTTCTGAGTTTCTGTTATAAAGTCACCTGTTATTGTACCTGCTGGCTGGTTCCCACGGTATTGGACTTCCCTGCCCATCCCCACCACCATCACCACCACCTCCACCAGTGGGGATTGAACGCAGAAGCACTTAACCACTGAGTCACATCATGAGATTTTTTTTTTTTTTTTTTAATTCTGAGACAGGGTCTCACTAAATTTTTCGAGTTTGGCCTCAAACTTGCAATACTTCTGCCTCAGCCTCTGGAGTAGCTGGGATTATGGGTGTGCACCCCCATACCAGGCTACCTATGAATTTTGTTGTTTATTAAGTATTGGGGATTGAATCCAGGAGTACTCCAACACCGCATTTCCAGCCTTTTTCACTTATTTTAAAACTTGAGATTGAGTCTTCCTAAACTGCAGAGATGAGCCTCAAACTAGATATCCTGCTGCCTTAGCCTCCCGAGTAGCTTGGATTACAGGAGAGGGCCACTGCACCTGGCTTTTTTTTTTTTTTTTTTTAAGTTGTGGATGGATACAATATCTTTATTTTTATGTAGTGCTGAGGATCAAATCAGGGCCTCACCCCTGGGAGGCAAGAGCTCTACCACTGAGCTACAACCCCATACTGTGGCTTTTGTTTCTTATTATGGCTCATCTTCAGAGTAGTTGTCCTCCAAGAGAGCAACACCATGTGTGAGCTCCCTCTGGAGGTGTCCCTGTGGGTGGTTGGGTGGTTTAGCTTTGCTCTTGCTCTGCCCTTTGGGAATCACAGTGCCAAATGAGGTTTTTAAGGTATTAAAAAGTAAACAATATACTCCCATTTAGCTGGGTACAGTGGCACATACCTGAAATCCTAGCTACTTTTGAGGCTGAGGTAGGAGGATCCTGAGTTCAAGGCCAGTCTGTTCAATTTAGAGTCCCAAAATAGAAAAAAGACTAAGACTGCAGCTCAGTGATAGGCACCCTTGGGTTCAACTCCCAGTACCATGTTAAAAAAAGACAATGCAGGGGATATAGCTCAGAAGCAGAACATCTCTAGTTTAAATCCCTAGTATCAGCTGGGCAAGGTTACTAAATCCCAGAGACTCAGACTGAGGCAGAAAGACTGCAAGTTCAAGGCCAGCCTCAGAAACTTTGTAAGACTCTGTCTCAAAATAAAAAGGGGTGGGGATGTGGTTCTGGGTTTAATCCCCAGTGCAACAAAATACTAAATGTATAAAAAATAAAAGGGCTGAGGAAAGCCAAGTGTATACCCTCATAATCCCAGCAACTCAAGGCTTAAGCAGGAGGATTTCAGGTTCAAAGCCAGCCTCAACAATCTATCAAGGGAAACAACAAAAAACTTAGCAAGGACCAACATAAAAAGGATAATGGCAAGGGATGTGGATCAGTGGTTAAAGGTTCCTGGGTTAAATCCACAGCATCCCCACCCCCACACTAATAAAAGGCCAAGGATTAGAGATGGTAAGTGAGGTACCAACTGTTCAATTTGGAGAAACAATTTCTGATCATAGCAATATAGGGTTTGCTATGTGGTAGGCATTTTTTTTAAGATTTTAGGTAGTGCTGGGGATTGAACCTAGGGCAAGCACTCTACCAACTGAGCTACATCCCCAGCCCTAGGCACTTTTTTTTTTTTTTTTAAACAATGTACATCTTTCAATTTGAGGGCATAAGTGTCCAAGGTGATTCTATAATCTTTTTGTGGTAGTGGGAATGGAACCCAGGGGCATTCTATCATTGAGTGAGCCCTTTTGGAGACAGGGTCTCATTTGCTTAGACTGACCTGTAACTTTTCGATCTAGTCACTGGTCGTTAGGCATGTGCCAAACCCAGCTCAGTGTCTTATTCTTTTTTTTTTAAATCTTTTTTTTTTAAGAGACAGAACTTTTAATATTTATTTTTTAGTTTTTGGCAGACACATCTTTGTTTGTATGTGGTGCTGAGGATCGAACCTGGGCCACACGCATGCCAGGCGAGCGCGTGTCTTATTCTTATGCAGTACAAGCACCAGTCAGGTGTTACAAAAACTTACATCCTAATATATACCAGAGAGACACTCATCAGCTTTTAAAAGCCTATAATCCCAGTGGCTCAGGAGGCTGAGACAGGAAGATCAAAAGTTCAAAGCCAGACTCAGCAAGTCAGTGAGAACTGGTCTCCAATACATAAAAAAGGGCTGGGTACATAGCTCAGTTGATAAGAGTATTTCCCTTGTATGCACAAGGCCCTGGGTTCAATCCCTAGCACCACACACACAGAAACAAAAAACAAAAAAGGGCTGGAGTTGTGGCTCAGTGGTAAAGCACTCCTGGGTTCAATACCTACCCCCCCCCAAAGTTAACAGAAATGTATATGGAAAAGTGGGATCTAAATTATACAGGAAAATACACAAAGAAAAAAAGCAAACTGAAGAAGACCTCAATTCAATTCCTTAACACACATACCAAAAAAAAAAAAAAAGGCAGTAAACCACAGAATAGTTCTTATCTTTTTGTACCATCCAGAGACCAAATAATCCATTCATTACTTGCTTTAAAATATTTTATTGAAATTTTTCCAATAAAATCATGTGCTTGTAAATGAGAAAACATAAGCAAATATCCTACTTAATGGTAGGGTCCCAAAATTTTTAGCCAGTTATTTGTGCTTCATAGCTGCTCAGTTTAATACAGGAAAGATGTTATATTCATAGAAACCGTCCAACATCAGAGCATCCTTTGTGTCAACAAAATCCTGAAATTTCACAAAAGGAACACATTAGAACCATGCAGGCAACTGGCAATAAAACCATGAAGCTGGATGGGAAGTTGTCACATGGGATGGAGGGGAAGAATTAAGTAGATCTGGTAGTTTTAAGGTCATTATTACCCTCAGGGTGACAGCCAATGTGAATGACTCACCATAGTAACCAGGGAGAAAGGGTTGCTCTCCACTTGTCATGACAGCCTGAGGATGCAACAGCAGGAACCTAAGCATCCCAACAGTGTCCCATGGGGTAGATTCCAAAACCTTAAGTTTTCAGTCTTCAGGTTAGCAAAGAATCTCTGGGTAGGGGCACTGCCCTTAGCTGGGCTTGCAGAACTCTCATGCTAGAAAGACAGGACAACCATAAAGAACAAGCAGGCGTTAACCAGGCGGTGCATTCCTATAATCCAGAAAACTGGAAAGCTAAGGCAGGAGGATTCAAGGTAGGAGGCTAGCTAGCCTCAGTAGTTTGGCAAAATCCTGTCTCAAAACAAAACAGAAAGGGGCTGGGGCTGTAGCTCAGTGGCAGACCTAACAGGTATGAGGCACTAGATTCAATCCTTAGCTCCATATAAAAATAAATAAAATAAAGGCATGCTGTCCATCTACCAAAAAAAAAAAAAAAAGCAGCCTTCTCCAGAGACCCAAGTATCCAGTTCCCTAAATGAGTCAGAACTTATTTCTGACATCAGGACCAGCATCAGAGACTCTAGTCTGTAAATTCATCATTCTCACTTAAGGAAGATCTGGATCAAGGGAAGCCATTCTGAGAGGGGATACAGTACAAAGACAACAGTCCTACTATATAAGGACTTAAGGAATGAGGAGTTGAGAAAGAGCACAAAAGAATACAGTTGAGAATAGCTCCACTTGGAGGACCCACATGAGCTCAAGTTTACAATAAATATTTTAGAATAGATGTGTTAACTGTACTTAAAAATACAGAGTGGGCCGTGCATGATGGCCCATGCCTGTAATCCCAGCTGCACCAGAGGCTGAGGCAGGATCGTGGGTTCAAAGCCAGCCTCAGCAATGGCGAAGCGGTAGGCAATTTAGTGAGATCTCATCTCTAAATCAAATATATGAGAGGGATGTGGCTCAGTAGTCAAGTGCCCCTCAGTTCAATCCCTGGTACCCCTCCTCCCCCAAAAAACCCAGAGGTGATCACAAAGGAACAAGAACCACAAGAGAAATGTAAAACAAAAGTTGTCCCTGGAAAGCCACCACATGAAATATGGGCACTGTTGTACATGCTCATTAGGAAACTAACAGACGCCAACGCCCCATGAAAGCTGGGAAACAAAAGGGTTCAGAGGCATTTGGGACTCTTGCAGTTAATACTAACCTTTATTTAAGGATTACACACCAATGGACGTCTTAAAACCCCTAAATAAGGAAGTGAAAAACAAAAAATTATAATTATTAAAAGGGTTCTTGGCCACCAACTTCCCCGAGCCCAGACATTGAGAATTCTGGCACGAGGGGTGTCAGCGCGCTGCGGTGATGGCATCAGCGACACGCTCAGAATCACCTGGAATCATCATTACCCCCGTCCTCCCCCAAGGTCGACCGCCAGCGACTCCAAATCTTGCAATTACTCGTACAACCAACCCACTTACCATTGCTGCGCTGAGGACCCGTCTGCGAGGATCAGGAGCCTGTGAAGAAATCAATGAGTTAGCAAAGACCAGAGGGAATCCAGTCGAGTTCCCCCTGCCCAGGGCTGGGTCAGTTTTAAGCATTGGCGTCACGCAGACATCAGAAACTCTAGTCTGTAATGGTATTCATCCCGCTCAGCCCAAGTCTACGGTCCCCTTTTCCCAGCAAGGCCCCCGCGTACCTGCAGGCGGGTTGCTACACCAAAGGTGTGCCCTGTGCCTTCCCGACACTGAACGGCAGGTTCCGCGGAAGACGCCACGCGGACCGAAAGGACTCATACTGCTACCAACCGGTCCACAGCACAAAGAGGTAGGCAAACGGAAGCCGGAGCTATTTATGCCTGCGTCGGGTCGGGGGCCTAACGGGCATAGCTGTCTTCTTACATGCCTGGCTCGAAGCGCGGCAGTTTACCCATCGTTCGTCCAAAACGGAATAAAACAAAGTGAAAGAAAGGCCTTGAATGTAGGATTCCCAATCTTCGGAACAAACACGCAGGGATGGGTTACAAATTTTTACAAACAATAACAAAATGAGCAGGTGATCTGGCTGGAGACGGGAGAAAGTCCCTGGCCAGCAGGAGCCCCGGGAGCTAGGCGGTCTTTTTTTTTTTTTTTTTTTTTTTTAATATATTTATTTTTTAGTTTTCGGCGGACACAACATCTTTGTATGTGGTGCTGAGGATTAAACCACGGCTGCACGCATGCCAGGCGAGCGCGCTACCACTTGAGCCACATCCCCAGCCCAGTCTTTTTAATTTTATAATCTTATCTTTTCTTCTTCTTTTTTTTTAAGCACGGTATCGTTATTGTTGCCTAGGCTGTTTATACTGAACTCATGTTCCTTCTCTGCCTCAGCCTCTGGCGTACAGGTGTACGCCACCATTTCCAGCGAAACCGTCTTCAAGACGCTGAGACGCTGCCAGGACGCTCTGGACCCGTTAATGACTCTGGGACTTCTCCCGTTATAACCCTCCCCAGCTTTGGGTCGTGTCCACTCCATTCCAGGGGACTCACTCGTTCCAGCCAGCGAAATGTGAATTTGTTCAGGCACATTAAGCTGCTGCTGCTGCTGCTTCTTTTTTTTTTTTTTTTTTGCTTTTAATCAACTTTATTGATATAATGGTGATTTTTAAAAAGATAATAGTCATGCAATAAACTACACGTTTAAAACTTTTTTTTTACCATCTGTACAGTTGAGTAATTATAATATATTCACGTTATTGTGCACAGAATCTCCAGAACTTTTTTATCTTCCCAAAAGTAAAACGTTGTGCCACTCCACAATTATTCCTCATTTCCCCCTGTTATATGTGTTCGGTCTCCCCCTCCCCCCCCCAACTTATGGTTGAATCCACAGACGCTTTACCACAGAGCCACATCCCCAGCCCTTATTTTTAAAAATTTATTATTATTATTATTTTGATACTGGGAATTGAACTCAGGGGCACTGGCCAGGGAATTTCCCCAGCCCTCTTTTGTATTTGATTTAGAGACAAAGTCTCACTGAGTCGCCTAGCACCTCGCCATTGCTGAGGCTGGCTTTGAACTTGCAATCCTCCTGCCTCAGCCATCTGAGCTACTGGGATTACTCGTGTGTCCAGCTACATGTTCTTTTTATAAGCAACGTTAGAATGAGAGTACCCTGAAAGTTGGTGGAAGTGTTCAGTGCCCTCTGAATAGTGCCTTATGTTTGGAGCTGGCCTGAGGGGAGGGAGGATTGAAAGCAAACCAAATTGGGGTGAGGTGGCAAGAGCAGGGACAGTTTTCTCCCCTCCTAGTGTTTTTCTCCCTCACAAATCTTAGGGAGCCACCAAGGCAGGAGAATCACAACCAGCCCAACCTAAAATAAAAAGGGCTGGGGTTGTAGCTCAGTGGTAGAGCATCCCTTAGTTTAATCCCCAGTACCCCAAACAAAACAACAAAAATAGAAATCTTCCTTAGGTATTTGCTCTTGGTCCTTAATCCACCAACTCATAAGTGTCATTGCAAATCCCACCTCCTAAAACCCCTCATTCCTCATTTATAAATGCACATAATGTTTGGTGTGGTGTTTTGGCACCTAAATTGCCTAGGCTGGCCTTGAACTTATTTCTACCTCAGCTTTCTGAGTAGTTGAGAAATTCTCTTTTTTGGCCCAATAAACTTGCTGGTGATTTCCCTATCTTGTACTTATTGCTGTTGCTGCCAGTGAATTGCCTCTTTCAAGCCTTCAGACTCCAATTTACAGCAGAAAGCCTCTTACCAACAAGTGCTGCTGTTAAGACACCTTGCTGTACTCCCTAGTGATGCCCCTATCCTCCTAAAATAAAAATCAGGAACAGCCTCTGGTTTTCAGTGGTTTTTCTCAGCTTTGGCTACACTTCATACCTGGCCCTTTCAATTTTTTTTTTTTTTTTTAAATTTTAAATGAGATGGAGTCTTGCTAATAGCTGAGGTTGGTGCTGAATCTGTGATTCTCCTGTCTCAGTCTCCCACATTGCTGGGATTACAGCACCATTTTTTTTTTTCTTTCTCCCCAATTTGATTCTTTTTTTTTTTTTCTTTGGGTACTGGGGATTGAACTCAGGGGCACTCAACCACTGAACCACATTCCCAAGCCTATCTTGTATTTTATTTAGAGACAGGGTCTCTCACTGAATTGCTTAGCACCTAGCCATTGATTAGGCTGGCTTTGAACTCATGATCCTCCTACCTCAGCCTTCCCAACCACTGGGATTACAGGGCTGCAGCACTGTGTTGGGCTCATTCTATTTTTTAAAAATATTTTATTAGTTGTTGGCGGTCTTTTATTTATTTTTATGTAGTGCTGAGAATCGAACCCAGTGTCTCACAGGTGCTAGGCAAGGGCTCTACCACTGAGTCACAACCTCAGGCCCTCATTCTATTTTTATGATGCTAGGAATTGATTGCAGGGCATTGTACATGCCAGACAAGCCTCTACCATTAAGCTATATCCTAAGCCCCCAAATGATTTTCTTATACCACTAGAGTGGAGAACGATGGTTCTAACGGCTTGAAGATAAAGGATTTTTTCCCTCTAGTGCCTGTTAAAAAAAAGGGGGAGGGTGGGTAGAAAGCCCCAATTCCAGCTGCTACAATAGTGACACTGCATTTCCCATATGCTGAGTCAACGGTTATTATTATTATAGCCCACCTTTCTCACAAGCAAAACAAGCCTTTGAGAACTGGTCCGGGGCTGGGGATGTAACGTAGTTGGTAAAGTGCTTCCTTCATACTCACAAGGCCTTAGGTTCAATCCCCAGCACCATACACACACACAAAAAAATTGATCCAGAAACCAAACTGTTTTCCTTTTCATTGACAAGCTTCCAAGAAAGCATTCTATATTGATATTTTTAGAACAGTTTATTTTCCCACAGGGTAAGGACTGTATGAAAGGTTTACCATGGAATGCCAGTCTGTTGCTGGATGCAGTGGTATACAACTGTAATTCAGTGACTTGAAAGGCTGAGACAGGAGGATCCCAAGTTCAAAACTAGCCTCCATAACTTAGGGAGGCCCAAAATAACTTAGTGACACCCTGTCTCCAGAAAAAAAAAAAATACTGGTGATGTGGCTCAATGGTTAAGCACCCCCGAGTTTAATCCCTCCCACACCAAAAAAAAAAAAAAAAAGTAATGCAAATCTTGCTAATCTGTTCAATTCCAAGCTGCCAGTTTGAGGATGATGATTCTCAAGATTAAAGGAGGTTAAGGACACCTAACTGCTACAGCAGGAAGAATCCTAAGGGAAGAGAATGAGGATGAGGAAAGCCCACTATCAACTTGATTATTACCAGCTCTACGCTGTGCAGCATTTAAAAATATATATATCTTTACTTGTAGATGGACAAAATATCTTTATTTTTACGTAAAGCTGACACTCAAACTAGGCAAGTGCTCTATTACTGAGCTACAAAGCCCCCTGTGCACCATTTTTCTTCATCTCTTTCGTCATAATTAAATCTATTTTACACTGCTATTGCTCAAGACTACTGATTGTGATGAGCTGAGGTTGTGGCTCAGTGGTCCGGAGGGGAGGGCGAGTGCGGAGGGGGGCAGGAGGTTGTTGTCGCCTCCGTTTCCATGGCTTTGCTGGCGGCCAGCCCCTTAGAGTGAAATGACCGCAAGGGCCAGCTTTAGGCTTGGGTTGTAGGGCGGTGAGTGGCTGGTGGGAATCAAACGAGTTCTGGGTGTTTAAGGAAGGAATAAAGTCTCTCCACGGGACACCCAGTACACAGAAAGTCGCGGAGGTTTTAAGGAGGCGGAGTAATGGTGGACCAAAGAGACTGACTTGGCTGCGGGTGGGAATGAGGGATGGGCCAGAGGGCCTGCGCTGCCTGAGGAATGCTTGGCTCCCCGCGCCAATCATAGGTTTAAAATGGGAGGGATTGAAGTAGGTCTCGGTGTTTCTGTTCGTCTGCCTCATCATTTTTTACCTATGCGAATGGAGTATCTTCTGATGGGGTGGGCGGCTTTGGATTCTGAAGAGAATAGTAATGGTGTAAAAACATGGTGGGTAGAATGAGACAGTTCTCCGAATCTGAGGAAGGAAGTCTAGGGAGACCTGAGTGAGGCTGTGGTGCAAGCAGAGCTGGATTGGCCGCGCCCAGGGACCGGGGACCCATTTTGCCTCAGATTTCAATCTGCTTTAGTAAGACAAAAAAAAATTTTTTTTTTTTTTTTAGTGGAATGTGGACTGGCTTTAAAGACTCTTGGTCATCTCTTTCCCTCACGGAGTTCCAGCCACTCTCGCTCTCCTTTCTGCCTTGTCCTTAATTCCTGATTCAGTCCCTGATGGTGGAGGTTAACCTCCACGTTCTGAGTTTGATATTCTGCCTGTACCTACAACTCCTAGGCTGTTCACCACTTTCAGATTCAATGTCACAGGGTGGTGAACATTCACGGAAGGGGTTAGGGATGTTCTCTCTTCTTTAAAGGCATCATTTTCTTTGAAGGTAAAAGTGGTTGGAACCCACATTCTAATTTATCTAGTTAAGTTTTTTTATCCTAGATACCAACTTCCTGCACTTCCTGTTTTGAGTACAATTATATTTGATTTTTTTTTTTTTTTTTTGTGTGTGTGTGTGTGTGTTTACTGGGGATTGAACGCAGGGGCACTCTTACCACTGGTAAACTGCCCCAGCCCTTTTTTATTTTTTCAATTTTTATTTATTTATTTAGTGATGCTGGGGATTGAACCCAGAGTCTCCTGCATGCCAGGCAAGCACTCTATCAACTCAGCTATATCCCCAGTCCCTATTTTTAAATTTTTTGAGACAGGGTCTCCTTAGGTTGCTCAAGAGTCGCCTTAACTTTCAATCCTTCTTCTGCAGCCTCCCAGATCGCTGGGATTACAGGCATGCCCCACCACACTGGCTACATTTGTTAATTTATTTTTTTCTTCATCCATTTTAGGGAGGAAAGACCACTCGATAGTGCCTGAAATGAAAATGTGAGGGCCATTTAAACATTGAATTAATTAACCCATGGATGAAAACACTTAATTGCAATACTCATATGTCCTGAGCATAGGTGGGAGGATGCAGTTTTATTTGCTTGATATCAGGGACTGAACTCAGGGTGCTTAACCATTGAACTACATCTGCCTTTTTTTTTTTTTTTTTTTTTAATTTTTGAGACAGGGTCTCACAGAGTTGTTAAGGTCCTGGCTAAATTGCTGAGGCCGCCTCAAATTTGCAATCCCCCAGTCTCAGCCTCCCAAATTGCTGGGATTACAGGCCACTACACCCAACTCAGAGGAGGCAATTTTTAATGAAGGATTTTGAACAGTGCTTCATATGGATAGGGACACAAACACACACACCTGTGCACTGTCTAAACATCTTCCTGGAATCAAGCATCGTTATTTTTTTCTTCAATTTGCTGATCTAAACTGATGTTGCAAAGAGATTGCTTCTGTGTGTGTGTGCGTGTGTAGGTAGACAAACTACTTTTACATTCAGATGCAGTTCTCTAATGAATCACCTCCTTAATCCAGTCAAACTGGTCAAACTTCAGGGATTTTCCATTACTCTCTCCAACTCTGGCAGGAGTTCCATTTTAACTGCCCAAAGTGTATCAACATGTCCAGAGATACTCAAGACTTGCTCCCACCTTCTGGAAGGAAGCCTCATTGCCATTGGTTGTTACCACTGGCAGTTTCTAGATTCACTTCTTCCCTCCAAATTTGCAATTCAGGGGCTGATAGAGTGCTTGCCTAGCACATGTGAGGTAGTGGTGTGGTGTTGGACTCCTGTAATCCCAGAGACTTGGGAGGCCAAAGCTAGAGATCACCAAGTTTGAAGGCCAGCCTCAGCAACTTAGTGAGACCCTATCTCAAAACACTAAATTAATTAATGAATTAATTAAAAGGATGGGGAATGTAGCTCAGGGATAAAGTATCCCTGAGTTCAATCTGCAGTACTTCAAAATAGAATACTTCTCTATTGGCTTGAAGAAAAGAACATCATTGTCTCCACTGTCTGGCAGGTGGACATGGTGATAAGTTCTCTAATCTGGCTTCTGCTGGGGTAGCAGAAACAGATTCATTGGAAATACTGTCTTTCATGAATCAGACAATAAGCTACACACTGTGGTCAGAGTCTACAGTATTATAGTTGACCTACCTTTTTTAATTTTTTTTTTTTTTGGTCCTGGCGATTGAATCCTGGGGTGCTTTTACCATAGCTATACCCTCAGTCCTTTTTATATTTAATTTTAAAACAGAGTCTTTCTAAGTTGTAGTCAATCTATGTTTTGTGTCATGTTTCTCTGTGGACTGGTCTGGAAACCAACTATTTAGTTTTGGTGCTGGACATGGAACCATGGCCTTGTGCACACTAAGCACACATTCTACTAACTAAGCCATACCCTTAGCTATTCCTTGTCCATTTCCTGACAGGAAATGCTATGTAGGATGACTATAAGAACCTCAGAAGATTGGGGCCATATGGCACCAAAAAACAAAAATAACATACACACATGCACAAACAATAGATGTTTCATTAATTTTGGAATCAGGTTTTTATTGGTTTCCATGTTTGGAAGGAACAGGGCTCAGTATTCCAAAGTGGAAGGCTGTTAGGTACTTTTTTGGGGGGGGGGGTGCAGGGAGTAGTGGGGAATGAACTCAGGAGCACTGAGCCAAATTCCCAGCCCTATTTTGTATTTGATTTAGAGACAGGGTCTCACTGAGTTACTTAGTACCTCTCATTTGCTGAGGCTGGCTTTGAACTCACAATCTTCCTGCCTCAGCCTCCTGAACTGCTGGGATTACTGGCATGCACCATTGCACCCATCTTGTTAGGTGCTTTTAAGGGGGGAGATTAAGAATCCTAGCTGGGGCTGGGGTTGTAGCTCAGTGATAGAGTGCTTGCCTAACACATATGAGGTAGTGGTTTTAATTCTCAGCACCACATATAAATAAATTAAGGTCCATGAACAACTGAAAAAAAAAATGCTGGCTGCCATAGCATTAAATGAGGAGGGAGAGAGCCTTCTTCAGCCTGATGCTGCAAAATCTTTTTTTCTTTCTCTTTCCTTTTTCTTATAGTTTCTCAAACTGCACTGTTTTCTCCTCAATGCTATTGATTTTAAAAGATGGTATAATTCTACCTATATCCAGAAGAGACAACTGATAATGAAATCTAGAGTTAGGCACATTTGTTTTAAAATATTTTTTTAGTTGTAGATGAACATAATACCACAATGCCAGGCAAGCACTCTATCAACTGATTATATATATATCCAGCCTGAAACTCCCCTCCTGCCTGCCCTATGCCTTTATTTTATTTATTTATTTTTATGTGGTGCTGAGGATCAAACCTAGTACCTCATACATGCTAGGCAAGTGTCCTACCACTGAGCCACAACCCCAGTCCCAAGAGTTAGGCATTCTTAACAACCTAAGGCTTCAATAATATGGGAAGAGATTTTCAGCCTCATGGGGATGGGGAGGGGGGTATAAAACCTCTGGGAAGGGAAAGACTGGGCTTGTGTCTGGATTCTACTTTTGTTCAGGTTTCCTTTTCTTTTTTTAAAAAAAACAAAATACTTGAAGTTGACTAAATCACATAAATTTCTCTATGCTCATCTCTAAAACAAAATATCTATTTCATAGGATGGTGATATTGAGTAACAGGAACACATTTTAGTGACTTACATAGTAGATGCTCAGAAGTTTGCTCCCTTCTCCCTTATTTTTTCCTGGGGGCTCCATATCCTCAGGTCAGACTTCCTAGTCTTTTTTTTTTTTTTTTAAGTTTCTACTTTTAGATGGACACAATACCTTTATTTTATTTATTTATTTTTATATGATGAGATGGAACCCAGGGCCTCACACATACTAGGCAAGTGCTCTACCACTGAGCTACAGCCCCTTCCTAATCATTTTTATTGAGGTGCTTACAAGGTTGGAGACTACTACCAGGACTATAGCATTATTTTCATGGCATTAGTGGGGACTGAACCTAGGGCTTCTTCATGCTAGGGAGGCACTCTGCCACTGAGCTACTTCCCCAGCCCTATGGCATTACTTTCTGCTTAATGTAAGTACAGATTCAAGATCTTTTTTTTTTTTTTCTGGTACCGAGGATTGAACCCAGGGGTGCTCAACCACTGAGACATATCCCCAGCCCCTTTTTATATTTTGTTTGGAGACAGGGTCTCATGAGATGCTAAATGTTTCGCTAAATATCTGAGGCTGGCTTTGAACTCACAATCCTCCTGCCTTAGCCTCGGGAGCAGCTGGGATTACAGGCATGCTTCCTTGCACCCGCGCCCCTCCCTCAAGATCTTTAGTCACAAGCCATTCAGTTAAACCTTTTCATTTTCAAAAAATGGGCACAAAAGATCAAAGCAGGTCAATATCTTGATCTATTCACCCAGATGGTAATTGTACTCCTTCTTATACAGGAGTATAATCTGATCTTTTTGTTTTCCCAAAAGAGGAAACTAATGGACACAGAACCAAAAAATGAGTAGATGGCAGGCCTGTGTGAGCATTAGGGACACCGCGGGTATGTGACCAGCCTGAAACTCCCCTCCTGCCGGCCCTATGCCTTTTTGGGCCATTCCCCACACCATCAGCTTCCAGACCTTCCAGCTTCTTCCAGCCCCTCCTCCCTGTTTCTCTAGAACTGACTGCTTAGTCAGAAATAGGGAAAAGGAGGGGGGAGCCTTATTGCCATGCCAAGCCTGGCACATAGTTCTCGGAATCTTCTGGATATTAAATGTAGAGTTCTGACTAAGCTTGATGTTCTAGGGCGGGGTTGAGGGGTAGGGAGCAGTTTGTTTGTTGAGGAGTGTTCCTAAGAATAACAACAGGGCGGTCCCCGCTTTGAGATCAGAAAACTGGAGACAGGTCTGAGCATAGTCAGAGCTAGGGCAAAAGGCGCCCACGCCTGACGTCCCGAGAAAACAACGGGAGGAGCGGGCAGGGCGGTCGCCGGGGTCATGAGGGTCGCTGGGCCTCCTGGCCAGTGCCTGCAATTTTCGAGTCCCAGTCCCCGTCCCCACCCCAACCAGGGTTAAGGAGAGACCTTAAAGAGTTTTTCTCATACTACTAGAGAACTTTTTGTTTGTTTTGAGACGAAGTCTCGCTGAGTTGCCCAGGTTGGCTCGGAACTCCCAGGCTAGAGCCATCCTTAGTCCCTCTGCCACCCGAGTGGCTGCGACCACTAATTTATCAGGCGGAAATTTGGGAAACTTTCGTAACTTTTACTCAACCAGATGAATTAGGCGGCCAGAGGCGAGAAAACAATGTCCCCACCGTTAAAGCTTGTATAGGTGTGGGCGAGGACCGGCGACCAACCGTAGCGGCGAGGATGGGATCTGTGGGCTGCTTGTGCCGCCACCTCACCGCCTCCCCAGGGGATCGAAGACTCTCGGGAGTGTTTCCCGGTGTCCGGGCTCCTGGACTGCCTCACGCTGTTCCCCGGCTCCATCCCTCCCTAGCCCTCTCTTGATCTGGCCGTTAAGGGGCGGGCTTGCCTCTGCGTCCTGAATCCCCCGGCTGCCACCCCTTAACATCCATTTAAATACCAAGTGCAAGGAAAGGGAGAAGGTTTGGTGGGCTTGCTCTTTCAGACTGGTGGACTGATGTGGAGAGTTACTTTCTTATTCCTACGTAAGACTCGCTCGCTCCCTTAAAATCGGCAATACTGGTTTCTAGCCTTAAATAACTTTAAATAACTCCATCTCCTCTTTTATTAAAAACCCTGTACCTGCCCACTTTTTTCCACATTTGTAAAAAATGATTGTTTTCTTTGGTATCCTTTCTTCATCTTTGGAGGGTGTCAGAACCTTGGTTCTAAGACCAGGAATAACAGCAAATGTATGTTGCCAGTAAAGCATATCCTGGGTTCAAATGCCCGGGTGTTTTCTGAGGCCCACAGGAAAGCAGGACGTGATTATAATCAGGGAGGATACTTGATTTTAATAGCAATATTTTTATTTTATTTAATTTGTGGTGCTGGGGATCAAACCCAGGGCCTTGTGCATGCAGGGCAAGCACCCTGCCAACTGAGCTATATCCCCAGCCCAGGTACTGATTTTGAAAATTCTTTCCACACCTACAGTTATTTTTCCTGATAAACCTCTCCTACATCAAAGTACCTTTGATGCCCCAAATATCACTTCTTCCATCTATAGTACTTCATTCTCTTTATTAATTCTGCAATTCTTCCAGCCTGATTTCCTTGAGGTTATAAAGTGAACATTTCAAAGTATTTGTTGCTAGAGTATGCAGGCAGGCAATAACTTATTGTTTTAATTAAGCATCTGCCAATAACCTTGATTGATTTGGCCATTGGAAGCTCTTATTTTCTCCATTAATGTTGTTTCTGAAGATTTCTCTTATCAAACTGGGATTAATCGGTAGGTCCTTCCCCCATCCGTCCCCCCATCCTGCTCACCCTTTCCTCAATATAGGGATAATGGTGTTTAGAGGACCCCTTGTCTAGAGATAATGATCATAAATGCTACTCCAGGTCTAGGGGGGAAAGACTGTCCTATAATAAATCCATATTTCCATGAATATTGATTTACATTTTGCTATACAGTTCAGCTATCATGAGGTTTAAATGTCTCTATTGGATGGCTGGAAACCTAAGCATCTCTGAAAGATTCCTTCTCCATTTACAGTGCAAGGTCTTCCTGCATAAGCCATTTTCACAATACTGGATTTTCTTTAAAGCCACTATTTAGTAAAAGGTTTAATGGGCTTTGAGGTACACATCAGCTCACAAAATGCTTTTATGTAATACCAATAGTTTTACACTACTGGAGATTCCATACAGGGTGTGGCACATGCTAGTAGGCAAGCACCCTACCACCGAGTTACACCCTCAGCCCTTTTTTATATTGAGACAGACTCTTGCTAAATTGCCCAGACTGGCCTGAAACTTCAGATGCTTCTGCCTCAGCTTCCCCAGTATCTGCAATTATAGGTGTGTGCCATTTTTCCAGCTCAATTTAATTTTTGAATTATCTTTTGTTGATACATTCACTAATAGGCTGGGCACAGTGGCTCATGCCCATAATCCCAGCAAGGCAGGAGGATTGGAAATTTGAGGCTTACCTCAGTAACTTACCAAGGCCCTAAGCAATTTAGTGAAACCCTATTTCAAAATTTTAAAAATGGGCCAGGTGTGGTGGCACACATCTGTAAAACCAGCAACTCAGGAGGATTTTAAGTTTGAGACCAGCTGCAGCAATTTAGCAAGGCCCTAAGCAATTTAATGAGACCCTGTCTCAAAATAAAAAGTTTTTAAAAAAGGGCTGAAAAGTGGTTCAGTGGTTAAACACCCCTGGGTTCAATCTCTGGTACCAAAAAAAGGGGTGTAAAGGGCTGGCAATGTAGCTTGGTGGTAAAGAACCCCTGAGTCAGTACCAAAAAAAGAATAAAAAATTTACTAACACGTTGTGATATAGCTCAGTGGTAGAGTGCTTGCCTGGCATGTATAAGGTTTGATCACCAGTACTATAAATAATTCACTTATTTAAAATTAACCATTTTGATTTATTTTATTTTTGTACTGGGGATTGAACTCAGGGGCACTCAACCACTGAGCCACATCTCCAGCCCTATTTTGTGTATTTTTTATTTTATTTAATTTTTTTAAGAGAGAGAGAGAATTTTTTTTAATATTTTAGTTTTTGGTGGACACAACATCTTTATTTTATTTTTAGCGCGCTACCACTTGAACCACATCCCCAGGCCCCCCCCCCAGATTTTGTATTTTATTAGAGACATGATCTTACTGAGTTGCTTAGCCCCTCATCTTTGCTGAGGCTGGCTTTGAACTCGCAATTCTCCTGTCTCAGCCTCTGGAACTGAGCCACCAGGTTTACAGGCATGTGCCACCAAGCCTGGCTACTTTAAAAATTTTTTTGAGGGGCTGGTGTTGTGGCTCACGGGTAGAATGCTCACCTAGCATATTCAGGGCCCTGGGTTTGATCCTTAGCACCACATAAAAATAAATAAAGGTATTTACA
This sequence comes from Marmota marmota marmota, assembly GCF_001458135.2. Lineage (NCBI taxonomy): Eukaryota > Metazoa > Chordata > Mammalia > Rodentia > Sciuridae > Marmota > Marmota marmota. Next base: position 409,407 of record NW_025999982.1, on the reverse strand, counting down.
ACTAAAAAATAAGTATTTGAAAAAAATTTTGAGCAACCATTTTGAAGTGTGAAATTCAGTGATACTTAGTTCCTTCACAGTGTTCTGCATTCCAAAATACATATATTTTCATGTGGTGCTGGGGATGAAACCCAGGACCTTACCCATGCTAAGCGTATGTTCTATCACTGAGCTATGTACCAGGACTTAGTTCCAAAATATTTTCATCACTCCTAGAACTGATTATTTTTGAGGCAAGATCTCACTAAGTCATCCAGACTGGCCTCAAACTCCTGGGTTTAGTGATTCTTTTGCCTCAGCCTCCCAATAGCAGTGATAATATGTGTATCCTACCATGCCCAGCTCTACAGCCTCTTGTTTTGTTTGTGGTACTGGGGATTGAACCCAGGGCCCTGAACATGCTAGGTTATATACTAGCTCTTTTTATTTTTTGGTACTGGGGATTAAACTCAGGGGCACTCAACCACTGAGCCACATCCCCAGCCCTATTTTGTATTTTATTTAGAGATAGAGTCTCATTGAGTTGCTCAGCATCTCACCTTTGCTGAGGCTGGTTTTGAACTTGCAATCCTCCTGCCTCAGCTTCTGGGGTTGCTGTGATTACAGGATGCACCACCAGGCCTGGCCAACCAGGTCATCCTGAAGTATTTTTAAAGAGCATCACTACCCAATCCTTGGGGATTATGGCAGGTGTTTTCCAAAAAGAAAACTCGAGGCTGTTAATTCTAAGATGTTAGCAGCAAGGACATGAAGAATTTCAAAAGAAAAAAAAAAGGGCAGGAGGGAGGGGTAGTTTGTATCTAGGACTTCAAGTCACCCCCCTCCACCACATTTATATAATATATATATTATATAATTTTTTATAGGTGGACACAATATCTTTATTTCATTTTTATGTGGTGCTAAGGATCAAACCCAGTGCCTCACATGTGCTAAGTGAGCACTCTACCACTAAGCCACAACCCAAGCCCCACCCCACATTTTTCTAAATTAATAAGTACTAACAGTTTATCATCATTCCTATTGTATAGTTGGCATAATTGTTTAGGAGTATACAGAGTAAAGATAAAAGTTTGAGTAACTGACTGTAAAACTAGGGTAGTGCCGAGCTTGGTGGTGCACTCCTATAATCCTAGCAGCTCAGAGGCAGAGACAGGAGGATTGTGAATTCAAAGCCAGCCTCAGCAATTTAGCAAAGATCTAAGCAACTCAGTGAGACCCTGTCTCTAAATGAAATTCAAAAAAGGGTTGGGGATGTGGCTCAGTAGTGGAGTGCCCCTGAAGTTTAATCCCCAGTACAAAAAAAAAAAAAAAACCTAAGGTAGAAATAGAAGCTCAAACTAGACATGCATAAACAAAATCTGGTGGTGGACTTGCAATGGTATGGCAAAAACTTCTGAATTAGAAACCAGGTTGAACATCTTTGCCGAACTCATGATTTTTTTTTCCCTTCCATTTAAGCAACTATAGTTGTTAGTAACTTATTAGTCTCCCCACAAGTCCACCTGTGAATGTCAGCAATACCTAAGGAAGTGTGGTAAAGTGAGAATAAAGTAACACACAAAAGGCCCCAGGTCCCAGTGTAGTGTCTGCACTACATTACAGCACTCAAATGTTGAGGTCTTTCTGCTACTGAGGCACATGTTCTCAGGTGACATCTCCCTAATGTGCTATCTGGGGTAGTTAAATGACAACTATTTTGGCATCCATTCAAAAATAACTATAGACCAAAGCATCAAAAATCCCACTTTTTTTTTTTTTTTTTTAATTTTTTTTAATATTTATTTTTTAGTTTTCGGCAGACACAACATCTTTGTTTGTATGTGGTGCTAAGGATTGAACCCAGGCCGCCTGCATGCCAGGCGAGCACGCTACTGCTTGAGCCACATCCCCAGCCCCAAAAATCCCACTTTAAAAGATGACAGCCGCAACGTGTTTGAAGGACTGAAAGGAAAATGCTGTAAATTTAGAATTCTTTCCCAGCAAAAGTATCTTTCACAAATGAAGCTATTTCAAGGTGAAAGAATTCATAATGAGGGTGAAAGAATTCATAATGTATGTCCTTCAGATCAAAAGAAAATCATACTAAATGGAAAGGTACGTGGTTAGATACATAAGATTTTCTTATTATTTAAAAATCTCTTTAAAAGAGAATTTTTTTTTTCTTTTCTATCTTCTTTTCTTTCTTTCTTTCTTTTTTTTTTTTTGTAACTTGGGATTGAACCCAGGGGTGCTTAACCACTGAACCACATCCCCAGCTCTTTTTTATGTTTTGAGGCAGGTATTTGCTAAGTTGCTTAGGGCCTTGTTAAATTGCTGATGCTGGCTTTGAACTTGAGGTCCTCCTGCTTTAACCTCCCATGCTACTGAAATTACAGGTGTGTGCTACTGTATCCAGTAACTTAATATTTCTTGACTTCACCAAGAATAGTGTTGTAGAGTACTCCAACAACTCATTCATCCACTAAAGCAGCTATTAACTTATGAACTTTGAGACTAATAAAAAATCTTACAAAAAAAAAAAAAAAAAAAAGATGACAGCCNGGCAGTGTTGATATGAAGACAAGAAAAAAGAGGAAAGACATCCTCACAGAGCTAACTTACATTAAACCTAAAGAACACATGGCTTACACCACAAAAATATAATGACATTCAGCTATAGTTACCTTCCAGATACAACAGTCACTTTAGAAAAAAGTCAGCAGCAGAAAACTGAAGTTGGATAATAACAGAGGGCAAACAGCAAAGCCCTGGAGTCCCAACAGTGGGTCTCAACGACAGGAAAAACATGGAGGGAGGGAAGAAAGAAAGACCTCTAATCCACCTCCTCGATGGTGGGGCCAGACCCAGAGCCCCCTTTGGGGGCCTGAGCTCCAAAGCCTCCAGCCCCGGAGCCACCCGCACCCTGGTACAGTCCACTGATGATGGGGTTACACACCTGCTCCAGCTCCTTCCTCTTGTGCTCAAACTCATCCTTCTCGGCCAGGGTGTTGGCGTCCAGCCAGGAAAGGACCTCCTGGCACTTGTCCAGCACCTTCTTCTTGTCGGCCTCGCTGATCTTGCCCTTGAGCCCCTCGTCCTCCACGGCGCTCTTCATGTTGAAGGCATAGGACTCCAGGGCGTTCTTGGCAGACACCCTCTCGCGCTGCACCTCGTCCTCGGCCTTGTACTTCTCTGCCTCCTGCACCATGCGCTCGATCTCCTCCTTGCTCAGGCGGCCCTTGTCATTGGTGATGGTGATCTTGTTGGCCTTGCCCGTGCTCTTGTCGGTGGCCGTGACGTTCAGGATGCCGTTGGCGTCGATGTCAAAGGTCACCTCGATCTGGGGCACGCCCCTGGGGGCAGGGGGGATGCCGCTCAGCTCGAAGCGCCCCAACAGGTTGTTGTCTCGCGTCATGGCCCGCTCGCCCTCGTACACCTGGATCAGCACCCCGGGCTGGTTGTCCGAGTACGTGGTGAAGATCTGCGTCTGCTTGGTGGGGATGGTGGAGTTGCGCTTGATCAGGGCGGTCATCACGCCCCCGGCCGTCTCCAGCCCCAGCGACAGGGGCGCCACGTCCAGCAGCAGCAGGTCCTGCACGTTCTCTGACTTGTCCCCCATCAGGATGGCGGCCTGCACCGCCGCCCCGTAGGCCACCGCCTCATCAGGGTTGATGCTCTTGTTGAGGTCGCGACCGTTGAAGAAGTCTTGCAGCAGCTTCTGCACCTTGGGGATGCGGGTGGAGCCGCCCACCAGCACCAGGTCGTGGATCTGCGCCTTGTCCAGCTTGGCGTCCCGCAGGGCCTTCTCCACTGGCTCCAGGGTGCCACGGAACAGGTCGGAGCACAGCTCCTCGAACCTCGCCCTGGTGATGGACGTGTAGAAGTCGATGCCCTCGAATAGGGAGTCGATCTCCAGGCTGGCCTGCGTGCTGGACGACAGGGTCCTCTTGGCCCTCTCGCAGGCGGTGCGCAGCCGCCTCACAGCTCGCTTGTTCTGGCTGATGTCCTTCTTGTGTTTCCTCTTGAACTCCTCCACGAAGTGGTTCACCAGCCGGTTGTCGAAGTCCTCCCCGCCCAGGTGCGTGTCGCCGGCAGTGGCCTTCACCTCGAAGATGCCGTCGTCGATCGTCAGGATGGACACGTCGAAGGTGCCTCCTCCCAGGTCAAAGATGAGCACGTTGCGCTCCCCCTTGCCGGTGCGGTCCAGGCCGTAGGCGATGGCGGCCGCCGTGGGCTCGTTGATGATCCTCAGCACGTTGAGCCCGGCGATCACGCCCGCGTCCTTGGTGGCCTGGCGCTGCGAGTCGTTGAAGTAGGCCGGCACGGTGATCACCGCGTTGGTCACCGGGTAGCCCAGGTACGCCTCGGCGATCTCCTTCATCTTGGTCAGCACCATGGAAGAGATCTCCTCCGGGTAGAACGCTTTGCTCTCGCCCTTGTAGCTCACCTGCACCTTGGGCTTGTCGCCGTCGTTGATCACCTGGAAGGGCCAGTGCTTCATGTCCGACTGCACCACCGGGTCGCCGAACTTGCGGCCGATCAGCCGCTTCGCGTCGAACACCGTGTTCTGCGGGTTCAGCGCCACCTGGTTCTTGGCCGCATCGCCGATGAGCCGCTCGGTGTCCGTGAAGGCCACGTAGCTGGGTGTAGTGCGGTTGCCCTGGTCGTTGGCGATGATCTCCACCTTGCCGTGCTGGAACACCCCCACGCAAGAGTAGGTGGTGCCCAGGTCGATGCCGATCGCCGTGGCTTTGGCCATGTCGGTGCTCCGCTCTCTGGGATCTAAGCTGAGCTTCTGGCTGCGGTGGGGGGACGCGACCCGCGAAGAAAAGCTCGGTCCTGGATGAAAGTCGAAAGCCGACCGCTCGGGTGTGCGCTCACAGAACGCTGGAAAGCCGCCTATGCCAGCTGCTGCTGCTGAGGCTCGCCGTTGCTCAGCCTGCCGCCCGCTGGGGCTTTATACGTCGCCATGGAGCCCCGCCTGCTCCCTCCTCGGCCAATCGCTGTGCCAGATGAGGCTGTCCGGACCGGAATGTTCCAGGGGTTTCTCCTGGCGTTCTGCCCCTGTCCTCCCAGGACCAATCAGAGGCGAGGGTGCCGTCCCTCCCCAGAACTCTCCAGACGCTTCTGGGGTTCACTGGAGGGGATCGGGAGCTCGGAGGGGAGGGCGAGTGCGGAGGGGGGCAGGAGGTTGTTGTCGCCTCGGTTTCCATGGCTTTGCTGGCGGCCAACCCCTTAGTGTGAAATGACCGCAAGGGCCAGCTTTAGGCTTGGGTTGTAGGGCGGTGAGTGGCTGGTGGGAATCAGACGAGTTCTGAGTGTTTAAGGAAGGAATAAAGCCTGTCAGCGGGACACAGAAATTCGCGGAGGTTTAAGGGGGGGGGGTTAATGGTGGACCGAAAGGACTGATTGGGCCATATCGCCTGTGCTGCTTGAGGAATGTTTGTCCTCCCCGGTCCTTGTTCCCATCTTGGCTTTAAAATGGAAAGGAAATGCTGTAATAGAGCTTTTACCTTTAAAAAAAACATTTATTTTTTAGTTATAGGTGGACACAATATCTATCTTATTTTATGTGGTGATGAGGTTCGAACCTGGTACCTTACGCATGGTAGGCGAGCCCTCTACCTCTGAGCCACAACCCCAGCCCCCGAGCTTTTACTTTTTACATAACTTTTTAACTACATAATGAAATATCCTCGAGTTGGGCGGGAAGGTTTAGGTTTTGAAAAGAAAAGCAATTGTGTAAACAAGCAGTGTTAGAATTAAGGTTCCCATCAGTTGGATCAGCTGTGCCTTCCTCTTGCCCGCAGCTGCCCTCCTTTGAGGGGGAAGATCAGCTTTAGCCTTGTCGTTGTAGAACTGTTGACTGATTGTATGGACTTCTTGGCTGTCGCAATCTGAAGAGTTTAGGCGGTGGAGATGAGTTGTTGGTGGGGACTTGTATGTTGACACAGCCAGGTTTGGAGGGCGTGTCTGATGACGCAGCCCTTTCCAGTAGCGTTACAATGGCGATGCCGCCTCTGACCTCACGGGCTAGTTTAGGAATCTGGGTAACTGCACCGAGCTGGCTCAAAGTTACAGGGCAGGGCGGGGTGGGGGGTGGGGGGACGCCGGCTGATCAAGTTGCATATTAAGGGAGCTCCCACTTGGAGGGACTCCACATCCGGACATTTCCAAACTGGAGCGTAGGCGGCGAGACAGCAGGTGATCCTGGAGGGCTCTGGTTGGAATGTGGTAGGGACGTGTAAGGCCAGTGGATCCTTGTTTGACAAAGTGTTGGAAAGTCTCTCAGTTGGTTTAAGTAAGACTGAGGCGTGGGGGCGTTGTCATACAAGGGAAAGAGGATCTCTTCAGGAACGCTAGAGTAACGGATCGGCGAGAGCTGGTAGAAAGAGGTTTGGATGTACTCTAGAGAGTGGGGCGGGGTGGAGGGTGGCAGAGATGGAAGTAAGACCCTAAGCCCTTTCTGGTTATGCTATTGGCTCCAGAAAACAGGGGTTATATTTCGAGAGAAGGATAAAGAAACTGCCTGGAGCTCCCTCGCTTCTCTGGAGAAATCTTATAAAGGCTTTATTGGGTTCCAAGCAGCCATCTTCAGGGTGTTCCAAATCACTCTCCATGAATTTCTAATAGAGCAAGGAAAGTAGTAAATTCCAAGAATGGTGGTTAATGTGCTGACTCCAGCACATTAATTAATAGGAGAACAGGAGACAGGTGTGATCCCAATAAAATGATCTCAGACACAGGAAAAAGACAATTGAATCAGATCCTGTGAAAAACTGAGAATATACACCCACTTCCCTCTCAGCTCTTTTGAGTAGCTTCTCAGCTACTTTTTTGCTACCATGTCCAATAAGCTCTTTTATCTTGAAAACAAGACATCAATATATTTGTATACCTACTTTCATAACAGTGTTATTCACAATAATTGAAAGGTGTAAACAATGTAAGTATCCATGTATGTAACAACGCATGGGTAAATAAAAGATGGTACATGCACCTAATAGATATTATTCAGCCTTAGAAACGAAGGAAATTTTGAAATGTAGCACATAACAGATTAGGATGACCTGCAAAATTAAACAAGCCAAACCACTAAAGGATAAATACTGTATAATTCCACTTAGGAAGTATTAAAAGTAGTCAAAATTCATACAGACAGAAGAATAGGGATTGTTAGAAGGGGGTGGGGTGGGGTCTGGTGTGGAAAGGAAGCTGTTTAATGAGTGTAGAGTTTCAGTTTTGCAAGATTATAGAGTTCTGAAGATTGGTTGGACACCACTGTGATTACACTTACTAGTGAACACATGCCTGTAATCCCAGTGGCTGGGCTCTGGAGGCTAAGCAGGACCAAAGCCAGCCTCAGCAAAGGTGAGGCACTAAGTAACTCAGTGAGAACCCTGTTTCTAAATAAAATACAAAATAGGGCTGAGGATGTGGCTCAGTGGTCATATGCCCTTGAATTCAATCCCTCAGTACCAAAAAAAAAAAAACCTTACTAGTGAATGCTACCCTTAAAAATTGTGAAGATGAGCCAGGCACAGTGGCAAACATCTGTAATCCCAGCAGATAGGGAGGCTGAGGAAGGAGGATCTCGAGTTCAAAGCCAGCCTCAGCAACTTAGCAATGCCCTAAGCAGCTCAGCAAAACCCTGTCTCTAAATAAAATATAAAAAAAGGCTGTGGTTAAGTGCCCCGGGTTCAATCCCTGGTACCAGGAAAAAAAAAGATGTTATGTTTTATGTATATTTTACCCCCAAAATTAAAAAATACACCACTCTGCCTCAGAAACTTCCACCTCCACACTCTCTCACCACTATCACCACTGCCACCTGCTTCTGTGTCCTCTGCCACTTCTGCACAACCTGGGCCCTCATTTGGAGAAGAAATCATATACCCATGGTTGAGGGAAGCAGGGCAGACCCCTCTCCAGCCTTCAGCAACAGTGAGGGCCACCTTCAGGTATGGGGGTTACATGAACCAGCCTGGCCTCACTGCTTACTGGTGACCCAGTTGGGTTTCATGGCTGTCCTCATGTAGCAGCCCAAGAACTGGGATCTTCTTCTTCTTCTTCTTTTTTGGTACTGGGGATTGAAATCAGGAATCAGGGGTACTCCACCACTGAGCTACATCTGCAGCCCTGGTTTGCATTTTATTTAGAGACAGGGTCTCACTGGGTTGAGGTTGCTGAGGCTGGCTTTGAACCTTCAATCTGATTTGAACTCCTGCCTCAGCCTCCTGAGCCACTGGGATTACAGGCATGTGCCACAATGCCCAGCCCTTCAAGAACCGGGGTCTTATCAACAGTTTCCCCAGAATTACCTGATAGGACTCTAAATTATCTTAACAAAAACCTGAGGCATAGGGCTGGGGTTGTGGCTCAGTGGTAGAGTGCTTGCCTAGCATGTGTGAGGCACTGAGTTTGATTCTCTGCACCAATATATTGTGTCCATCTACAACTAAAAATACTTAAAAAAAAAACTGAAGCATAAAGTGTATAATTTAGTGTCAACACAACTGGATAGGCAGGACTGGAATCCTACAATGAACCAGTTTTGAAATTGCCTGAAGCAGAATGTGGTTCATTTAGGGATGTTAGAAGCAAGAATTGAGAAGACTGTTTCTCAGGTGATGGATCCAAAATTAAACTGTATCTTCAGGCCACAGATAGAAGGAACAATTCATGGGTTCCCCATGGTTCAGAAAAAGAAGCTGTGCCAGCATCCCATTCAGAACCTGAAAGCGAGGACCATGGCAGGGTGATTCCTAAGAATATGCCTGACACCTTTTGAAAGCTACATTTAATTGATGATGATAAAATGGATTCCTGTTAACATAGGATATAGCTTCAAAATGAATATAGGCCAAGATCATCACTGATTTCAAGACTGCAACCTTGTCTGATGGACAGTGTTCAGATTGAATAGGGAGCAAATTTGGCAGTAGGAAGGTGGTTAACTGTGCATGTCCCTGTGTTGTTTTGCCAGTTGACTAGTTTTTTATTGTTGTTTTGGTACTGGGGATTAAACCTATAGACATTTAACCACTGAGTCATATCCCTAGTCCTTTTTATTTTATATTTTTGGGTACCAGGGATTGAACTCAGGTACACTCAGCCACTGAGCCACATCTCCAGCCCTATTTTATATTTTAGTTAGAGACAGGGTCTTACTGAATTACTTAGTGCCTTGCTTTTGTTTTGAACTTTTGATCTTCCTGCCTCAGCCTCCAGAGCTGAGCTGTGGGGATTACAGGCATGCACCACAACACCCGACTCCTTTTTATTTTTTTGAGACGGGGTCTCACGAAATTACTGAAGCTAGTCTTGAACTTGTAGTCCTCCTGTCTCAGCTGGACTAGAGATGTGTGCCACCATGCCCAGCAGTTTCTAATTGGTTTTTCTTTCTTTTTTAAAAATATTTTTTCTTAATTGTAGATGGACATAATACATTTATTTATTTATTTATTTATTTATTTGGTACCAGGGATTGAACCTAGTGCCTCACACATGCTAGGGGCAAGCACTCTACCACTGAGCCACAAACCTGGCCCTTTAGTTGGTTTTCTTTCCCCTGTAAGAAGTGACAAAACATGAAACCCTAGAAATGTGTGTTATGAAGAAAAACATTTTGCAGGCTGTGTCAGGGCTTCTACCTGTATTTCAAGGGCTCATGAGTCTTGGCTAGGTTTATTCTCATAGTTGTGTTTTTTTTAGAAAACTGAATGATCATTTGTTACTCTAAATAAATAAATAGAACTCTGCCAAAACAGTATCTCATTCTCTTCCACAGGCCTCGGAAACCCATGGCTGCTGCTAAGGGAACAGCCATAGGCATCGACTTGGGTACCACCTATTCTTGTGTAGGGGTGTTCCAGCATGGCAAGGTGGAGATCATTGCCAATGACCAGGGCAACCGCACCACCCCCAGCTATGTGGCCTTCACGGATACAGAACGGCTTATTGGGGATGCAGCCAAAAACCAGGTAGCCATGAATCCTCAGAACACTGTCTTTGATGCCAAACGTCTGATTGGCAGGAAATTTAATGATCCTGTTGTGCAGTCAGATATGAAACTTTGGCCTTTTCAAGTGATCAATGAAGGAGGCAAGCCCAAGGTGCTGGTGTCCTATAAAGGGGAGAAAAAAGCTTTCTACCCTGAAGAAATTTCTTCAATGGTATTGACTAAGATGAAGGAAACTGCAGAGGCTTTTTTAGGCCACCTGATCACCAATGCTGTGATCACTGTACCGGCCTATTTCAATGACTCTCAACGCCAGGCCACCAAGGATGCAGGTGTGATTGCAGGACTCAATGTGCTAAGAATCATCAATGAACCCACAGCTGCTGCCATTGCGTATGGCTTAGATAAGGCAGGTCAGGGAGAGCGACATGTACTCATCTTTGATTTGGGTGGAGGCACATTTGATGTGTCCATCCTGACCATAGATGATGGGATTTTTGAAGTAAAGGCTACAGCTGGGGACACCCACCTAGGTGGAGAGGACTTCGACAACAGGCTTGTGAACCACTTTGTAGAGGAGTTCAAAAGGAAACACAAGAAAGATATCAGCCAGAACAAGCGAGCTGTGAGGCGTTTGCGTACCGCCTGTGAGCGAGCCAAGAGGACCCTATCATCCAGCACCCAAGCCAATCTGGAAATTGATTCACTTTATGAAGGCATTGACTTCTACACATCTATCACCAGAGCCCGGTTTGAAGAGCTGTGTGCAGACCTGTTTAGGGGTACCCTGGAACCTGTGGAAAAAGCTCTTCGAGATGCCAAGATGGATAAGGCTAAAATCCATGACATTGTTTTAGTAGGGGGCTCCACTCGCATCCCTAAGGTGCAGAAACTGCTTCAGGACTATTTTAATGGACGTGATCTCAACAAGAGCATCAATCCTGATGAGGCAGTAGCCTATGGGGCTGCAGTACAGGCAGCCATTTTGATGGGTGACAAATCTGAAAAGGTACAGGATCTGCTTTTGTTGGACGTGGCCCCTCTGTCTCTAGGGTTAGAGACAGCTGGGGGTGTGATGACTGTGCTGATTAAGCGTAATTCCACCATCCCCACTAAGCAGACACAGATCTTCACCACATATTCAGATAACCAACCTGGGGTGCTGATCCAGGTATATGAGGGTGAACGGGCTATGACACGTGACAACAACCTACTGGGGCGCTTTGACCTGACTGGAATACCTCCTGCACCCAGGGGAGTTCCTCAGATTGAGGTGACCTTTGACATTGATGCCAATGGAATTCTTAATGTCACAGCCATGGACAAGAGCACGGGCAAGGCCAATAAGATCACCATCACCAATGACAAGGGCCGCCTGAGCAAGGAGGAGATCGAGTGCATGGTTTTGGATGCAGAGAAATATAAAGCTGAAGATGAGATGCAGAGGGAGAAAATTGCTGCCAAAAATGCTCTAGAATCCTATGCTTTTAACATGAAGAGTGCTGTGAGTGATGAAGGTTTGAAGGACAAGATTAGTGAATCTGATAAAAAGAAAATTTTGAGTAAATGCAATGAAGTCCTTTCCTGGTTGGAGGCAAATCAACTCGCTGAGAAAGATGAGTATGATCATAAGAGAAAGGAATTGGAGCAGGTGTGTAACCCCATCATCACAAAGCTCTACCAGGGAGGATGCACTGGGCCTACCTGTGGAACAGGATATACACCTGGAAGGCCTGCCACTGGCCCTACCATTGAAGAAGTAGATTAATCTTTTCTGGAACGGGAGGGCTCTAGGGTGCCTATAGGTGAATTTTATTCTCTTCATTTTCAAACACCAATTATGATTCTTGACTGGAACTGAACCTAAGTTAACATTACTTTGGGATTCTAATGGAGGCGTCTCATTCATCATCTTTTCATACTCCGTCTTCTCTGTAACTCTGAAATGGACTATTAGGAAAACTTGGCCCCTCTTTGAACCATTTGATGGATTTGATTATCTGTTATTTATTTCCAGCCACCCCAGCTTTCTCTTTCCTGTGTGGATGATTGTCAGTAAATTTGTTCCTAAAGGAAATTACTTCTGGTATCTTTAGGCTATGAGTGTAACTTGAAAAGTAAAGAACAGGAGAGTTCATAGAGAATATATGTTCTCTGATTGTGAGCTCACTGTGAACGATTAAACTGGTAAGGGCAAAGTATTTGGATTTTCATGAGCTCATTGTTTCAAACAAAAAATATTTTTCAATCCTCAGGTACCTTTAGCCTAAATGGAGTAGTTGTTTACTATGGTTACTTCTCATAACCAGTTACATGCAGGTTTAGGATTCAGCTGGGGGTGAGGGTGCAAACCCTGTTTGATGTCCCCATTCATTATAGGTGGGGTCCAGGAGATCCAGTATTTGTGGCTGGGCTCAACTCACAGAATCCATTATGTCCTTTACATGTAGAAACGATTTCAACAAACTCCTGACAAATTTACATTTATGCAAGATGAGAAATGGAAAATTTATAGTCTTATTCCATGAAAAAATATTTTCAGCTATCATATTACATATTTAATTGCATTTGTGTCTGGAAGTGAAACATTACAGTGGGTTATTGCCACCTGGAGCCACAGTCTGTTTAATTCTAATCCTTTATAGAACAGCCCTTGGCAAAAGTATATAAATATGGAGAGTGAGGCTAGGGGTGTAAGCCAGTGTAGAGCACAAGCTTAGCACACCTATGGCCCTGGATTCAATCCCCAGCACCTAAAACAAACAAAAAGAACAAATGAATTTAAAAAAAAAAGTAATTAAGGCTAGGAGAAATCTATTTACTGGGAACTTTTGATAAAAAGACTCCCCTGAGGGCTGGGGATGTGGCTCAAGCGGTAGCACGCTCGCCTGGCATGCGTGCGGCCCGGGTTCGATCCTCAGCACCACATACAAACAAAGATGTTGTGTCCGCCGAGAACCAAAAAAATAAATATTAAAAAATTCTCTCTCTCTCTCTCTACTCCATCCCCTCCCCCTCAAAAAACTCAAATTAAAAAAAAAAAAACTTTTTAGCAAAATAACATCTTTATCATCTACACATAGAAAGATATTTTTAAATAATATACCAAAGCAATACTCAAAAAAGATCATCTCATTCTACCTTCATGCTAACTCCAGAGGAGCATTTTACTCCTTAGGAAATCCCAGTAACTTGCTCTTGATGACACAGATGAGATTTTATTCATGGCCTCCTGACCAGAACTTCAAAGTTTTGGGAAAGCTGTCGCTATGTCCCCCTCTCCTGTTCACCATATAACTCTCTCTGCCACTGGTTTTGAGAGCTCACTGATTGTGTATTTGCTATTGAATGAGGACCGGCCTGACAAGGTTGGAGTGGTCCTTGAAGCAAAGGCCATACCTGTTCCCAGGAAATGTGCTCCAGGAATGCTAAGAGCAGAAAGGTGGGCAGGCTTCTGATCTCAGACAGGGCTGATGCTTGTCCTGCTACATCAGAGGAGAGACACCTGCCAAGACCATCATTCATCCAGCCCCAGACCCTTTCCCTAAGTGGGACTCAAGAAGTACATAGAGAAGTAGATTAAGACAAAATACCTGAACATAACAACTTCCTTCCTAACATATAATAGTCATATTTTTTCTTAATAGATTCAAATCTCTTTTGGATCCATCTCTATAATATCAATTTCCAAAACTGACACCACTTTACATAAAGTAAGACCTCTTGGACTCCCATAACACTCTAACCTTTCAACTTAAGGCTTTACAATTCCAGGATTAGGAAGCTAGGTCAAATCCTAATTATTTGATCACCTCTTCCCACATACAGGCTTGGTCTCTAAATTCCAGCATGTTCTATGTATAGAAAGCACTCCTTCATGCTCTCGTACTTGCCTCCACGATGATGGAGCACATCAGCTGTAGTTAAACATCTGCTTTGAGTGTAAGCATTACAGATAAGTCTCTCTCTGTGATCAACCCAGGACCCAGACATGTCCCAAGGTTACTTTAGCAGAAAAAAACCTCATGAAGGAGAAGAGCTTGGTGGGGACCTTGAACAAAGGTCCATCAAAGCCTGCATTTCAGGCTTTCTTGCAGGTGTGTTTGATTGCTTCGTGCCTATAATCAGGAGCTGTGAAAGGTGGCTGCCAATTTGTTTTCATTCTTTGTTTGTCTGTGTCTAAAAGATGTCAAAACAACCTGTCAGCTCAACACAAAAATATTAACTGGTTCATTGGAGANGGAATGTAATCCCAGCTGCTCAGGAGGCTGAGGCAGGAGGATCGCTAGTTCAAAGCCAGCCTCACAAAACAGGAGGCGCTAGGCAACTCAGTGAAATCCTGTATCTAACCAAAATACAAAATACGGCTGGGGATGTGGCTCAGTGTTGAGTGCCCTTGAGTTCAATCCATGAGACCAAAAAAAAAAAAAAAAATAGCTGGGGAGTTGTATGATGTATTGGAAAATATAAAGAAATATCTAGTTCTTATTAAAGATGTGAAACAGGGTTGGGGCTGTAGCTCAGTGACAGAGCCTTCCCTAGCATGTGTGAGGTACTGGGTTCAATCCTTAGCACCACATAAAAATAAACCAATTAAACAAAGACATTCTCTCCATCTGCAACTACCAAAACAAATAAATAAATAAAAAGTGTGAGACAGGTCAGAGAATGGAGGTCTCTGAGGTCTCTACATTTTTTCCCAAAAGCAACAGGCTTTTTTTTTTTTTCCTTATTATTAACTTAAATACTCTTTTGTTTCAACTTCCAGAAATCTGAGAATCAGTTACATAAATAATGTATAAATATGTCTTGACAACTTAATAAGACCCAGTCTCTAAAATAAAGGGCTGAGGATGTAGCTCAGTGGAAAGCTCTTGACTAGCACTTGTGGGATCCTGGGTTCAATACCCCAGTAACACAAAGAAAGGGGAACAAAGGGAGTTAGTTAAATTGTGGTATTTCCATATCATATACCTTAAGAATGAGATGAGAAGGCCAGACACAATTAAGGTTGAGGCAGGAGGATTGCAAGTTCAAAGCCAGCCTCAGCAATTTATCGAGGCCCTGTCTCAAAATATTAAAAGGGCTGGGGATGTGACTCAGAGGTTAAGTGTCCCTGGGTTTAATCCCTGGTAACCAAAAATAAATAAATAAATAAAAAGAAGAATGAAATTATAAGGAAAGCACTTGCATGTGGCATGATCACCCTTATGTTAAAGAAAATATAATTGATAATCAGAGATCAACACAGTTCCTTTTGTCTATATACTGCTTTTGCATCCCCTACCCTCTTATATTATTATCTCCTGATTATCTTTCAGGATTTGGATTAAATACTGTGTCTTTGGAAAGATTTTTCCTGGTTATTCTAGTCACATTAGAACCCTCTAGCACAGAGTATTTTCTTAGTGGATGTGACTCAGATTTTGATTTCATAGAAGTATGTATTCTGTTTATAGCCTGTTCTTACAGGGCCAGGACCATGTTTAAGCTCACCCCTGTGTACCTAGTGCCTAGCTTAGGCCAGGTATACAAGTGCTTAAAGAAAAATAGCTAAAATTTGAAGACCTCCTGTCCACTAAGGACTGCTCTGAATACTTGACGTTCATTAATTCATTTAATCTCACAACACCCCTGTGCATACACCATTGTTGCTGTTTTACTCATAAAGAAACAAGTTTAGATATGCTAAGAAACTTTGAAGTATACAAAACTAGTGAGTGACACAACCAATACCAAAATCCAATTATATCTATTTTTTCTCCCTTATTGTTGATTAAACCCAAGGCCTTCCTTGTGCATGCTAGGCAAATGCTCTACTACTGAGCTCCATCCCTGGCACTTTTTTTGATTGGAAAACTGGGGATTGAACCCAGGGTTTCATTACCATTGCACCCTCAGCCCTTTTCTTTTGTAGTATTTTTAAAATTTTGAGACAGGGTCTCTTTGAGTGGCTGAGACTGCCTTGAACTTGGGATCCTCTTCCCTCTGGCCTCTCAGGTCACTGGGATTATAGGTGAGTGCCATTGTGTTTGGCTGCAACACTTTATTTATTTATTTATTTTTGGTGCTGGATATTGAACCCAGGGCCTTATGCATGTGAGGAGGTACTCTACTAACTGAGCTATATCCCCAGCCCTAAAACAAATTATTTTGAGAGCTGGGAATATAACTTGGTGGTAGAGCCCTTGCCTTGGTTCAATCCTCAACATCATGAAAAAAAAAAATTTTTTTTTTTCCAGTTTTGAGATGGGGTCTTGCTAAGTTACCATAGCTAGACTTGGATTTGTGATTCTCCTGCCTCAGCCTCTCAGGTAGCCTGGATGCAGGCAAGCACCACCATACCTGGCTAAAAATCTGCCATGTGTTACAGTCACTTTGCTTAAGTTTTTATTTTTTAATACCAGAAAAATTAGGAAGGACAATTAAAGAGCAGTTATTCTTAGAAAAATTATTGACAACCTGTAGCTTACCATATGTACTTTCAACTACTTCATCCTGTGTTTTCTCTTTTGTTTCAGGCTCATGAAACCTTAAATACACATGAGTGTTTCAGAATCACAATTCTAAGACACTTAAAATCTTGTGATGACATGTAGTACAGTTATGGTCAGGGTGGCCAGGTGGAAGGCTGACCTGGTTTGAATTGCAAAGTAATAAGACCTTGGTTTGTAGAAGTCAAACTAGAAATGGAATTAAAAAACTGTTCAAGTCAGCATAAAAATAGGGATTCATGGGACGTAAAGAAGTGAGACTAATAAGATTTGAAGTTGTAAGACTTAAATATCGATGAAGTCATTGATAGGTATAAAAGAAGTTGGGAAGTTGGGAGGTAGGTAATGTGTATGGCACTGCTTTTTTTTTTTTTTGTGGTACTAGGGATTGAACTCAGGGCTTTGCAAATGTTAGGCTCAGTGCTCTCCCACTGAGCTACATCCCCTCCAGCCCAGTACTGATTTTTTTTTTAATATTTTTATAGTCAATGACCTTTATTTTATTTATTTATATGTGGTGCTGAGAATTGAACTCAGTGCCTCACACATGCTAGGCAAGCACTCTGCCATTGAGCTACAACCCCAGCCCCAATATTGATGTTTTGATAACATTCCTCATTAACCTTTCAGGGGGCTTGAGGATTGGAGAAGGGAAAGGTCATGGCTTGTGCCTGCATCATCAATAATAATACCTTTACTACATATGAGGCTCAGATTCCAACACAAAAAATATGGGCTGGGGGTGTGGCTTGGTGAGTGCTTGCCTAACATGCTCAAGGCTGTGTGTTTTATCCCCAGCGCTGTGTTGGTTAAAGAAGAGGAAACACCTACAAAGTGTGTGTGTGGTGTGTTAAATAATTTTTTCCTAAGAATAACTGCTCTTTAATTGCCTTTCTAAAATGAAAAGAAAGGCTCTAGGGCAATATATGTTTAAAAACAGCTGATGGGCTGGGCAGAGTGGTACATACCTGTAATTCCAGCTTTCTCTGATAGGAGGGTAGCAAGTCATCCTGGGCAACTTAGTGAGAGCCTGTCTCTTTAAAAGGGCTGAGAATGTATAGTTCGATGGCAAAATGACTCTGGGCTCAGTCCCCAGTACTGGCAGGACATACAGGGGGACCCTAGCTGATGGTTCTGGGTATCAGACAGACTTGGACTAATGTCTGTTTGTTTGTACTAAACTTGGGCAAGTTACATATCTGAGTCCCTGGATGGTGATAGCTATCTAGGAAAGATAGCTGTAAAGATTATTAAATATAGTTCTATCCCATAATTACTGTTTAATGGTAGCTATTAAGAATGGGTTGGGGGGCTGGGGATATAGCTCAATTGGTAGAGTGCTTGCCTTGCATGTACAAGTCCATGGGTTCAATCCCAGCACCACACACATACAAAGAATGGGTTGGTTTAGGGAAAGAAGATGTGAAGTCTAAAATAAATCATTCTGGCAGCTCTATCTTTACCATACCAGGGCTTAGGAATGCCCTTTTTGTTCTGCCTTTTCTGGCTTAAGGCCTTGACCTTAGTGATGTTGTCATGCTATCTCTGAAATTACCTCTATGTTGACTTCAGTATAAATTAATTTAGTTCTTTCCCTCTTTGTCCTTGACAGCATCTGTGGAACCCTCCATTCTGTGGATCAGGTGAGAAATAGCAAGGCTCAGAATTTGTTCTTGGGAAGTGAGAGGAAAAACTAAGGGTTGGGTACTTACAACTTGTCTCCTAGGGTTAATAATGATGTTCATCTTCCTTTCTTAGTATCTCAACATCAAACTAACTGACATCAGTGTTACAGACCCTGAGAAATATCCTCACATGGTGAGTTTGGGGTTGGAAAAGAGGAAACACCTCCAAAGCAAAGGTCCTTGGGTGTTTAGAGGAATTTTTAAGGGTGTTTTTACGTGTCTTTGTTTAGTTATCAGTGAAGAACTGCTTCATCCGGGGCTCAGTGGTCCGTTATGTGCAGTTGCCAGCAGACGAAGTGGATACACAGTTGCTACAGGATGCAGCAAGGAAGGAAGCCCTGCAGCAGAAGCAGTGATTGCCACTGTTCCTTTTCCTCTGCCTTTTCTATTGGTTACCCCATAACCTATGTCTCCCCAATACTTGAGGTGGTTTTTTTTTTTTTTTTTTTTTTTTAAGTGATGGCTTTTTTTTTTTCCTAAAGGGATTTAGACGATGAGAGGAATAATAGCAAAGAGCAGCTATCCTCTGTTGAGAAGGGAAAGATAAATAGGTTGGGGAACTGCAAAGCCTTTCCTGTCCCCAGCACTTGTCTTTCCATTCATTCCCTGGGGATAGTGGGAGAATTTCTTAACTCTCACCAGGGCAGCCTGTGATTCATTTTGGGGATGGAAAAAATCTGTCCCGCATCGGGAATAAAATTTATGATGCAAATTTGAATTCTGGTTCTGTGGTGTGTTTTGGGCAGGAAGCTGGGGGTGGAGGCGCGGCCGGTAGGAAAGATGTTGAATTTATCCACGCCCTGGTACTCTCCATTCCCCCAGCCAAGAAACCAACACAACTTCTTCAGCCAGACTACACCATGTCTCCTGAACGTGCCCCTACCTACATGTTTTCCCTTTTGTTTTTCTTTTCTTTTTTTTTTTTTTTTTTAACTTTTTAATATTTATTGTTTTAGTTTTGGGCGGACA
>NW_025999982.1:344859-389593 GCF_001458135.2 Marmota marmota marmota | reverse complement strand
CCAGGCCTCCCCTGCCAGGACCCGCCGGCCCGGAAACGCTTGCTGTCACAAAGGGGGGACCACGTGGGCGCCGACTGCCCCAGCGGCGGTCGCGGGAGCTAGGGTCTTCTGGAGAACCGCCTACCATCTGCCCGCCCGACGCCTCCTCCCGGGCCGCCGGCCTGTCCAGCAGCGGCTGGCGCCCGATTTCGAGGGGGATTCCCGACTCAGTCTGACCACCTCCCTCCAGTACGTACACGCGACCCGAACCTGCGTCCTACCGGACGCGGACCGGCTCCAGCGAAATTCCCACACTCCTGAGGCCGGGCGATCGTGCCCGCCCCATCTCCTCAATTCCAGGCGCTTTCCATTGTCACTCTTCTACTTAGAGCCAGGCCCGTAGGCTTTTGAAACCTCGTCAGACTCCTGCGACAGAGGAACTCCCTTATGGGGTTCCCTCTCTTCAAATATGGGACTTTCAGGATTCCTCAGTCTTCCATCTCTTCTCCTTAGGTTTCTCCAACTCGTCCGGACCCTCACATAACCATGTCCATCCTCTACGTCTCCCCTCACCCAGATGCCTTCCCCAGCCTTCGAGCCCTCATAGCCGCTCGCTATGGGGAGGCTGGGGAGGGTCCTGGATGGGGAGGAGCCCACCCGCGCATCTGTCTCCAGCCGCCTCCCACCAGCCGCACTCCTTTTCCCCCACCCCGCCTGCCCGCCTTGGAGCAAGGTCCGGGTGGACTCTGGGTTTGGGGAGCCACAGCTGTGGCCCAGCTGTTGTGGCCAGCAGGCCTGGGGGGACCTGGGGGTAGCCGGGCAGCTGTCCTTGTCCAACAATGGGTCAGTTATGCTGATACAGAGCTGATACCAGCTGCATGTGGGGCAACGCTGCCAGCGCTGGGACTCCGAAGTCCAGCTCAAGACCCCCAGGTGAGTGGGAGGAGAGATGAGGGAAGGGGAAAATTCTGGGGAAGGAAGGATTGGTGGTGTAGTAACCTTGGGCACTTTTTTTTTTTTTTTTTTAATTCTCTGAGCCTTGTCTGCATATGTCTATGAAAATGCAAGTTGATGTAATTTGTGTCTCACTGATGTAATGAGGTTAAAAGATGTGTGCGAAGTGCAGCCTTAGTGCCTGGCATTTTAGTTTCCTAATAAAAGTTGGATGGAAAAAAAGTTTGATGAGTCTGAAACTGATGAGGATAAAAGTTACTTTGAATTGTAGGGAAAACCTGGGTGAGGGAAAGATGACAGTTGCTGGGAGGAGATAAAGGAGGAATGAAATGAGGAAAGGAAGTGAGGGAGAAGAGAGATAATCCCACCAGATTGCACCTAAATCCTTCCACTGTAGGGCTGTGTCTTAGTATACTTAAAACTGCCTCCTGCAGAGTATTGAGCACATGGTAGACACTCAGTGTTTCTCCAATGAATGAATGAATGTGATGTGGACCCTGGCTTGTTCCTTCCTATCCTGATCACCCTATCTAAAATAGAGTCTCTCTGTCCTGCAAAACCCTGTTATTTTCAGCCTGCTTATTTGCTGATAGGAATTAAGAAAAAAAAAAAAGGGTAACACATTATATATTTGCTAATTTATCCTTCTCTCAATAGAATATGTTTGTTGATCCCCTGGGACTTGGCAATTGCTAGGGATCAAACCCAGGGCCTAGTGCATGTCAAGCATGTGTTTTATCCACAGCCAGAAATATTTTTCTCATGACCACTTGAGTGAAAATGTACTGGTCTCAGGTGGTGATTTGCGGGAGTAGAGGGAGGCCAAATGGATCAGGTTGGGGTGGGCGATAAGGTGGGATTAAAGTGAGCTAAGTTCTATCTCACATCCTTTCCCCTTCCTGCAGGCTGCACTGGGGGCCCTGGGCAAGGCCCTGAGCCCCTTGGAGGAGTGGCTTCGGCTGCACACCTACCTGGCTGGGGATGCTCCCACTCTGGCCGACCTGGCAGCTGTGACTGCTTTGCTACTACCCTTCCGATATGTGAGTCATTGGGGCCTAGGGAGGAATAACATTATTTCTCTCAGACTTCATTATAGTGTGATGAAAGACAGTCATTTCTTTTTCCTCTCAGGTCCTGGACCCCTCTGCCCGCCGGATCTGGGGTAATGTGACTCGATGGTTTATCACATGTATTCGGCAGCCAGAATTCCGGGCTGTGCTAGGAGATGTAGTTCTGTATGCGGGGACCAGGTCTCTCTCTCAACAGCCAGGTGAGCAGAGGGAAGGGCTGTGAATATATGCTCCTCTGGGGCTTTCCATGGAACTTATTTGCTTTTTTCTGTTAGGAATAACTAAATCACTGGATTAGGGGCCTGTTAGCAGGCAGGGGTGGGCGGGATATGGTGGAACGTCAGTGCAAGGGAGCATTTATGCAATTGAAGTAGTTCTTCTGAAACACAGTAGCACTGTTCACAGAGGATCCAGGTTCACTTCTGAATTTCTGTGCTTCTCTCCAGGACCTGAGAGAGACCCTGCACCCCCAAAGACAGCTGCTCAACTCAAGAAAGAGGCAAAGAAGCGGGAAAAGTTAGAGAAATTCCAGCAGAAGCAGAAGATCCAACAGCAGCAGCCACCCCCAGGGGAGGTGAGAGGCTAAGGGTGGAGCTAGAAGAAGGGTTTGTGCTATGGTGGGTGGCTGATGTCTGGGCCTCTATCTTTTCTCTCCCAAGCAGAAGAAACCAAAAGCAGAGAAAAAGGAGAAACGGGATCCTGGGGTCATTACTTATGACCTCCCAACCCCACCTGGGGAAAAGAAAGGTACCAGGAGAGGGAAGGGGAGGAGACCCCCACATACCCCCCAACTGAAAAGGATTCTTCCTGGTTTTTACTCCTTTTTCACTGTCCTGGCACTTTGCACTTTGCTTGGTAAGGGTTTTCAGGGAATGCTGATGCCTGTTCTGTGATGTGTCCTGCTCCATCTGTGCTGGCCCATTCCTCCCTGGCCATTCTTTGAGCCCCCACATCCTTTCCCCAGATGTCAATGCCAATATGCCAGATTCCTACAGTCCTCAGTATGTGGAGGCTGCCTGGTATCCTTGGTGGGAGAAACAGGGCTTCTTCAAGCCAGAGTACGGGGTGAGTGGGCGCTGCTGCCCAGACCCCTGAGCGGGATGGGGAAGGGAAGGGCTAAAGGATTCATTGCCTGGGAGGGAGCCAGGTGAGGTGACTTAAAGCCTTAGCACATGCCCATCTTTTCCACTGTCAGCGTCCTAGCGTGTCAACACCAAATTCCCGAGGGGTCTTCATGATGTGCATCCCACCCCCCAATGTGACAGGCTCCCTGCATCTGGGCCATGCACTCACCAACGCCATCCAGGATTCCCTGACTCGATGGTGAGCTCCTGGCTATACCTCCAGATGGTTCCTTCTGCCCTCCCTGCCTTTCTTCACTTCTCACACTTTTCCCTCTGGCATCTCATGTTGGCGCTAATCTGTCCCCCAGTGTCATTATACTTCTCTGTCCTTGTCACTTCCATCTGATCATTTAGCATCCTAGTCAAGTAATCCCATCTTGCACCTCATTTACAGGTTCCTTCCTATCCCCTTTTTTTTTTGGACCAGGACATGTTAGGAATTTGCATGGGGAGGGGGAAGTTTATTTGTTTTGGTACAGGGAATTGAATCCAGGGGCTATTTACCACTGAGCTACATCCTCAGTCCTTTTTATTTTATTTGTTTATTCCTTTTTTTGAACCCAGGAGTGTTTAACCACTGAACCACAGCCCCAGCCTTTTTAATTTTTTATTTTGTGACAGGGTCTCACTAAAATGCTTAATAAGTTGCTGAGGCTGGCTTTGAACTTATGATCCTCCAGCCTCAGCCTCTCAAGCCACTGGGATTACAGGTGTGCACCACTGCACACAACTTTATTTTCTTATTTTGAGACAGGGTCTTACTTAGTTATTGAGGACCTTACTAAATTGCTGAGTCAAAATTACAATCCTTCTGCCTCAGCCTCCCAAATTAGTGGGATTATAGGCATGTGCCACTGTGCCCAATTCCTAGCCATTTCTTTTAAGACAAGGTCTCACCATGTTGCCTAGGCTGGCCTTGAACTTATGGTCCTCGTGCCTCAGCTTCCTATGCAGCTGGGAGTATAGGCATGTGCCACCATATTTGGCTACTTCTGTCTTTTAATAGAAAGGGTGCACATAAAACATGTCATTATAAAATGTTTTTCTTACACTTAACAATTTCTCTTAGAAATCTTTTTTTTTTTTGGTACCAGGGATTGAACTCAGGGGTACTTAACCACTGAGCCACATCCCCAGCCCAGTTTTTTTGTATTTTATTAAAGACAGTGTCTCACTGAGTTGCTTAGTGCTTCATTGTTGCTGAGGCTGGCTTTGAACTTGTGATCCTCCCTGTCTCAGCCTCCCAAACTGCTGGGATTACAGGCGTGCTCCACCACATCCGGCTCTTGGAAATCTTTTCTTGTCCCATTCTTGTTTTTTTTTTTTTTTTGGTACTAAGGATTGAACCCAAGGGTACTTAACCATTGAGCCATATCCCCAGTCCTTTTTTATATTTTATTTAGAAAGAGGGTCTTGCTGAGTTGCCAAGTGCCTCGCTAAATTGCTGAGGCTGGCTTTGAACTCCTGTCTCAGCCCAAATTGCTGGGATTACAGGTGTGCATCACCGCACCTGGCTAGTCCCATTCTATTTAATTCCTCTATAGTATTCCATAGTTTGGGTGTACTATAGTGGAATCACTTTTTTATTGATGATTATTCCTAGTTTTCATCTGATGAAAACCTTGCTCAATATGCTTGGCATGTGCTCTACCACTGAGTTAGATGCCCATTCCTGTTTTATTATATTGAATTATTTGATATGTGTAGAACTTGAATATTGGAAAGTAGGCAGGGCTGGGGTTGTGGCTCAGCGGCAGAGTGCTCGCCTAGCACATGTGAGGCCCTGGGTTTGATCCTCAGCACCACATAAAAATAAATAAAATAGAAGTATTGTGTCCAACCAAAAAAATAAATATTTTACAAAAAAAAAAAAAAAGAAGAAGAAGAAGAAAGTAGGCACACTTTTTTCAAATAATTGGCTTATTGGCCTAAATAAGTTTATTAAATAATTTATTCTTATCCTGCGGATGTGAAATGCTACCTTTCACAAATGCTGAGTTTGCTTGGATCTGTTTCCTGACACTGTTTTTTTACCCCAAATCTATCATTTTGTTTCTATGTGGTAACTTACTTTCATAATCATACCTTTCTCATGTCTTGCTGTCTAGTTGGGCAAGAGCCTCCTCTTGGGTTCTTTTTCCAGATTGCCTTCACTATTCTTTCCAGTCTTGAGAATTAGGGTGTTTCCAGCTCTACCTTGCTTCTTTCCCAAGCATCCCCCAACTCCCTGCCTGGAAGCCTTTTCTTCATTTGGTGCCAGCCCAGCTCATCCTTTGACCCTCATGCCCTCCCCACAGGCACCGCATGCGCGGGGAGACCACCCTGTGGAACCCAGGCTGTGACCACGCAGGCATTGCCACCCAGGTGGTGGTGGAGAAGAAACTGTGGCGGGAGCGGGGACTGAGCCGACACCAGCTGGGCCGAGAGGCCTTTCTGCAGGAGGTCTGGAAGTGGAAGGAAGAGTGAGTATGCAGCATCCCCATGGGAATCACAGCCCTGCTTCCCTCTCCCCTCCCTGCCCAGAAAAGACCTCTGTTACCTGGGATCCTTGGCTGCAGGTTCAAATCCTTTCACCGAAACAGAGGGTCATTTGGCTCCAGGACCCAGATCAGTTTCAGAAGGATGAGTGATCCCATGCTGCTCCATCTGCCACCCATGTCTCCCTCCAGTCCATGCCTGAGTGTTGATCCCTGCCTATCTGTTTACTTCTAGGAAAGGTGACCGGATTTACCATCAGTTGAAGAAACTTGGCAGCTCCTTGGACTGGGATCGAGCCTGTTTCACCATGGACCCTGTGCGCAGGAGGGGTCTCAGGACTGGGGTGGGAGTGGGCAGCTCCCCAGGGTAGGGCACTCATAGAAGAGAGCACACATTGCATCCTTCTCCCAGGAAGTGAGCCCAGTCCTAGGATACCACTGAGGCCTCAGCTACAAATGCCACTTTCTAGCCCCCCTCACAGCCCTTCTTATTCTCTGTTCTTATCCTGGAACTCCATGGATAAATTTGGCCTCCTTATTTGGCCTCCTTCTCCCATGGATCCTGAACTCCTGATGTGCTTTGCACCAGCACCTGATCCCCATCCAAGTGGCTCCCTTGCCATTTCCAACATCACCAGGCTTGTTGCCTGCTGTTGTGTTCAATAGTCCTGTTTCTCTCTCAAGAACTACTTTTCTCTTCAAGGGGTCCTGGCTGATGGGACTCTGGACAAGCCAGATCCTGCTGCCTTGGATGTGTGCCTAACCTTCGGACTCATGATCCAACTTTTTTTTTTTAGAGAGGGAGAGAGAATTTTTTAATATTTATTTTTTAGTTCTCGGCAGACACAACATCTTTGTTTGTATGTGGTGCTGAGGATCGAACCCGGGCCGCACGCATGCCAGGCGAGCGCACTACCGCTTGAGCCACATCCCCAGCCCCATGATCCAACTTTCTGACTTACCCTTGCTTCACCCCAGAAATTGTCAGCAGCTGTGACAGAGGCTTTTGTCCGACTTCATGAGGAAGGTGTCATCTACCGCAGTACCCGCCTCGTCAACTGGTCCTGTACCCTCAACTCTGCCATCTCTGACATTGAGGTACACCCACATCCCTTCAGCCTGTCTCCCATCAGCAGTACAGCCCCAGCCCCATCCCCTAGGCCAAATCTCTAACTACCCTTCTTGCAGGTGGATAAGAAGGAGCTGACAGGCCGCACCCTGCTCTCTGTTCCTGGTTATAAGGAAAAAGTGGAGTTTGGGGTCCTCATCTCCTTTGCCTACAAGGTCCAAGGCTCAGGTGAGAGCCAAGGACACTAGGATTCTGGGCCAGTTGAGTAGGGGGGCAAGAAGGGGCCAGGGTTGAGACCATAAAGCCTCTGTCACCACAGACAGCGATGAAGAGGTGGTGGTGGCAACAACTCGGATTGAGACTATGCTGGGAGATGTGGCTGTAGCTGTGCACCCCAAAGATCCCAGATACCAGGTGGGATGAAAGCACTGCCTGTAATCGGGGGAGAAGAATTCTGGGGTAAAAGGGATTCCCATGCTTATGGGTGTGGGGGGTAGGGATTAATGCTTATGACTGACAACCAGGGAAATTAAGTTAAAACCTCATCTTCTGGCTCCTTTTCCAACCCTGAAGATGGAGCCATCATTGAACATTTTGGGGGAGTTTGGATCAGTTAAGGACCTGGGTAGGAGAGACTCAGGTCTAGCCCTTGTACATTTTGACATTTTCCTCTGTCCCAAGCACCTTAAGGGAAAGAGCGTGATCCATCCATTTCTGTCTCGGAGCCTTCCTATTGTCTTTGATGATTTTGTGGACATGGAATTTGGCACAGGTAAGCAAAGGGCTGGTCCTGTGGGAAGAGGAAAAGACTGGAGCCCCACAAGGCTCTCTCAACCACCTTCATCTTTCTTGGAAAAAAAAGAAAACTATCTAATCAAAGAGGCAGGACTTGGGTTCTCTCAGTAGACCATATTAGGGAGCAGGGGCTAGGGTGATCTGAGAGCCACATCCCTCAACACAAGGGATGAATGTGGGAAGAAACTCCACAGAGTCCCTTGGGACCCTGGCCCTTCTCTTATACTTCAGGTGCGGTGAAAATCACCCCTGCACATGACCAGAATGACTATGAGGTTGGGCAGCGTCATGGGCTGGAGGCCATCAGTATCATGGATTCCCATGGGGCTTTTGTCAATGTACCCCCACCTTTCCTGGTGAGGCTGCCTGGGGTGTGGTGTCCCTGGTTGAGGGAAGTTGGGGAATGCCTAGGCATCACCATGATGAGGCCTTTTTCCTACTCAGGGCCTGCCCAGATTTGAGGCCAGGAAGGCAGTTCTGGCAGCACTGAAAGAGCAAGGACTGTTTCGTGGCATTGAGGACAACCCCATGGTGGTGCCACTTTGCAAGTGAGGGTGGGGACCAGGTATGGTGGGAAGTGGGGAGCTCCTTCAGGTGCTCACTGCTTGGCCTCCTCACCTCTCTTGCACTCCCAGCCGTTCCAAGGATGTAGTGGAGCCTCTGCTAAGGCCACAGTGGTATGTGCGCTGCGGGGAGATGGCCCAGGCTGCCAGTGCTGCTGTGACCCGGGGAGACCTCCGCATTCTGCCTGAGACCCATCAACGAACGTGGCATTCCTGGATGGACAATATCCGGTGTGTAGGGCCCCTCAGTGTGAGGTAGCTGGCTGAGGAACATGGGAAGGGACACTTGCAGGCCTCCCTGACACTTTCCCCACTACTGGCCATTTGCAGGGACTGGTGCATTTCCCGGCAATTGTGGTGGGGCCATCGCATCCCAGCCTACTTCATCACTGTCAATGACCCAGCGGTACCTCCTGGGGAGGTAAGGATGGGCCAGAGCTAGGTGCCTGGGGAACTGGGTTTGTTGGGCCCTGGGTTGGGGAGTGGTTGGGGCAAGGCAGAAACACCCCATGGGAACTCATTCCGCCTTTGGCAGGACCCCGATGGGCGGTACTGGGTGAGTGGACGCAGTGAGGAGGAGGCCCGAGAAAAAGCAGCCAAGGAGTTTGGAGTGTCATCTGATAAGATTAGCCTCCAGCAAGGCAAGAAGGGGCCTTAGGGGTGAGTTGGCAGAGCTGGAGCTCTGACCCTTAGGTCCATTTCCTCTGACCTCTGACGTTTGGCTTCCCTCAGATGAGGATGTATTGGACACCTGGTTCTCTTCCGGCCTCTTCCCCTTCTCCATCTTGGGCTGGCCCAACCAGGTGTGTTCCTGGGGCTAGACTAGGGTGGGTTGTGGTCTTGAAAGAGAGGGTACTTGACTCTCGTTCACACCTTGGTCTGCCCACAGTCAGAAGATTTGAGTGTGTTCTACCCAGGGACTCTGCTGGAGACGGGTCACGACATCCTCTTCTTCTGGGTGGCTCGAATGGTCATGCTTGGCCTGAAACTTACCGGCAGGCTGCCTTTCAGAGAGGTGTGAAGATGGCCAAGACCCTCCCACTTTCCTCCCTCCTCTCCTGCCCCTTTATGCTGCAGCTCAGGCTCAGCCCAGACAGCTGTGGATGGGCCTGGTCCCAATGGGTGGGGTCGAAATCCAGCCTGGGCTCCACTTAGTGATTTCTGTGCTTTGGCTTAGGGCTTTCTCTTTCCAGAGGAGAATGAGCTTCTACTGATTTATTTGCTGAATGAGCTGATGGGGATAACTCAGTGGGATCTAAGGTGGGGCAGACCCTGGTAGGGGGCATTGATGCTATGAGAGGGACTGAACCTCACTGTTCTTCCTGCCTCCTGCCTGTCAGGTCTACCTCCATGCCATTGTGCGTGATGCTCATGGACGAAAGATGAGCAAGTCTCTAGGCAATGTCATTGACCCCCTGGATGTCATCCACGGAGTCTCCCTGCAGGTAGGACTGGGTCTTGGACCATTGGGAATAATTAGCTCTGGGGCCGTGGCCACAGCTATCTAACTATTTCTCCTCCATTGTCAGGGCCTCCATGACCAATTACTGAACAGCAACCTGGACCCTAGTGAGGTGGAGAAGGCCAAGGAAGGGCAGGTACAGAAGGCAGGGCCCTGGGGTGGAGCCTGAGTAGAATGTGGGCAGGGCTGACAGGAGGCTCCTCCATCTGCCTCCTCCTACAGAAGGCAGACTTTCCCATGGGGATTCCTGAGTGTGGCACTGATGCTCTCCGGTTTGGACTCTGCGCTTACACATCCCAGGGTATGGCCTTCATGCCTCCTTCCCAGAGGCCCACTCTCTCCTCTGCCCTGGGCTTCTGGAGAGCCTGGGCCAAGAAGGAGAATGGTGAGGACTCTCATTTTATCCCTCACCTAGGTCGTGACATCAACCTTGATGTGAACCGAATATTGGGTTACCGCCACTTCTGCAACAAGCTCTGGAATGCCACCAAGTTTGCTCTCCGAGGCCTTGGGAAGGGTTTTGTGCCCTCACCTACCTCCAAGGTGAGGGCCTGATGGGCAGTGAATACGCACCCACATAGACTATGCCCCTTTCCCTCAGCTATCAAGCATAGTTGTGCGAGGATTGCAGCTGTAGGATCAGGAACCCAAGCCCCAGTCCCTGAGGGTCCTCTATGTAGCTAGGGAACAGAGACAGACAGATAGTAACAGGTATTAGGGTCATCCCTGAGGTGGCTGGAAACCTGTTTGTTTTTCCCAGACACTGGGCACATGCTCAGTTACTTCTGGAATGGAGACTTACCATGATTCCTACCATTGTGGGGTTCAGGCTCCTCCCTCCATATGGTGGCTTGCTGGCTGATATACCCCTTTCCCTCAAGCCTGGAGGCCACGAGAGCCTGGTAGACCGCTGGATCCGCAGTCGGCTGGCTGAGGCTGTGAGGCTCAGCAATGAAGGTTTCCAGGCCTATGATTTCCCAGCTGTCACCACCACCCAGTATAGCTTCTGGCTCTATGAGCTCTGTGATGTCTACTTGGTAAGAAGAAACTGAAGTGGGGTAGGGCATGGGGGTTGCTGAGCTCTGGGCCCAGCTCTGTCACTGGTTGGTTGTGAGATCTAAGCCAACCCATTCCTTTGCCAGTCCTTATAGTCACGTGAGGGCTTGAGGCTCGATCTCCAATCTGAGCTTTGTACCTCCCTATCCCCTAGGAGTGCCTAAAACCTGTCCTGAATGGAGTGGACCAGGTGGCAGCTGAATGTGCCCGCCAGACCCTTTACACCTGCCTAGATGTTGGCCTGCGGCTGCTCTCACCCTTCATGCCCTTTGTGACAGAGGAACTCTACCAGAGGCTGCCCCGGCGGACCCCACAAGCTCCAGCTAGTCTTTGTGTTACCCCCTACCCAGAGCCTGCAGAGGTATGGGGTATGGTCTGGAGGGGACTCGGGCTCACTCCCAGGCCTCCCTCACCTCCTCCTCCATCCCACAGTGCTCCTGGAAAGACCCTGAGGCAGAAGCTGCCCTTGAGCTGGCGCTAAGCATCACCCGAGTTGTGCGCTCCCTGCGTGCAGATTACAACCTAACCCGGATCCGGCCCGACTGTGAGCCTCAGGCCCTTATGTCTACCTTGCCCCACTGTCCCCAGCCCACTCTAGGAAACCAGTGTCCAGCTGTGGCTGTCTAGTCTCCTGTCTCCTCGTGGCCAGATCTCACCTTCCTTTCTCCCTTGTAGGTTTCCTGGAAGTGGCTGATGAGGCCACAGGCACTCTTGCATCGGCAGTGTCAGGCTACGTGCAGACACTAGCCAGTGCGGGTGTGGTGGCTGTCCTGGCGTTGGGGGCTCCTGCACCACAAGGCTGCGCAGTGGCCCTGGCCTCTGACCGATGCTCAATCCACCTGCAGCTGCAGGGCCTGGTGGACCCAGCCCGGGAGCTGGGCAAGCTGCAGGCTAAGCGAAGTGAGGCCCAACGGCAGGCCCAGCGTCTGCGGGAGCGACGTTCTGCCTCGGGCTACTCTGTCAAGGTGCCCCTCGAAGTCCAGGAGGCAGACGAAGCCAAGGTTTGTGGTGTGGGTGGGCATTTCCCACACCGTCAGCTCCATCTATCCCCAGGCCCCTTGAGCAGTGACCATGCAGCCCCCTCCCTATATACATAAGAAACCGCTGTGGGTAAAGGACCCAATGCAAGGTTACATGGCAGGTTGGAGAGAGAGGCAGACTTAGAATCAGGCATCCTGTTTCCCAGTTAGACCCTGGTAATCCTATCCAGCTCCCAGAATGTAGAAACCCACATTCCACATGGGGTTGGATTTGGCACCCACGTGCAGTAAGGAGCCCCAGGTCTAGCACCTACTTCTACTTCTGTAGCTCACTGGGCTGACCTCAGAAAGTCAGGATCATCTCCTGGTGTGAAGCCCCTCTGCAGACCCTCTGCAGCTAAGATCCCTCCAGGGAACGGCAGTGGGTAAACTACATAGACCAGAGAAAAACAGTCCTGAACCTAAGAGCAAGGGTGTTGGCTGACAGGTTTATCTCACTCAACTCATTCAGCACTCTCTGAATAGGCAGCATTACCATTTGGGTTACCGCCACCGACAGGTAACATGATTTCCTGTCAGCCTGTGCTTTCCTGCCTGGGTGAGGGTGTTGAACAGGGTGTGTGGGCTCTGAATCCCTTCAACCTTGGTTACTAAGGACTATAAGAAAAGGGAAGATCTACGTGGCAGGGTCCTGGTGGAAGAGAGTGGGGAGGTGCTGGTGGGAAGACTGGAATTGGGGAGAAGGTGACAGCCAAGCACATAGTCCTGGAACTGCTCCCTGCTAGTGATTCTCACCCATCTTTCCAGCTTGAACCCCTTTGCTATCCTGGTGTTCAGGTCTTCTCCTTGGGCCTGGGTCCTCACCTCTTCCCCTCATTCCATCTCTAGCTCCAACAGACAGAGGCAGAGCTCAGGAAGATGGATGAGGCCATCACCCTATTCCAGAAGATGCTGTGACACCCAACTTCAATCCTCACAGCCCACCATGGGATGGCAGCAATAAAATATTTTGCCACAAACTCATCTCTTATCTGTGAATGTGGTGGGGGTGGGAGTGGGTGCAGAGGGCTGGGTTCCTAAGGCCTCAAAAACTGCTGGTGTAGCTGCAGGCTGGGATCCAGGCAGGTCCTGGTGGGCAGAAGGGTGCATCTGGGTCTGTCCTTGGCACCTCGCCAGGCCTGAGTCATGCTGCTTGCTCCCTTCCTCCTTCCCAGCTCTTCTCACCTCCGCACTGCAGCTGGAGAAAGCCAGCACTGGTGCCGCCCTGCTGCCGGCCTCTGCTTGTGGCCCTGGGCAGGTCATGAGTAGAGGGCCAGGGGCTGTCTGTCCTGCCCCCTGGCTCCTGGGGCCTCCTTCCCCCTCCACAGAGGCCTGGTTAATTATAACTCTGACCTAAGTGCCCTGTGACGCCACACCCAAGCTAGTCCTGCTCAGGAGACCCAGCAACCAGGTAGGGGAGAGGCCTGAGAGGAGATTCTGATTTCTTATGCATGGGGGTGTTCCTGGGGCAGGGCTGGGAACTTGGCTGGGACTGTGAGAGAACCTGGGGAAGGAGCTTTGGACCCCATTCCTTTCAGATCTATGGGTTTGATAAGGCCCTCAGGCTATCTGGGTGACAGTGGGGAAGCCAGCCTGGAGCAAATGAGGCATTTAGCCAAAATGAAAGGAGGTGATTAAAGCAGGTGCCCGTGGAGACAAATAAACAAAACAGAACAATCAGATTTGCTGTTTCCTCCTCCCTTGAGAGCCTTCTGTCCCCTAGGTCCATGTTTCAGCCATGCTCTCTGCAGAGGTGCCCCTGTCCCACTTGGGCCCCTCAGTGCTGCTTCTGCTACAACTGCTGCTGCCCCCCACTTCGGCCTTTTTTCCTAACATCTGGAGCCTCCTGGCTGCCCCTGGCTCCATCACCCACCAGGACCTGACTGAGGAGGCTGCACTCAATGTCACCCTGCAGCTCTTCCTGGAGCAGCCGCCACCCAACCAGCCCCCACTTCGTCTAGAGGACTACTTGGTAAGCATCCCCAGGGCCCCTCACATTCCTGCTAGATTCCCCAGTTCTCTGGGACTTCTGCTCCCTGAGGACCTTGGTCACAAGAGAAGGGACACTGTTCATTCCCCACTCCACCTGTTCACCTCCCCATTCCACCTCCTTGCAGCAACAATACCTAGTAGTCCTGGTCCTGAAGTTGGGAATCCCCCCTCAGGGAGGTCCAAGGCTACCCACTTTCTCCTCAGGCCCAGTGCTCTCTAATCCACCTATACCAGCCTTGAGCGACAGTGCTGACAATGTGGTCAATAATCCAATCCTAGGGGCTTCCCTGGAGCCCCTGTCCCCTACCACTTTCACCAGGGCCGAACCCTTCTTGCTGACGACCTCTTTGCCGCTTACTTTGGACCTGGGTTTCCTTCCCGGCGGTTCCGAGCAGCCTTAGGCGAGGTGTCCCGTGCCAATGCAGCCCAGGACTTCCTGCCAACTTCCAGGAATGACCCTGACTTGCACTTTGATGCTGAGCATCTGAGTCAGGGACGCACCCGCTTGATGGGGGCTTTGCAGGAGACATTGGTGGCAGCCAGAGCCGTTGACCACACACTGGCCCGCCAACGCCTTGGGGCTGCGCTTCATGCCTTGCAGGTGAGACAGAGTGGGGGGAATGGCCAGAGGGGTCTTTAGTTTTCCTTTCCTGGTGGACCCTGACCTTAAACATGCCTTGTCTTTCCTTACTCTAGAGGGGTGGGGCACTGTTTGCCAGCACCTGAGGCTCTTTCCTACTTTCCAAACCAGTAGTGTTTCCTGGGGGGCCACTATGGCTGGAGAAAAGGGAGGGAGAGGATAGTAACAAGTGGGAGAGGTGAGGGAGGGCAGCTTATCTGTGTGCAGGACCCAGTGGGCCACTGAGAAGCCTTTGGCTTAGACCCCCAAGATGGGAAGATGGGTGGCCCTCCTCCTCCAAAGCTCTGTTCTGGAGAGAAGAACAGTGGAGGGTGTCTCACAGAAATAGTGGGGTGGGAGGAGACTTTCTGGATGGGAATTTGAAGGAGTGGCATGTTAGAGCTGGATTTCATGACAAGATCAGACCAGTGCTTTGTTCCCTATCTTTTTTCCCCGGGGACCAGGATTTCTACAGTCACAGCAACTGGGTAGAACTGGGGGAGCAGCAGCCACACCCTCACCTCCTCTGGCCACGGCAAGAGCTCTGGAGCCTGGCACAAGGTATGGCCATGACTTTGTGGTAAAGTGGGAGCTCACAGAGCCACCACCTCTCAGTCCACCCTGTGTCATGTCCTGAGGTCATATAGGATAAGATGTCATTTCATCTCTGCAAGGATTCTGAGGTCCCCTAGTTCAACTAAAGACCAGGTCAGTTAAGTGGCTTCGCCAGGGTCACATGGGAGAACAGCCAGGACCAGATCTGTAGACCTTAGACTGATCTTTCATGTGGCTTGCTCCTCCACCCCCAGTGACTCCCATGACCTCTCATAATCCCCCTCAGCCTCTCAGCTAAACTAGGACCCAGAAGCTTCCTCCTGTTCATTATAAGTTTCCTTCCTCACTATAGCTCACATAAGACAGAATCCTCATACAGTTGATTCTAACACTTCCTGAGTTTTCTAGCACAGCCCCAGTTTCAAACATCCAGTCCTGCTACCAGCCTTGAACTCCAGAATATCTAACCAGGGTCCCTTTTACCTTATTCCAACCCAGAGCAAGGACTGAAGTTGGGTGGGCAAGGATAAAGTCCTGGGGTAACTGAGGCTTGGTTCTAGCCCCTGTCTTCTTTTCCCAGTGGGCAATCCTACCTGTGCTGATTGTGAGGAGCTGAGCTGCCCCGGGAATTTGCTGGGCTTCACACTCCTCACCTCTGGCTACTTTGGAACTCATCCCCCGAAACCTCCAGGTACCAGAAAAGAAAGATTCCCAGAAGTAAAGGGAGAAAGTCATTTCCTTTGAACACTCACACAGGATTTTAGTCCTGTAGGCCTTTGCCCCATCTGCTGTGGCATTACTTCTTAGGAAAGGTTATTGGGAATGGGATGGGTGGGTGAAGGCCCACTGAAGAGGCCATGATCTTTGAGTGGGGAGCAGCTTCTTGCTCCACTTATAGGATTTTTCTTTTGCCTATGGGCAGTGTTGGGAGACTGGCTGGAGGAATCTGGGGATCTGTCATGTGATTAACCCCTCCATGTTTATTCTAGGTTTGCTTCTACAGTGCTTATGCTTTGGTAAGGGCTTAGAGGGTCACATCAAGTCTGACGTCCCCCATTTTCTTAGGAGGCAGTGGGACTTTTTTAAACCCCCACCCTCCAGATCTCTTTCCCCAACCCAGGAAAATGTAGCCATGGAGGCCATTTTGACCAGAGCAGCTCCCAGCCACCCCGGGGTGGCATCAACAAGGATAGCACATCCCCAGGATTCTCCCCCCACCACATGCTGCATCTCCAGGCTGCAAAACTGGCCCTTCTAGCCTCCATCCAGGCCTTTAGCCTCCTGAGAAGCCGCCTGGGAGACAGCTGTTTCTCCAGGTTAGTGGCCTCCTAGAGGTGGGTCCCCTGATGGGTTGGTGCTCCTGGGAGAACTGAAAAACTAGAGGCTGTGGACAAATATGCAGATCCTTCACTGTATTTTTGGCCTGCTCCCCAGGCTGCTGGACATCACCCCAGCCTCTAGCCTGAGCTTTGTCCTGGATACCACTGGCAGCATGGGTGAGGAGATCAATGCTGCCAAAATCCAAACTCGCCACATCATGGAGCAGCGGCAGGGCAGTCCCATGGAGCCTGTCCACTACATTCTGGTGCCTTTCCATGACCCAGGTAACTGGGGTCTGGCCAGGGTAGTGGAGAGAAGGAAAGTCCAGGGCAAGGGATAAAGACCTCTGATGAGGAAGTGGTCTTCATAGTAACTCTTCCTGAATGAACCTCTAATGGGATACTTATGCCACTTCTGTTTCCAAAATTGCAACATTCTACATAAGTCTAATGTACAATCCATGCTTAGGCCTTCTTTACCTTTCTTGCTAATAAGTCATTTTCAACTGTCTATTTCCTACAGACAAAGATTGGGATGAAGATGAGGGGTTGGTGGGTCTGTTCCTTTGGGAAGTATCTGAGATATCTAGTTATATTCTGTTTTTTTTTTTTTTTTCCCCCTACTGAACTAGAAGTCTGCCCATCAGGCCTGGGTCTACCAGTCTTACTGTGTTCTTGGGCTGGCCATTTAACCTCCCTTGGCCTCAATTTAATCATCCATAAAGTAGATTTCAACCATACTTTATCCTATCTAACTCCCAGGGTTAATGACCAAATAAAGTGTCTCCTGGGGGGTCTAGGTTTTTAGCTCCATAGTAGAGCACTTGTCCAGCCTGCATGAAACCCTAGGTTCAATACCATCACTTAAAAAAAAGTATTATAGATACATAACATATACATTTATGCCTCCTAAACTGAGAATTCCCTAAAGGGAAAGTTTGTCTTTTTTCCTTATAAGTCTTATAGTGACTGGCATTTAATAGGGACTTATTACATGTTTGATGAAGGTAGAATAAATGAATAAGATTTTAGCACTACATCCAGGCACTATTCTAAGATTTACAAAATCAATTCATACAGTTCGCTTAATAAGTTTGTGAGGTAAATACTATTATTTTCTCTGGCTTTTCTGATGAGGAAACTGAGGACCTAGGTTTTTTGTTTTTTTTTTTATGCAGGCACATGTATCCATTAAAGGTCCACTCAAGATCACAGGAAGTACCACCATTTTAAGGGAGTGGAGACCCACTTTCCCTGCCAGACCCTGCCCTTCTCTTCTGATGAGTATAAGAAGTCATATAGGGCTGGGGTGTGACTCAGTAGTAGAGTGCTCACCTTGCATGTGTGAAGCCCTGGGTTTGATCCCCAGCACCACATAAAAATAACTAAATTAAATAAAGGTATCATGTCCATCTACAACTAAAAAAAATTTTTTTTAAGTCATATAAATAAAAAAGAATAATCATTTTTTTTTTTTTTTTGGTACCAGTGATTAAACCCAGGGTTACTTAACCACTAAGTCACATCCCTAGCCCTTTTTTACATTTTATTTAGAATTAGAAGCAAGGTCTCACTGAGTTGCTTAGGGCATCGCGAAGTTGCTGAGGCTGGCTTTGAACTTGCAATCCTCCTGCCTCCACCTCTCTAGCCACTGGGATTACAGGTGTACGCCACTGCACCCTGCTTTCCTTTCTTTCTTTCTTACTGGGGATTGGACCCAGGGCCTCATGCATGCTAGGCAAGGAATATTGTTATTTCAATATTTGTCTACCCCAGGAGCACAGCAGGCCTCTACTGGAATGTGGGCCAGGGTAGGAATAAGGGGAGCTCTTTTCCTACTCACCTCAAAGTCCTTTCTTCCTACCCAGGGTTTGGCCCTGTCTTTACAACCAGTGATCCTCACAGCTTCTGGCAGCGACTAAATGAGATCCACGCCTTGGGGGGTGGAGATGAGCCTGAGATGTGCCTATCTGCCCTGGAGGTCTGACCCTTCCCTTTCTCTTCCCCTTCCCACTTGTCCTGCCTTTTCCAGACCCTGCCACCAGAGGGAGATAGAGCTAGAATCCTCCCCAGTCTCTTCCACTGGACCCCTTCAGAACCTAGCTCTGCTAGCCTCACTCCAAGGTTCCAGGGTCATATTCCTTTCTACTCTGTCCTCCCTGGCTCTGTCAACTCCCTGCTGCTGCAATTCTTAACACTAGCCCTTTTCCTCCCTGGCAGCTAGCCCTGCTGCACACACCTCCACTTTCAGACATCTTTGTCTTCACTGATGCCTCCCCCAAGGATGCCTTTCTCACCAACCGGGTGGAATCCCTGAGTCAGGAGCGTCGGTGCAGGGTGAGCACAGCTGGTGGGAGACCCAGTGATAGCCACCCAAGAATAGAGAGACCCTATGACAATAACCTCATAACAACAGTGACACAACACTATGGTGGTCAAACTAGCCACACCTTTAGCAATAGTCCTATCCTTAATACTGCTGAATTCATATTTGAACCAGCACAGTAAAGTATTTAAAGAACTGGAAAACTAGTTGCTAAAATTCCACCATGAAACGTGGTGGTTACAAAGGGGCAGCCAACTATTGAGGGTCAGAGGGTTGCATCATTAGGAGACTGGAAGCAGCTGGAGTATAGACAGAAAGATTTTATCACTAATCATCAATCTGGAGAAATTCTGAGCAGAAAGGATCCTTATTTATAATACCAGATGGCACTTGGACACCCCAAGCATTGGACTGTCTTCTGGCCACAGGTGACATTCCTGGTGACTGAAGACCCATCAAGGGTTCAGGGTCGAGCTCGGCGTGAGGTCCTATCCCCTGTGCGTTTTGAGCCATATGAAGCAGTGGCCCTGGCCTCAGGAGGAGAGGTGATCTTCACCAAAGACCAGCACATTCGGGACGTGGCAGCCATTGTTGGGGAGAGCATGGCTGCTCTGGTAAGTAGATGCCAGAGGGCCTGGTGCCCTCTGTTCTGGGCTGAGAAGTGTGGTGCTGCTTCTCACTTAAACTTTGTTGCCATTCATTCAGAAGTGTGGACAAGGAAGTTTCTTTCCTTCTGAGATCCATGGCTGTCTTTTTTCCACATTGCCTTTTCAGATTAGTAAACCTCCCTTCCATATGGCTTCCAGTGCCTCAGGGCTGTCACAGAAAGTCCTTCCATCTTTTTTTTTTTTTTTTTGGTGGTGCTAGAGATTGAACCCAGGGCCTTGTGCATGTGCACTCTACCAACTGAGCTGTATTCCCAGCCCAGTCCTTCTTCCATATTTTAAGGTCAAACAAGTAGTGACTGCCTCATTCTGAACTCTCACCTCCAGCTTTGTTGTTGAACATAATAACTGCCCCTCATTAGTATTCCTTCTCCTTGTGTGACTTGGTGTCTTTCTGTCTCTGCCTTTCTCTTTTGTTCCTACTCATTCCATGCCTTACTTTCTCCCCTACATTTTGGTCCTGTCCATTCCCCCAAGGTGACTCTTCCTCTGGAACCGCCTGTCATAGTGCCTGGCAAGCCACTTGTGTTCATTGTTGATGGGCTGCTCCAGAAGGTCACAGTCCGGATGCATGGGGAGATCAGCAGCTTCTGGATCAAGAACCCTGCTGGTACCTCTGTGTGTGGTTCAAGGCAGAGAGAACAATGTAGATGGAGAATGGAGAACTAGGGGGGATGTGCTAAATACAGGGCTTGTTTCATATGACAATCTATTATCCCCATCCCAGGAATATTCCAGAGCCAGGAAGAAGGTATGGGTCCTTTGGGTCATACTCACCGCTTTGGGCAGTTCTGGATGGTGACCATGACTGACCCCCCACAGGCAGGGACTTGGGAGATCCAGGTCACAGCTGAGGGCACCCCCCGGGTAAGAGTGCAAGGTAAGGAGGGAGATGTTCTTGGGAAGGGAAGGGAAGTTCTCTCAGGGCTCAGAGAACAATCTGAGGCACATTCCTCTCAGGAACCTCTCTGACTGCCTTCACCCTCCCCCAGCCCAGACCTCCCTGGACTTCCTCTTTCACTTTGGTATTCCCATGGAGGATGGACCCCACCCTGGCCTTTACCCTCTGACTCAGCCCGTTGCAGGTACATCTATTCCCTGTCTACCCCCAACTCAAGTACATTATGTGTGTAAATGTATGTGTATGTATGTGTAAGCATGTATACTTATATAAATATACATACATGTGTACACAGACATACACAGACATACATGGACACATTAAATACACATTTTTATTGAGTAAAGAGCCATAACTAAGTGTACAGCTTTGTGGATTCTGTATAATACACCATGTGACCTCCCCTTCTTTCCCTTCCTGTCTCAGGTCTCCAGACCCAGCTGCTGGTAGAAGTGACAGGGCTGGGTTCGAGAGGCAACCCTGGGGATTCTCCCCCACATTTCTCTCATGTCATCCTCAGAAGGGTTCCAGAGGGCACCAAGCTGGGTCAGGTGCCCTTGGAGCCCTTGGGACCCCCAGAGCGAGGTCTCCTCACAGCTTCACTGCCACCTACATTGCTGTCCACCCCCGGACCCTTCTCCCTGGAGCTGATTGGCCAGGATGGAGGTGGGCAGGGCCTGCACCGGATTGCCCCCCAGCCTTGCACTGTGGCCCCTGTGCTTCTGGAGGTGAGACCTCAGGGGAAGGTCCCGGCTTAGGTTGGTGAGAACTTACGGGCTTCTCCCCTGACTGGCCTCTCTCTGTAGCTCAGTGGTCCCCCAGGTTTCTTGGCCCCAGGCAGCAAGGCCCTGCTCACCCTCCGCATCACCAGCTTCTCAGTCCCTCAGGATCTTGATATTAGGATATCTGTCAACCCCAGCTTTGCATTCACCTCCAACCTCTCAAGGTGAGTCCTCTGAACCCTCCTGCTGGGTTCTGGCCCCACCTGTTGGTTCTAGGGGTGTGGCCCCACGCTCTTCATTCCAAACCCTGCCCCTGAGCCCTTCCCATTAGCCCTGAGAGTTCCCCATCCTCTTTCCTGCTCTTGGCTCACACCTAGACTCTCAGCCACTGGGAGCTTTCCTTGGGGCTTTAAGCCCCATGTTCCTAACCACTCTCAAGGGCTCATCTGGGGCTGAATGAATCCACCTGGGGGTGCCTGTGGCTGGAAGTCCCAGACTCAGCAGCCCTGGACTCCATGGTGATGGTGACTGTGACTGCCTTGGGTCGAGAAGTCAGCCTAATGCCTCCGACCCATGCCTTCCTCCGGCTCCTGGTACTGGCTCAGACCCCGCAGGTGAGGTGCTTTCACCTTCTATCTGAGGAGAAGCAGGGCAAGAGGAGGGCAGTATAGTTTTAATTTGGACAAAGCTCTAGCACACCTGACCTTCCCTTCCTCTCCTCTCAGGACCAGCTCTCTGCCTCATCTGGGCCTGTTGTCACCACCACCACTCCTGTTTTTCGTTCCTCCACTCTGGTGACTCAGGGAAGGGCTAGGGGAGGGAAGGCAGGCAGACCCTGGTGGGGTACTGTGGGAGGTGTACTACTCCTGCTAACCCTGGCCTCCTGGTGACAAAACAGCACCTAGAGGAATGAGTCTCTAGCTTTTCAACCTGCCCCACTGGTGAAACCATGAGATAGGCCTCAGGACTTTATTTCTCCCAGCTGGATGGGTGTTTTCTTTCTCTGGCCCTTGTCCCTTCTCTTTCTTTTGCACTGT
Organism: Marmota marmota marmota; assembly: GCF_001458135.2. NCBI lineage: Eukaryota > Metazoa > Chordata > Mammalia > Rodentia > Sciuridae > Marmota > Marmota marmota. Next base: position 367,889 of record NW_025999982.1, on the reverse strand, counting down.
TGGGGACTGAACTCATGGCCTCAGGCATGCTAGGCAAATGCTCTACCACTGAGCCCCAGCCCTTTCTATTTTTTATTTTGACAGGGTCTTGCTAAGTTGCCCAGGCTGGCCTCAAACTTGTGATCCTACTACATCAGCCTCCTAAGTAGCTAGGATTACAAGCATGGGCCACTGCATCAGGTTCCTTTTCTTAAACATCATGTTTTCAGTGGTTAGAGCACTTGCTTAGCATGGTCAAGGCCCTGGGTTCCATACCTAGCACTCCAAAAACAAAAAACACCAAGATTGGGATAGAAGGCAGTGGATTTCCTGGCAATGCACTTTCTATAACCCTTGTGGGAATGAAACCAAAGATATATATATATATATATATATTTTTTTTTTTTTTTTTTTTTTTTTTGAGAAAGTTGATCTCTATTTCTCTGTAGCATCTAGAGCATTAACTAGTCATGCTCTCCCAGGCTCAGGTAGATAGATATGTGGGGAGGAGACTAGTTTTGGAAGGAAGTAAGTGCCAGGAAGCATTATTTATAGAGTTGTTTTTATTTTAAACTCTGGAGCAGCTTCTATTTTATTTTTTCTATTCAAAACTGAAGGATGGTTTCAATGAACATGTCTTTTCCCCTAAGGGATTTCAAAGAAAGATCATTTTTGCATATCATATATAGAGAGTGAGGGCATGAGACATCAAGAAAATGAAATGGAAATTTTTAGGAGTAGAGGATAAAATTATACCAAGGTATATGAACTTTGTTGACCCAAGAACTGCAATCGAATTAAGACAGAATGAGGAGAGGAGGCTGTCGAGTTAAGACAGAATAAGGAGAGAAGGTTCTGACTCAACCTGCTCCTTCACTAGATTGAGAAGGGTTTACACAAGGGTAGGGCCTCTCTGCCCCTGGAGACAGCTCAGCTGAGCCATCTCCTCTTGAGACTGGATGTTTCCTTTCTGCTGCTTTGATAACTCCTGGAGAAGAAGAGAAAAATAGACTGAGCATCTGAATGTTCCCTACCCCATGGGGCCAGAGCTTCTGGGGAAAGACCCCCCAATACCTGTTGCTGCCACAAGTTCTGCTTCCACATCTCTTCCTTCCAGTTCTGGGTGGTGCAGGAACTGGCCTTGTTCAATGGATGTGGGGAGAACTGGTGGTGGGATTCACTGTGAATTCCGTTAAACGAGATACTGACCCCAACAGTATCCCTCTCTCTCCCATTTCCAAAAGTCTAAACTAAAAACAATAAACTCACCTTTCCTTGAATCAGATTCTGCAAACAGATGTTCACTTTTTGAATTTGGGCTAACTGGGGGCCGCCAGGCTCTGAGTGTAAATCTGTTAGAAAATTCTGAAGGAGGAGTTGGAGGCTGACAACATGTTGTCACTCGTATGTCATCACAGGCCACTCCTTTCATCATATGGATCCCCTCATCTCGGTATCCTTCCAAGCAGTTGGAAAAATCCAGTACTCTCCATCTCTTTGACAATGCAATCCCCATCCCCCTCAAATAATATAATCCCCCTTTCCCCTGTTCTTTATGGATCTTCCCTATCCATCCCTACCCTATTGGAATAACCGAGGCCACTCCCCCACTCCATGGAGTGATCCAAATCATGTCCCTCTGAATGGAATGCAGACCAACCTCCTCCAGCACTAACAATGAACAGGACCTAACACTTGGTGGCATCCTGTCATTCCAATGTTGCCTCCAATTCATGATCCCTACGTATTAACTCTCCCCTTTCCAGAGTGGTCTCAGACCATGTCCACATACTTCCTGCTCCTTCCTCCCCGTCTCTACCGCATGGGGCAGTCCCTACCTCACCAAGGGCTCCCAGATGCAGCTGCTGTTGCTGTGCCTCCCTCAGATGGTCTTCAAACCAGGCCCGGCCATGTTCCAGCAGCTCCAGGCCCTGCCACAGGGCATCCTGCTCTCTCTCCAGAGCCTGCATCCTCTGCAGCTGGGTCACACAAGAAGCAGAGGCTAACTTGCCCTACAGCAGGGCTGTGGCCATGGCCCAGTGCATAACCCCTGGCTGGGTTCACTGGTTACTGAATGTAAGCCCAGACCGTCCACTGAGGACCTAGAGGTCAAGGGGAAAAGACCTTACTTCTGTGGGTCCCTGGAGTTGAGTAGAAATATAAAGGACAGATCTGAGGAAAGGGATCTCTTGTTGGGCTAGTACTTACCCAAAGAAAAAAGCTCTGGGCCCCGGGGTCTTCTCGGCTTGTTCCCAGTGGCAGCAGCAGAACTGTGTAGGGAGCCTGTGCCAGGGGCTGCCCACCAGAACCCTGGCTCCCCATGGCTCTGAGGTGAGGAAGGTGCAGCCACTCCCTCTGCTGTGGCCTGAGCTGGTCCCTCCCCTCAACCCCTCCCTCACACCCATTCTGCCTCTCTGGCCCCTTTCTGTGGTGTCTAAGGCTGAGGTGTTCATAGATAAGGGGGAAAACCATCTCTCTTGGACCCCTCTTTCATTTCTTTATTCTATTTTCACAGGGCCTTTCTTAAGTAGCTTTTTCTCAAGAAGTCTCCTGGGGAAGAATCTGAGGGTCTTCCCATAGCAGTGTCAATGTACTTTTAGTGAGGTAGGGCAGGTTCCTCTGTGGAATTCTGCTTGGTGCTTCATCTCTGTCCTATTCTCCTGTTCTGTTTTGGATTGCCTAAGGAAACAATAACATTATCCAAAATAAACTTTATTCCTAACATGAAACAAAATTTCTACGGAAATTGAGAACTCTGGGTCTAAAGAAGATAAGAAAACCAAAAAGGCATTGCAGCCCCTGGGTCTCAGGTAGTTGGGGAGGGCAGAGGAAGAACTCAGAGGATGGTGGTGGCAGCAGGCAACACTTCCTGACTCATGAAAATGTCCAAGTCCAGGCTGGGATCTTCCAAATCCAATTTCAGAAACTTGTCCACTAATGTCTGGCAACTGAAGTGGGGGAGAGAATGGTGAGATTTATGGAAGAACAGTTAACTGAGTCCTTGAACAGAGGGAAAAGGCTGTGGCACAAGAAACCCATGACCTTGAAGGTTTAGGAGTTTGAGGAAGAAGGAATGAGTCCTTGAAGGGCACAGTACTGAAAGAAGGCTTCCGAGGCTCTGTGAAGGGGAGAGTAGCTGCAGGAGAAGGCATGAAGAGACCAGGCCGAACACTCACTTTTGCATTTGGTTCTCCTTTAACAACTCCTTCACAGGCTTGATAGGTTTTCCACTGCGGATCAAGTCTGAGACCTAGGGACAGGAAGGAAGGTGGAAGGGGTGGGGAAGAGGAAATTAGGATCAGAAATCCTGTGGGCCCAGGAACCCAGGTGTCCAAGAGGAATAGGAACCCAGGTGTCCAAGAGGAAGGGACCCCTGAGGCAGAGGTAGTTGGATGCCTGGATCTCTTCACCTCTTTGCCACGAGCAATGAGTTTTTCAGGAAGCCCTGCCTGGGCAGCCGTGTGGGAGGCATAGCTGGCATTGGCAACTCCTCCGCAAACCTGATAGAAGAAGACAAGGTCGTTCCCATCCTCACAGGTCTCCATGGTCTTAAAGAGAATAGAAGGGGGAAGCACATATCATTAATCCTGGCTTCCTACCCTGAAACCCTTGGCCAGTCCCTGTGGGAACTAATAAGAAGGGGAGTACTGGAGCCCCCACTCTAATGGAAGAGCCAGTCTCACTTCTGGGAAACACTCAAGGGAGCCCATAGGAACTATATTGATTTCCTCACCAAATACTGCACCAGGGGCCCTTGTGGCAACAGCTGTAGTTGAACAAGACTCAGAAAGTTGGTGGCCACAAAGATGTGGGGGCACATGGGTCCAAGCACCAGCCAGTGTCGGAGCACAGCAGCCAAAAGTGCAAGCCCATCCACCTGCAGAGGGAGGTGAGAGGATGTGAAACCCACCTTCCCCTCTGCTTGTGCCCTGGCCTTTCCCTCTCCCATCCTTTCTTTCTTTTCTGCCCACACATCCCTATTCTTTCCCCTCCATTTCCCCTCCTTAGTTCCTCATCAGTTTCTCCCCTCACCGTGTTGGTTCCCTTTCCGAATTCATCAATAAGGACCAGAGATCGCTCAGTGGCATTATTCACTGCTTTCGCCACCTGCTGGACAGGAGGTGGACAAGGAAAGTTTCATTAGCATTTGAAGCCTATTACTTACTAACCCTAGTCAGCCTGTGAAAGAGTTGTTTATATGTATCCACCCTACTGCACTACAAGTTCTGTCATGGTGAAATGCATGTTTAGTTCATCCTTTCATTGTCAAATGACTCACACAAAGCAAAGGTTCAATAAATGTTCATAGTGTTGTTTCTGACCTGGGTGCTCCCTGCCCCAAGTATTAAGGACATGCAACAGAAGCAACGCTTTCCTCAGATCAAATTCCTTCCCCATTATCCCTTTCCCTGATCCCACCTCCCTTTACTCCCTTTGACCTGGTTGAGGTCGATCATGAAGGTGGAGAGGCCAAGGGAGATGGATTCACAGCTATGAATTCGGGTGAAGATGGCATCTACTGCCCCAATTTCAGCCTCCTCTGCTGGTACAAAGCTGCCCACCAGGGCCATGAACGTGATCAAACCTACCTGAATGGGGGAGGAGACAGGATGTGGAGCCTCGTAGTGTGGGCTGAATAAAAAGCAAGGCTCAACTGAAGGCATGAATGATAGATCAAAGAAAGATGGACAAATGTAATAGAAGAAAAAATGTATAGAACACACTGTCCAGAATCAGCAAAGAGGTATGGGGAGTGGGTAGAGGCATACTTAGGAATGGCATGTACCTAGGTAGAGGGGAGTGAAGGAAGGTTAAATATCCATTAGAATATAGCTGTTCCTTAGCTAGAAAATGAGAACATGGAAGTAGAAGAGCAGAGAACCTCAGTTAGTTGGCAGGTGGGGGTGAAAAAGATATAGAAGATGCCCAAGGCCCAGGTTGTAGGGCTCCTTCTCACCTGTTTAAGGTATATGCTCTTTCCTGAGGAATTGGGTCCAGTGACGACTTTGACCCTGCCTTTGTCCCCACCACATTCTACAGAATTGGGCACAAAGGTTCGGGCACATAGTTCCATCAGAGGATGTCTGTAGTGGGTGGAGAGGTACCTTACATGGTCCATGGATCCAGACAAATGAACCCTCCAGAAGATGAGGCCTTTGCACACCTTTTATCTATGCCTCCAACCCCCTCTCCTCTCACCTGCCATTATGGATTCGTACCCCATGGAGCTGGGGGGAATAATGGGGCCTTGAGTAGCCATAGTCCCGGGCAGCACTGGCAAGAGCCAGCAGGGCGTCCAGGCGGGAGGCAAGGTCCAATACTCGGGTCAAGACAGCTGCCCTCGCCAGCACCTGGCACTGCAGCTGGTACATCAATAGGGTCTCCTGGTCTGGGAGTGGGTGAGGAAGGGAGCCAGGGGTCACTTCTAGGAGAAAGTGAAGGAGAGAGGCCCACAGAGGGTCCCGAAAGCAGGCATATAAATTCAGTCTGAGACTCCCAGAGACATTCAGAGAGGAATATGTAGAGTCAGAGTGAAAGAGAGGCTAAGAGCAGAAAGAAAAGGGCCTATTGGAAGCATTACAAAACTCCAGCTTCTTGGTTTCCTCACCCCGGATCTCACAGTGCAGGTCCCCAAGCAATGCATCCAGCTCCTTGGTTCGAGCACTGCGATAGTGCAGCTTCTCCTCTGAGAGAAACTGGGTACAAGGGTTAGAGCTGTGAGCTGTGCATCTCTTGGTCCTCCTCTCCTCTCCCACTTTTCTAGCTGTACCTACAGTGTTCTGACTTCTCTCTCCTTCATGTCATAACTGGTAGAGCTCAAAGTAAAACTACAAAGAAGAAGCCGGCACAATGGAGCACATATTGCTATAATCCTAGCAATTTTGGAGGCTGAGGCAGGAGTATTACAAATTTGAAGCCAGCCTGGGGAACTTACTGAGACCCTGTCTCAAACCAGAAAATAAAAAGGGGTAGGGATATAGCTCAATGGTATAGTATCCCTGGGTCCAACCCCCAAACCCCAGTACCAAAAAGAAAGAAAGGCAGGCAAAAACAAAAAACAAAAACACCACTACAGAGGAGAAATCTCATATTGGGCTGTGCTGATGGGGCAAAGCCCTCACCTAGCTGCTGCATTTTACACCTCCTACAGAAGTTAAGGGTCTTACCATGAAATCCAGTCCCTCAATTTCAAAGTCACCAGCCTCTACCATAGAAGGAAGGCGGGGAATAGAAAGAAGGAAGCCAATCTGGGGAAAATAAAGGACACAGAGCAGGAAGTGACCTACTGGACACCTTCTCTGCCTAGAGGAAGCCCCAAAACCCATGAAGGTATACCCCATGCCTCCCTTAGGAGGCTAAAGTCACCAAAAGGCTCATGATCTTCAGACTCCTCCCTCCAAGATTTCTTACCTACCAATATGTCTTTCATAAACCTAATATTTCCTCTAAAAGACCCCTAGAGGCTACAGCCACCCTCCTTCCCTCACCAGAGGGATGTAGATGACACTGCATGATGGAATACGGGAGTCCAGATTCTCCAGCTCCTTCCGAGCAACTTCAGTGAGGAAACTGGGAAGACCCATCAGCCTTCGTTTTTCTAGGAGGGTGGAAGGCATGTAGATATTAAAAGTAAGGTCCCTGGGGCTGGGGTTGTGGCTCAGCGGTAGAGCGCTTGCCTAGCACGCAGGAGGCCCTGGGTTCGATCCTCAGCACCACATAAATATAAGTAAATAAAATAAAGGTATTGTGTCCAACTACAACTAAAAAATAAATATTAAAAAAAAAAAAGTAAGGTCCCTGATCTGGCTGCTAGTTGTAGTGACCGTCTGTTGAGAATGATACCCCACTGATGGGCAGGCTTTATTTGGGGGCTAACAGGCCCATTCCCACACCCAACACTCACTCTCATCAATTTCAGGGTCTACATTGGGAAGAACTGTGAAACGATTTTCAGCAAGACTGCCCTCAAAGTCCACCTGTGAAAACAGATAAGGAGCTGTTTCTTATCACCTAGCACCATCTCTGTCCTGCTCTCCTTGGGCCCAATTCCTCCTATAATCCTATCTTAACCCTAACTCTCCAGACACTTTTCCTGATGTTCTGCCGCCTCCTCTGACCATCCAATTTTTTTTTATTTTTTGTGGTGGTGATGATGGTATTGGAGATTGAGCCCAGAGCCTTGCACACTAAGCTACTTCTCTAGCCACCATTTTTTAAAATTTTATTTTGAGAGAAGGTCTCCCAGGCTGGCCTTGAATTTGTGATCCTTCTGCCTCAGCCTCCCTAAATAGTGGGATTACAGGCCTGTGTCACCACTCCAGGCTCACTATCCATCAGTCACCCAACACAATTCTTCAGTCACCCAACTGACCTCAACATCTCCCATGCTTCCCCATCTGCCATACTACATTCCCTAGACCCCACTCCTTTTCCATTCTCCAGCCCCATTCCTCTTCCCTCTCTCAATATGCCCTCTTTCCTTCCACTCACCACTTTGCCAATGAGGCTGGCAATGTGATGCAGGTCGTCAGAGAATTCTTGGGCAATGTCCCGAAAAAGCTGAATGGACTGGGGCAGGGAGCGGCAAGCATCCCTTAGTCCCAAGGCACTGTACACGGTCTGAGAAGAAATGCAGCAAGGAAGGTGACCCCCACCCAGGTTGGGCTAAGGGAAGGGGACAGTGACAGACTGAAAAGAACGGAGAACAATAAGAAGCTGAGTGTGGTGTGCACACCTGTAATGCCAAAGGAACAGGAGACTGAGGCAGAAAGATTGCAGGTTGGACACCAGCCTCAGCAACTTAGCAAGGCTGTAAGCAACCTAGTTAGACCCTGTCTCAAAATAAAAAATAAAAAGAGCTGGGGATATGGCTCAGTGATTAAGCACCCTTGGGTTCAATTGTTGGTACCAAAAACAAAGAAACCAAAGACGAAAAGGAAAAAATACAAAGTGAAGATCTTAAAGACAAAAACAAATGGAGAGGAGATGGCAACTATAAAACTGTGCCAGGCACTGTACTAAACACTGAGGCCACACAGACAAAAGATAAATGACCCCTGACCCAAATGAGTTCACATTCTAGGTAGCCAGGTACAAATGGTGCACGCCTGTAACCACAGCTATTTGAGAGGCTGAGGCAGAAGGACTGCAAGTTTGAGGCTAGCCTGGGCAATTTAGGGAGATCCTGTTTCAAAATTTAAAAATACAGGCTGCCAGGGCTGGAGTTGTGGCTCAGTGGTAGAGTGCCCACCTAGCATGTGGGAGGCACTGGATTTGATCCTCAGCACCACATAAAAATAAGTAGTTATAAAAAAAATTCATCTTAAAAAAATATAGGCTGGTATGTAGCCCAGGAGTAGAGCACTTGCTAAGCATGAGCAGCCCTAGCTTCAATTACCAGTACCACACACAATAATAACAATTCTTTTTAGTAACGACACTGAAATACGTTATGAATAAAATTAAATAGTGGCTGGAATTCAGAATAATCTAAAAAGGGAAAAGTAGGAAGAGAGATAGATGAAACAACATTGGCAGGAGTGAATGTGTGTTGAAATTGCATAAGATTAATAATATTATTCTCTCTAAATATTTTTTAAATATTTATTTTTTTAGTTATAGTTAGACACAATATCTTTATTTTATTTTTATGTAGTGCTGAGGATTGAACCCAGGGCCTTGAACGTGCTAGGTTAGCACTCTACCACTGAGCCACAACCTCAGCCCTCTAAATATTTTTTACATTTTCCACAATACATAATTTTTAAAAAGTGATGGGCCAGGCATGGTAGCACATGCCTGTAATCCCAGTGGCTCAGGAGGCTGAGGCAAGAGGATCTTGAGTTCAAAGCCAGCCTCAGCAAAAATGAGATGCTAAGCAACTCAGTGAGACCCTGTCTCTAAATAAAATATAAAATAGGGCTGCGGATGTGACTCAGGGGCCAAGTGCCCCTGAGTTCAATCCCTGATGCCAAAAAAAAGTGATGGAATAAAGTTGGACAAGGTGATTAGAGTTAATTAAAAGAGTCTGGAACATAGGCCAAGAGGCTTAACTTGGACTTCTGGGGTTCAAGAAGGGAAGCCTTGCCAGGCACAATGACACACACCTGTAATCCAATGGCTCAAGAGGCTGAAGCAGGAGGATCTTGATTATAAAGCCAGCCTCAGCAAAGCAAGATGCTAAGCAACTCATGAGAACTTGTCTCTAAATACGAAAAAGGGCTGGGGTTGTGACTCAGGGGTCAAGTGCCCTTAGTTCAATCCCTGGTACCCACCCTGCCTTACCAAAAAAGGGAAACCTTACCTTGTACAGAACCTGCCAGTCACTGACCTTGGTGTGGGACAACTTCATGCGTTTCAGAATCAGCTACAGTCAGACAAAGGGAAAATCACCATTTTCTCTCTCCCACCTGAATGCCCCTCAAGAAGCTAATGTCCTTCCCCACTTCCCAGCCCTGAACCCTGGGCTCACAGGCACATTCTTGATGTGACTCATAAGCCGATGCAACATCTGAGCCATGTCCAGATTCTGGGGCAGCAAAAAAAACTGAATGACATCCAAACGGGAATTGAGTTCTCCCAGGTCCTGAGTTGGGCGTGTGAACCAGAGCCTGGAAAGGAGGGTTTGGGAGGGAAGACTAGAAATTACATCTGTTTCATTACAGTCTTGATCACAATTTGTCAAAATATGTTTGGAAATCCCTGGGGATTGTGTCAATGTGTACGGGTGACATGCTATGGAAACGTACTGGCAAGTGCAATGTCCTATCTATGCGGGTGTGTTTATGTATATCAACTGACAACTGCAAGATGTATGAGTGTGTCTGTACATCATGGTTTGATGGATAAGACCATGTGTCATTCCATGTGGATATGTGATGGAGCTTGTCAATATTTTAGAGGGAGAGCAGTGTGCTGAGGCATTTGTGTGCCAACACTGTAGTTCTCTCTGTAACTAAGGAGAGGGTGAGTCAGTACGAGTTTGCATGTCTGTATTTAGCTGTGAAAGTATCTTTGGGTAATAGCACAGACATTTGTCTTTTCTTGTTCTTCCTGTGAAAATATGTAACTGTCCCATGTGGAATGATAAGCCTGCAATTCATAATAATGGACATCTCTACAAAGAAGAGAGGATTGATGGGGAGAGGAACATTTAAGAGGCTTTAAGAATAAGTTTTATTCTTATTTTCTCTCTCTTTTTTTTTTTTTTCCAGTGCTGGGGACTGAATCCAGGGTCTTGCACCCATTAGGCAAATGCTCTACCACTAAGCTACAGAGGCAATCCAAGAGTGTCTTAAATTGGCTGGTGGAAATACAGAGGTTTATATTATTATTTGCATTTTTGCTTATTAGAAGTATATCCTAATAAGTAAAAATAGTACATAGAAATAAATGTTTCCTCTGTTTACTGAATTCTGGGAATCCCTATCTCCCTATGGCTATGAAGAGAAAGGACTAGAGCCCATGGATTCATTTCTACATTAGAGCAAACCATTAAGAATTTTATCTAAAAGCCACCATGCAGAGACATTGGAGCCTGCTGATACGTATTTCACATTACAGTCTATAACTGATTACCCTGGGTCAGAACAGCTCAAATTAGAATGAAACAGAAAACCCAATTGGATTCAAGGGTGGATTTTAGGCACTTCCACTCTGATCTACAGTGGACTTCAACCACAGCAGTTGAATACCCACTCCATCCTCTGTGGAGAGGACATGAGCCTCACTGAGCAGACTCTCTTATATAACATGTAGATATCTCTAACTCATCTTCTACTGTGCCACGGAGACCTTAGCCAAGCCAATTCCCTAATTTTACACCTGAGGAATAGAGGCCCTTAATGGGTAAGTAAGTTGTCCAAGGTCATCCTGATAATGAGAAGTACATCTGAGTCTCAAACTCAGGTCTCCAGACTGACAGAACAGTGCTCTTTAGAGCACAATGTGACATTCAGTTACCTTCTCAGCACCCTGTTCAGGTTTAATTCATCACTCAGGCTGATTCCATAACCTGTGTATGGGAAATCTGCACTCTGGGAAATCTGCACTCCTTCCCCATCTTTAATCCTGTTCTCTTCTCCACTGGGAATTTCTTCCATCCCTGGTTGAGATTAGAGATCTACACTTGAAGCACTGGAGATGGGTAATTAAACTACTCCACCAATTACTTGGCGATGACCTCAGGGATTATTCTAAATTAAACTTCAGAAGGTATACATTGCAGCAGGGAGAGGCAATGTACACCTGTAGGCTAGGAAAGGTTTCTACTCTTGAGTTTTTAGAGATGATTTGACTGGTATGTTTGATTTGTGTGTCATGTTCATTCACTCAGTGCTACTACCAACAAGGCCATGTGTTAGGCACTGAGGTAACAGGAATGACCACTAGATAAAAGTTCACAGCTATGGAGGCAAGCAGGCTCACTAACTGCTAATTCTAACTTTATATGTCAGTGCAATTGAAAAACAAGCACCATGTAATCACATGGAAGGTACATGTTTATTTATTTACAGGTACTTATGAAAGCTTTACCAACAAGGTTTGCCTCTTTAAGAGGATATAAGATTTTGACAAAGGGAGAATAGATGAAAGATTTTCCCAAATGAAAAGCATAAACACAAGCATGATGTGTTTCCATAATAGCAAGTATCCCTAAATAACTAAAATGCACAGTGGATCCAGTAGGAAAGGACTTAGAAGTTTGGGAAGGTAAGTGCAAATTAAAATTGGGTTGAATGGAAGACAGCCTGAACATCATACTGCAGCATCACACTGCTAATTTCTCTTTTTTGTTGTTGTTGTAATTGGATAAAATACCTTTATTTTATTTATTTATTTTTATATGGTGCTGAGGATCAAACTCAGCATCTTGCAATGTGCTAGGCAAGCGCTCTACCACTGAGCCACAACCCCAGCCCCATACTGCTAATCTTAAAAAAAAAAAAAAAAAAAAAATTGTTGTAGTTACAGATGAAAAGCATACTTTCATTTTATGTGGTGCTGAGGATTGAACCCAGTGCCTCACACGTGTTAGCAAGTGCTCTGCTACTGAGCTACAGCCCCAGCCCATACTGCTAATCTGTAATGCCAGGCAAGAGGGCAAATACCTGTCATCCCAGCGGCTTGTGAGGCTGAGGCAGGAGGACTGTGAGTTCAAAGCCAGCCTCAGCAAAAGTAAGACACTAAGCAACTCAGTGGGACCCTTCCTCTAAATAAAATACAAAATAGGGCTGGGGATGTGGCTCATTGGTCGAGTGCAAAAAAAGCTCATCTTCATCCTGAAGGTAATATTATGGACAGCTTCCTGTTATTTTGTTTCTACTTCAAAGTTTAAAAGAAAGTAGAATGACACAATCAGACCTCTGTGTTGGTATGTCAAGTATTTTAGAATGAAGAATTGGAAAAAGAAGAGATAAGAGGCAGAGAGACCAATCTGGAGGTAAATGCAAAGTTCCAGGTAAGAAATTATTATAGCTACAATTGGAGCAGTGGAAAGACCAAGAAAGGATGGCTAAGAGAGACATTTCAGGATAGAATCAATAGACATTAGTGAATAATTGAATATGGGGGTGAGGGAGAGAAGCATCTATCCGAGGTCCATAGTTTGAGAAGCTGTACTGCCAGCAATGCCATTAACCAGAAAAGGCTGCAAGAACAGCAGTTTTTGTGGACACTAGTTTTGGATGTCCTGAGTTTGAGGTGCTTGAGGAAACTATGGATGGCATTAGTATATAATTAGCATTACACATGTGGAGTTCACAATTAGGGACATAAATTTAGGAATCATCACAGAATAACTCAAGTTTTGATTTTTTTTCTTTTTTTGTGGTGCCAGGAACGAAACCCAAGGCCTCACACATGCTAGACAAGTGCTCTCTCATTGACTCATTCTCAGCCCTTGAAGTATGTTTGTTTTTTTACGGGGGAGTGGTACCAGGGATTGAATTCAGGGGTACTCAGCCACTGAGTCACTTCCCCAGCCCTATTTTGTATTTTATTTAGAGACCAAGTCTCACTGAGTTGCTTAGCACCTTGCTGTTGCTGAGGCTGGCTTTGAACTCTCGATCCTCTTGTCTCAGCCTCCTGAACTACTGGTATTACAGGCGTGTGCCACCGTGCCCAGCTTGAAATGTTTTTTTATTTTTTTTTAATTTTTTAGTTATAGACAGTTACAATACCTTTATTTTATTTATTTGTTTTAAAATTTTTATTTAAAATTTTTTTTATGTGGTGCTGAGGCTCAAACCCAGTGCCTCACACATGCAAGGCAGACACTCTACCAACTGAGCTACAACCACAGCCCTTGAAATATGTTTTTTATAATTAAAGATATTACCAGTGTTACATGAGTGTTTTGTGACTTTTGTAATGTTTCTGCTGCTTGTATACGTGCATGTCTGTATATCATCAACGGGTGTATCTTTTCTGAAAACAAAAAATGAGGGTAATACTAGCTACTACATGGGATTATTGTAAGAATTAATTACATGCATTTAGCCAGAGTTCAGAACAGGGTAGTTGTTTTATTATTACTGGTAGATGGAGTGGTATGTGTGAGTCTGTAGACTGCTATTAATAGGACTCAGTATGTAGTATGTACATGAGACCCATGCGTTAGTGTATAGCATGTGTCTGTCAGATCCACTCACCTGAGTAGTTTCTCTCCCCACTTACAGCGGCATCTGTTGAGGATTCCTGTGGGGAGTATGGGCAGGGAGTGAGCTTGTTACAAGGTAGGCTGGCCTGGGGACCCAGACATAGGATTCATTCCATGGAGACTGGGGAAGGGAAGGACACTTATGGCAAAGCTCAGCCAGAAAAATACAGGAAGCAGGCATAACGTAACATTCACAAAGAGCCCAACACACATATGTAACAATTAGACACAACTCATTGAGAGATGCAGATACTTGGGGCCACATTTGTAATATACCTTACATCCAAAAGGCTGTAAAGACTATTAATCAAACATAGGCACTTATGGAAGTTACACAACTCAATAGTTTGAGAAGCTGTCCTGCAAGCATAGACCCCGTACATAGGCCCTCCCAAAATTCTTAGCAGGTATCCAGCTATATAAACATTCACACAGACCAGGGGAATGAACATAGTACTGGTAAAATCACAACTATATGCAAATACTATACAGTTAGAGTATGGAGAGATGCTTAACCTCAGAGCAGGTACAAAGATGATAATAAAGCTGAACTAGCTTAGAAGAGACAGCTGGCAATGGGAGTAAAGTGGGAAAGAGGGGATAGGACACACTTTAGTCAACAGCTTTTATCACAGGTTTTTGTAGTGTGGGGTTAGGGATGGGACACACCTACCAAAAAGGCTAAGCCCCTCCTTCAGTCCACTGGCCACTTTGTATACTGAGGGGTGAGCCTCACTCTTAAAAATCTGTAGAACACTATCAGAGAGAAATGAAAGATTTTGGGGTTACATGATTTTTGAAGACTGAGAAAACAGAATGGGGACTAGAAACATCCTTCTAAAATCAAGTCTTGATGTAAGGTTTATCTCTCACTCTTCTATGCTTTAGTTTCTCCATTCAGAAAAGAAAAGTGGCAGGCCAGGGGTATAATTCAGTGGTACAGCACTTGCCTAGCACATGCCAGGCCCTGGGTTTGATCTTTAGCACCCCCAACAAAAAAAAAAAAAAAAAAAAAAAAGACACAAAAACAAAGTGATACCTTTGTGCTTTTCTTCCTTTTTTCCCTTCACCCCCGCCCCTTTCCTTTCCTTCAGGGAAAGATATCTTAATAGCCCCAGGATTAGGGAAATTAGAACCTCATTAGGATTATTAGAGCATTAACCTTAATCCTTCTATCCCCTCGAGATGGCAGCCTGCCTCCACCTCCTCACCTGTAAGTGTCTTGATCTATGCTCACAAGATGGGTCCTGAGGACAGAAAGCAAACAGAAGGGAAGGCGACTGGGGTATAAAAGGTCTGAGTTCATTACAACCTACACCCATTTGGCTCTCCTCTCTGAATAGTGTCCTGATCCTCTCAGAGCTCCATAGCCCCTCGGGTTCTCCTGTTCAAATGCACTTCACTAACTGGGTCACTGTCCCCTACCCCTGGCTTACTTTTTAAGCCTCCAAATCCCACTTTACTTTGATTGAGGTTAAGCCAAATCACCTACAACACAAATTTCTTAAAGCCCAGGATGGGGATGCTGACATTATAGTCTTCCAGTTCAATTCCAATTCTTCTTCGACCCAGGAATTTGAGCAGTCCTCCAAGTGCCCGGACCTGGGAGGGAATCAGCAGTGGAGTTGGGGGACATAATAACGTCCTGGAAGCTGGTCAACACTACGGAAAACTATTATTTTCCACAGATAGGCCAGTATAATACAGAACCCAACCCCAGGACCCAACATACCGTGAGAAGGCAGTCAAAGGGAATAATGGAGGAGAGGAAAAGGATTTTTTCAGTGGCAGTCATGGACTCCGGGACAAAGGAGTAGTTTCCAGAAAGGAGACGTTGTTTGCTTATCTCCAGACCTATTTTGGGGCAGTAGGGGAGGGAAAGATTTCATAGCTAAATTTTTCACCCCACTTTTTTTTTTTTGATAGGAGGGATTAAACCAAGGGGCACTTTACCACTGAGCCATATGCCCAGCCCTTTTTACTTTTTATTTTGAGACAGGGTCTTACTAAGTTGCTTAGAGCCTCTCTAAATTGCTGAGGCTGGCCTTGAACTTATGATCCTCATGCCTCAGCATCCCAAATTGCTGGGATTACAGGCATGTGTTATTATGCCCAGCTTTTTTCACCCCATTTTAAGAATAAGACAATAGAAGCAAGAAAGATGATGTGACTTGCCCAAGCTCACATAGGTAATTAATGGAAAGCTGAAGCAAGAACCAAAATTTTAGCCGGGCATGGTAGTGCACACCTGTAATCTCAGCAACTAGGGAGGCTGAGGCAGGAAGATCTCAAGTTCAAAGCCAGCCTCAGCAATTTAGTGAGGCCCTAAGCAACTCAGTGAGACCATGTCTCTAAATAAAATACCAAAAAAGGGCTGGGGATGTGGCTCAGTGATTAAGCACCCTGGAAATCAATCCCTGGTACCAAAAAAAAAAAAGAGCCAGGTGTGGTGGTGCACACCTGTAATCCTAGCAACTAGGAAAACTGAGGCAGAAGAATTGAGAGTTCAAAGCTAGCCTCAGCAACTCAGTGAGGCCATAAGTAACTCAATGAGACCCTGTCTCTAAATAAAATACAAAAAAAGGGCTGGGGATGTGGCTCAGTGGTTAAGCACTACTGAATTCATTCCCTAAAAAGAAAAAGAAAAAAAATATTTTCAGATTCTTAGTCTAATACTCCTTTTATTACATATATAAAGCAAATATGTTTGAGAGCACAACCTGAGAAAGATTAATGACTTAGGAGAGAAAGCTATCAATCTGGAATTGGAGATTTGGTTTAAAAGATAATGCTGAGTACTGGGACTGCGGCTCATTGGTAGCACACTTGCCCGGCATGTATGAGACACTGGGTTCGATTCTCAGCACCATATAAAAATAAATAAAATAAAGATCTATCAACAACTAAAAAAAAAAAAAAGATGATTATATTGATAGAGGAATTAATGTTACTGCCTTAACATCAAATTAGAATAGAACGAACATTCTCTGTCTATTTTGTAAACCTGGGAATGTTACGGAAATGTCTTATGAATCATCAGAGCCACTGAGTGCCTTTTAACTTTTTTTTTTTAAGCAATAAATCACTCTTGTAAGCAGTACATCTGAGGGGAGGTCTCTGATGATAGGGTGGAATTAGGAGAAAGGAAAGCAGAAGGAAAGGTGACTGGGGTATAAAATGTCTGAGTTCATTCCAACCTCCACCCACTTGGCTCACCAATCTCAATACTGTCTCAATCATCCCCTTAGAGCTCCATAGCCCTGACACTGGGATGGGTTATTGGCAAAGCAAAAGAAGGAGATACCAAAATCCACACTTGGCAAAAGTATGATTTCAGGTCTCTTTGGCTCTCTGTGCTCCTGGGAGGCTGTGGGGGAGGCAAAGACAAAGCTATCATTCTGTACATTTTAGTTCTTTTACCTCTGTCCCACTCTCTCTAGCCCAATTCTAGCTTCCTGCAACATTACATATCTTAATCCTTTACTATTATCCCATTTCCCAACCCACTCCTTACCAAGCTTCCCTAGAAAACGAGTCATATTCTCATCCTGTTTGGCACTGGTAACAACAGACCGGGGATTGATTTCATCCACAACTTAGAAAGAGAACAAAGAATAAATGAGATTAAGGATCTTTATCCTTTGACTAAAAGGGAAACTGTAGCTCTCTTCTTGCCCCTTGTTCCCTCTCAAGAATTTATTTATTTTTTCCCTCTAAAAGGAGGAGGTGCTCCACATATCAGGAATAGAGGTAAAAGGAATGAGATTTAGAAAGATAGTGACCATCAGGATGGTGGGAGGCAAGAGAGATGCCCTGGAAATTGTCAATAGACTATAAATCCCTAGAAGACAAAAAAAAAAAAAATAACTGATTTGACCAGGACTATCTGCAGTTCTTGATACATTATAAACAATTAATAAATATTTTTAAAATAATGGAAATGGATTCCTAAAACCAACAGAAGGGGCCTCTGGTTGTCAACTAGGAAACTGATTTTCAGGTAAGTACATATGAGTGAAACATATTTCCAATCCCAGAGAGAAGAGGGATTCATTGATCTGCCCCCACCTCTTTGAAGAAGCTTGAGGCTCTCATGGTCTGGGGCATCTGGCATGAAGTGAACAATGGAGTCACTAGTGTCATAGTAGGCAATGCCCAGGTATCCTGAATTCCATAACACACACAGATGGATCTGTCCCACAAGGAAGAAAGAAAATCAATATGTGAACCACTGTAAGTTGTAGGGTTTTGCCATCAGGGATTGAACAGAGGCAATCCACTACTGAGCTACATCTCAGCCCCTTTTATTTCGAGACAGGGTCTTGAAAAATTACCCAGGCTGGCCTCAAAATGAATTTGCAATCCTCCTGCTGTAGCCTCCCCAATCGCTGGGATTACAGGCAAACTGCATCCATCAAGCCTGTTAATAATTTTATCAAATCTCTTGGGATAGACAGCATCCCATTGGAACCAGAGGCTCATGAAGGGGACTTGCCCAGTCCTCCCAACCCCTTTTATTCTATTTATTTATTTATTTATTTTTATCAACTCCCGGTTGGCTCTCTAGAACACCTCGGCTGGTCCTTCCTCCTCCTCATCTTCCTCTTCCTTGGCTTCCGCGGGGCCCGGTGCTGGGACCAAGTTGGGGAACCTGGCCGAGGCCGCCCCAGGTCCCAGTCCCTGAGGCGTCCTGCCTGGGGTTGCTTGGAAGGTCATGGGCTTGGAACTCTGCGGATATAGGAAAGTGAGGGCGGTTCAGAAGTGCCATTCTAGCTATGGTGGTGCGTGGAAAGACAAACCCACTGGGGACATAGGGGCGTAAAAAGCTGGGTTGCAAGATATGGGGGCATTCTGAGGGCGACTGCTCATCTATTTCACTAAAGAACAGACTAGGAAACTCCACGCGCCCCACCCTCATTTCTGTCACAAAGAGATTGTACTTTGGAAGGAGAAGGGTTGAGGGCCCTGTGGGGCGAATTGTACACGTCTAACTTCTGCTTCTGCCAACCACGCCCAATGATCACAGCCTATTGCTCTTAAGTCTCCAACCCACCACCTGCACCAACTCGCGACATTTTCCCGCGTTTTCCGTCACCTCAGTCGCTACACGCGAGAAACAGCCCCAACCACCACCACCAACAGCAAGCCTGCAGGAGGGGCTCGTCGGCGCGTGGGTGGGATGCGCGCGCACTCGCACCACCCCCGTAGCGGCTTATTGGTCGGAGGATCCTGGACCGCCCAGAGATCCAACCAGGCGTGAAGGTGGAGTAGGCCGCAGGCGCAGAAGAATCTGGGTGTTCATTGGACTATTCGCATTTGAGGCGGTGCTAGAACGTTCAAACTTCCCGCCCTCTATCGTTGCTTAGCAGCGGGCCTCTGACCCGAACAGTTTCTGGGTTTTGATTGACGCGGGGTGGAGTCCCAGAGCCTGGATGGGGTCTGGGGAGTTGGGCAGGGGTTTCGGAAGGAGGCTGACTTTAACGGGCCAGAGACACTTTTTTTTTTTTTTCCCTTGGAGAGTGGAGAAAAGTAACATTAAACCTTTGCCAACAGCAACTAAGTTAATATTTGTACCCTCTGAGTTAATATTTATAAAGAATTTGGAACAGTGCCTGGCAAATAAAGTAAGAGCTATATAAGTGTTTTAAATAAACAAGTGGAAATAAGAAGTGGGACTCCTATCTCAACCCTATTTTTGCCTGTTTCCTGGGTCCAGAGTATGACCATCCCCACAAGGGCACTACAGGGCTAATTTATTATCCCCACCCACATTGAATTATTCAAATTATACCAAATTCTGAAAGCAGTAGAACAAATAAGAACACTTACACACTTATTGGGTTATTGCCATACTCCTACATACACACATACATACTCCTAAGGACAGAGGGTGGCATTAATTCATTCAGCATTTATCTTTGTTAATAATTATTATTATTATCAGTAGTAGTACTATGGATTGAACCCAGGGGTGCTATACCACTGAGCTATATCCATAGCCCCCACTTTTTTAAAATAATTTTTTTGGTTGTAGATGGACACAATACCTTTATTTTATTTGTTTATTTTTATGTGGTGCTGAGGATCGAACCCAGGTCCTTACATGTGCTAGGCAAGTACTCTACCACTGAGCCACAACCCCAGCCCATAGTCCTTTTTTAAAAATCTTTATTTTGAGACAGTGTCCTCACTGAGTTGCTTAGGGCCTCATTAAATTGCTGAGGCTGGCCTCGAACTTGTGATCCTCATGCCTCAGCTTCCTAATCTGCTGGGATTACAGGCATGTGCCACCACATCCAGCTCAGCATCTATTTATTTAGTGCCTACTCTGTGACAGGTGATGGACTCTAAGTAGTAAACATAATGAAGTCCTTACTCTATGAAGTTTATTTTTTAGGGTGTTTGGTGGGAAGGGAGAGGGAGGAGGTTGTGAGGCAGAAACAAAGAAACAAACAAATATGTACTTTTTAAAACTCCATCTTTCTTTCCAGTATGGAGACACATGCCTGTAATTGTAGCAAGTCAGGAGGCTGAGGTAGGAGAATGGCAAGTTTAGGCCAGCCTCTGAAATTTAGCAAGACCCTGTCTTTAAAAAAATAAAAAATAAAGGCTGGGAGTGTAGCTCAGTGGTAGAGAGCCCCTGGGATCAAATCCCCAGTATAGCAAAAGAAAAAAAAATCAGTTTTGTTTCTCTCTCTCTCTCTCTCTTTTTTTTTTTTTTGTGTGTGTGTGTGCGCGCGCACGCGCGTGCAGAGACTTGAACCCAGGGCTTTGTCCACACTAAGCAAGCTCTCTATCACTAAATTACATCTCCCAATCTCTCAGCTTTGTTCTCAGTACCCTGGAATGGGAAGATCCCACCCAAGAGGCAAGAAAAGATGATGGGGGTGAGATGACTTAAGTGTGCTGACCAGTGATTGGAAGACCCTCTCCAGAGAAGAGAAGGTAGGGAAACACAGCTAAGGGCTGAGTTAATGGTTACCTTGGCAAATTGTTGAACAATGGAGCTATGGAAACCTGGAGAAGGCTGGTGACAACTCTGGGGAGTGGCAGAGAGGGACACACCTTCCAGGGTGTGAAGAGATTAGAGACTGGTTTACCAAGCCACAGAGGGGAAGGGAGCAAAAGAGAAGCCTAGAGAAGGGAAGGAGAGACCGTGAAAGAGGAGAAAAGCAGGGGCAAGATAAGATGAGTTGAGATGGAATGGGAGGAAAACTTCTCTGATGCAGGACTTAAGGGAGCAGCCCCAACCTCAAATCCCTGAGGCACTGTTGGTGGTTACAGGAGAGGGCAGCGTTACCTATCACCTGGGGAGTTAAGCAAGATACCTTATAGGTAGCCAAAGTCAATACTGATGATCAAGGCAGCCGTAGCTATAAAGCTGTAGGAGAAAGAAGAAGCAAGGGAGGGGCTGTCAGACCTGTTTGAGCCTATAGCTGGCCCCATTTACTTAAGCTTCTCCCAGAAAGATCTTTGTGGGACACTCATCAGTGAAAGCAGGAGAGGACCCTGGGAAATAAGGCTTTTTCTTTGATAACCTTCCAGATCCCATCAATAGGAAGGGGTCCTGTGTGCGGATTTTGAGGGTCACCAAGAAGGGGATATTCTCTCTCTCTCTCTCTCTCTCATACACACACACACACACACACACACACACACCATTTATGGAATCATTCTGCATCCTCATAGGATGTTGTAATTCAAGTGAGCAAACATCTAATATGCTGCATCTTTCTGGGGTGGAGAGAGATGAGCCTTCCCTCAGGGAGAAGAAACCCACAGAAGAAGAAGCACAAGAGGAAACCACTAACTGCTGGTTTCCAGTGGCATATCATATCACTCCACCCCACTCCTTCCCCAATCTCTACCTTTAAGGTCCAAAACCCTGTTTTGCTTCCATGTCTTTGCAGTCTACCATGTTTTCAGGTTTTCTTTTGTTGGGCAGAGAAGGTGTGAGAAGGAAAGAGAAGAGACAGTTAGGAGAGAAATTCAGGGTATTGAGAGTGGAATATATGCTGTTTGGGGGACATATTTTGAGACTTTTTCAGAAGGTCATAAAGAGTTTGAAAGTACAACCCAAATCAAGGTTACCAAGGAGGGAGAGAGTAACTCTTTTTCTGTCCGCCCTACTTATTCATTTAGATGTCTCTACGACTCCACTCACACTATTTTGGGTTTTGTTTGTTTTTGCAGTGCTAGGAACTGAACCCAAGGCGCTATGCATGCTAAACAAGTACTCTGCCATTGAACTACATACTACCCAGCCCCACTTCACATTATTCTGTCTGACTTGTTTTTTCCCTATGAAAGGACCAGCTACCATTCCACCCACCGGGGGAAAGTGCAGCCAGCCTAGTGCCAGGATAAGCCCACTCCAACACCCCATCTTCAAGACAACCTACCAGTGAGAAGAGGGCAAGGGGCACAGGAAGGGGCCCAGTATGGGAGGCAGAAGTGGAAATGTTAAAACTGACCAGGCTATCAGTAGAGCACCTCCCCTTGCCATTCAAGCCCCAAAGTTCAGCTTCCTGTTTCCCCAGCACCAGGCCTCTGGGTCTCCCTTCCCATCCACTGTACTACCTTTCACCACTCCCTACTCCCAACCCCAGCTTTCACTTCCAAGTTCTCCTCCCAGACCACAGTCCTAAAAACCCAGAATTTAGACTGGAGTCTGGAAAAAATATAGAATCTTTCCTTTCTAAGTTCCATTTTTATGAGCGTGCCTGAGCTGTTAGTGTCAAGTTTCTTGTGTGAGGGTGGATAACCCTTCTGATTAATGAATCAGAGAAACTGAGGCAGAAAACTCAGGAGAGGACAGAGACAAAAGGCTTCTCACAACTTACTCCTCTTAACACCCCCAATGCCTGATCTTCTGGGAAACCCGAGGATCTCCTC
This sequence comes from Marmota marmota marmota, assembly GCF_001458135.2. Lineage (NCBI taxonomy): Eukaryota > Metazoa > Chordata > Mammalia > Rodentia > Sciuridae > Marmota > Marmota marmota. The sequence continues at coordinate 345,355 of NW_025999982.1, read as the reverse complement.
TTCGGACCCAGTCCCTAGATCGTCCAGTCCCTAGGTCGCCCAGTCCCGCCCCCTCCTGTCCCCTCCCCAGGTTCAGGGCGGGGCAGGCCGGTGAGTCAGCGGCTCCCTGATCCAGCTCCGGAGGGGACAGAACTGGAAGAGTTAGGTGTGGGGTTCACCTGTTTGGTGGAGCAAGTGGGTCTGATCGGGCTCGTGTTGGCTGAACGGTCAGCCCTAGGTCTGGAGAAGAAAATCCCCGACTGTGAGACCCGCCTTCCCAGGCCCGGGCCCCTCCCAGTTCCCCCAGCGACGGCCGCTTCCTGGTCCCCGACGCAACCATGGCTGAAGAACAACCCCAGGTCGAATTGTTCGTGAAGGTAAGAACACCTTCTCTTTCCTTGGCCATCCTCCGAATTCCCGGAAGCCAATCCTGCCTTTTCCCCAGCTGCAGTCGAAATTCCCCAATTCCTCCTCTCTCAGACCCCAAACCCCAAGTCCACGTGTAATCTGGGTGGAG
>NW_025999982.1:340785-344847 GCF_001458135.2 Marmota marmota marmota | reverse complement strand
GGGAGGTGGCGGGAGGGAAAGACAACTTGTAAGCCGGTAATGAAACTTCTAGACCCGATCCTGAAAAGTTTGTAGCAGAACAAGTTTCCAGAAGCCTAAAGGAGAAGAAAGTGGAGAAAAAGGAGTTTCCAGGCGTGAGATTGGGATGGGTGGGGGTGCGAACTGATGGAAGGACAGGAGAGAAAGCGGTCTGCTGGAGCCCAGAGGGGCTTGGGGAGAACAGAGGGGAGCATCTACTGGGACAATGGCTGCTGGAAAGATGGGGGGGAGAGGGTAGGGAGGGATTCTGGAAGAGGGTGTGTCTAGGGAGGCTTGGGAGTGGAGGAGGTAAATCGGCCAGAATTGGTGGGGTGGAAAGAAGGGAGAGGATAGCAGGAGGGCTGGAGGGATGATGAGGTAATACAAATATCCTCTGAATGGAAAGAGCTGAAGAGAGGAAGTGAGGAGGTGACAGTTTGGCAGTAGCTACCCAAAGACAGTCGAAGTAGAGATCAGAGGAGAGCTGAGTTGGTTTGGATATGGGACGTGTAGATGCAGAAGGAAAAGCCTCGCCCCCCACCCCAACTCTCTCCCTTCTGTGTGGGTGTGGATGAAGAGACTTGGTTCCATGGTATTTGGGTGTAAAATCTCAGGCAGCAGCCTTTCTTGTGTCTGTCTGGACCCCTCCCCTCCAGCATTGCCTTCTGTCCCCTGTCTTAGGACCTTGACTCTGCCCTTCCCTTCCTTTCTCTCCTTGGTGGTCTGTGTCACCCTGTTTGTTCATTCTTCCCCACCCTCCGCTTTCCTGCCTCCTTTTTCTTTGCTTTTCCCTTTTGTTCATCTGTCTTTGTGTTTTCCTGTTTCTCTCTCTCTCCTTATTCGCTGGTTTCTTAGTCATTCCCTCTCCCTGGGCCCCAGGGAAGTCAACTCCAGCCTGGGTCCGCCCCTTAGGTGTGGTCCTTACCTTACTTTCATGCTGGCCTCTGGGGCTGTTTTTACTCCTGGGTGAAGCTATGCTGGTATGGATTTTGGCCCTATGTCCAATACAAGAATTATTGGTAGCCAGAGGACTTGTACTGGAGAGATCTAGAAGTGGGAATGAGGGCGTTAGTGGGCTGGAGAGGTTCCCTAGCAGCTCAGGCCTTAGCTTCGCTGTCCCTGCCCCCACTTCCTTAGCAGGAAGGAAGCTGCTGAGGCCTGAGACACCAAGAGATGAATCAGTCTCAGCCCAGGGGGAGGTGTCCCTTGGGGGATGAGGTCACTACTTGCCAATTAGAGAGTAGCCCTCCTCTACAGGGCCCTCCATATCTCTAGAGTAAGACTCAGGACCCCTTGAGTTCCCACTCAGTTGTCAGAAACAGGTTGAATGGAGATGTAGTAAATCAATTTTTTGATTTTCTTCTTCCAAACCCCACTCCATCCTTAGAGTCCTTAGACTCAATTCAGGAATCTAGGGCCCTAGCCTCTAATTCTAGCCTCACCAAAGTCCCATACCCTTCCCTCTCTATGATTTAGACCCTCCACGTTCTCTAAGACCCATTCCCTCTGCCTCTTCCTGCTTGTGCTTAATCTCTGGAAACTAGAAGCCTGCCTTTGCCAAAATTTTCCCATTGATCTGCCCTAAATTTGATCTAGGCCAGCTCTGATAGCTTATAATAGGGGAATAGAGCGTAACTAGGAAGATAATAGCTGGTCTGGGAGTAGGAGGTGAAGAAAATGGCCTGGGAGGTGTGGGGTACACCAGACCTAATCTTAGGATGGGGATTGCTTTTCAGGCTGGCAGTGATGGGGCCAAGATTGGAAACTGCCCCTTCTCCCAGAGACTGTTCATGGTGCTCTGGCTCAAGGGAGTCACTTTCAACGTCACCACTGTTGACACCAAGAGGTGGGCCTACTTCTGTTTTTCTAAATACCCCTTGAATACATGCATGTATATGTGTACACACATACTCAGGCCTACCTGAGTCCTTCCATCTTAAACCTTTTCCCTCTCCACCTGGAGCCTTTTTCTCTTCCCATATTCCTCTATCTCCTTTCTGGCTCTCCCTGACCCCTTTTTCCTACCCTGATACCTGGCCTCTTCTCCAGGAGGACTGAGACAGTGCAGAAACTGTGCCCAGGAGGGCAGCTCCCATTCCTGCTGTATGGTACTGAAGTACACACAGATACCAACAAGATTGAGGAATTTCTGGAGGCTGTGCTGTGCCCTCCCAGGTATAGGAGTACTTGGAAAGGGGAGAGGGGGAACTGGAAGACTCTGGAGAACTGAGAGTTTGAAAAAATAGAATACAGAGATGGTGATGGGGCTGGGGCAGGGGAGATAGATAACAAAGCCTCCTTCTATGAAGGTATCTTACCTTGTTTCTCTCATTGGCTTTCAGGTATCCAAAGCTGGCAGCTCTGAATCCTGAGTCCAACACAGCTGGGCTGGATATATTTGCCAAATTTTCTGCCTATATCAAAAATTCAAACCCAGCACTCAATGATAGTGAGTTTTGTGGATCAGAGGCCAGAAGACTGGGTCCTGGGGGAAGGGAAAACACCCAAGGGTTGAGAGGCATTAAGGGCATTTGGAAGTTCAGGTTATCAGGAAGATGGAGTAGGTGTTGGAAAAATCTCTTCAGCCTTCCATTTTTGCTTTACCTCTTTGTCTCCCTGCATTCTCAGACTACCTGAGCACAAATCCAGCTAGTTGTATGACTGAACAGTTCACTTAGCCTCTTTGTAAATCCATTTCCAGATCTATAAAATGAGGATAATAATACCTATTTCCTGGGTTGCTGTGAGAATTAAATGAGTTTTGTTTCTGAAGGGCTTAGACTTGGGGGCTGGGGATATAACTCAGTGGTAGATCATTAACATGCTCAAGGCTGTCAGTTGAATCCCCAGCACCTCTCACCAAAAGGGGGGGGGGAAAGTGCTTGTTCTCTGTGTTACTATATATTAATATTTGGTATTATTATTTTGTACTGGCCTTGCATTATGTCCCCCCCTCCCCCAGGGTCTTCTTGGATAGGCTTTCTCAGTCTTCTGGTATTCTAATCAGTTCCCTCTCTTGCACAGATCTGGAGAAGGGACTCTTGAAAGCCTTAAAGATTTTAGACAATTACTTGACATCCCCCCTCCCAGAAGAAGTGGATGAGACCAGTGCTGAAGATGAAGGCATCTCTCAGAGGAAATTTCTGGATGGCAATGAGCTCACCCTGGCTGACTGCAACCTATTGCCAAAGCTCCACATAGTACAGGTGAATGGTCACTATGGGAGGAGAGGATGGTAGCTGGGGTGGCTCTCTAAGGGGCTTCCACATGACAGTCACTTCCCATGACAACAATTTGAAGGTGATTTATTTCATAGCATGTTTTTCATAGATTGCTACCAAGGCGGACAAAGTTGCTACCACCCCAGTGACAAAGTCTAGTCCCCAGCAGTCATTGCTGACTTGACAATTACATTCCATGAGACAAGCCATGGGTGCACATGCCTTAGCCAAGACTAACACATTCTGGTATTACTTTCAAAAAGTCTCTTCCTATCTCTGTATTACTGCCAGAGCCCCAGATAGACAAAGCAGGCTTTTCCTAAGGCAAAGCTGTAACTCTTTGTAGCTTCAGACTCCACTTCCTCTTAAGGAAGTTGAAAACTTCTGCTTCCCATGCCTTTATTATAGCCTCAAAGCTGTGGTATAGTTTATAAAACATGGGCCCAAAGTCAGTCTGCCATACAACTGAGTAATGAAAATCTGTGTACTAGTCATTGAAAGACAAAAGATGTTTGGCAACCGGTCCATGCCTTTTAAGAGATGAAACCTAACAGAACATAATATTAACATTAAAGTTATGAATAATACATGTCTAAAAGTCAAATGAAAAATAGAGACAAAAATCACTGGAACCAGGTGCAATAGCACATGTCTGTCAACCCCCCAACTTAGGAGGGAGGGATCACAGGTTTGAGGACAGCCTCAACAATTTAGCAAGACAGTCTCAAAAAAATAAAAAGGTCTGAAGATGTAGCTCAGTGGTAGAGTGTCTCTGGGTTCAATCCCCAGTACTGACAAAAAAAAAAAAAAAAAAAAAACCCCC
>NW_025999982.1:327813-340762 GCF_001458135.2 Marmota marmota marmota | reverse complement strand
AAAAAAAAAAAAAAAAAAAAACAACCCACTGTGGAAATTCAAGTTAATTCCTCTCCCCCACCCCTTTAATACCAGGGATTTAACCCAGGGGCGATCAATCACTGAGCTACATCCCCAGCCCTTTTTAAATTAACTTATTTTTTTTTGGTACCAGCGATTGAATCCAGGGATGCTTAACCACTGAACCATATCCCCAACCCTTTTTAAAATAATTTAGAGACAGGGTTTCATTAAGTTGCTGAGGCTGGCTTTGAACTTATGATCTTCTTGCCTCAGCCATGTGTGTGCCACAGTGCCTGGCAATTCCTCTTTTTACTTGTCTTCCCTGGGGTTTACATTTTGGTTTCTCTCCTCTTCCCATCTCCAGGTGGTATGTAAGAAGTACAGGGGATTCACCATCCCTGAGGCCTTTCGAGGAGTTCATCGATACTTGAGCAATGCCTATGCTCGGGAAGAATTCGCCTCCACCTGTCCAGATGATGAAGAGATCGAGTTGGCCTATGAACAAGTGGCCAAGGCCCTCAAATAGGCCATTTCTGGGGCTCCCTCACCCCCGTACATGTTCTTTACAGAGGCCCAGGGTGGTTTCCACGTTGCTTCCCATGGACACACTCCAAAATGGCCAGTGGACAGAGAATCCTGGGGCACTTGTGCAGGACTGGGGGGGGGGCGAGTTTGGGGGGTGGAAGGGAATAAGGGTAAGATTTTTATTGTGGGGTGGAGTGGGTAGGACAACTTATTTCAGTAATAAAATACGTAGTGAAAATGTAGTGTTGTTTTTACACAAAACGGAGTTGGAGTGTAGTTGACACCAAATTAGGGGTGGGTCAGTGATCTTGAGCTCAGCGCAGAAGCCAGGAATTAAGGAAAGGGATATTTGTTCCAGGGCTTCCGTCTGTTTTTTTAGTGCCAGTCCAATACAGTGCTGTCTTCTGGTCCATGCCGCATTTGCTTCCTGGCCGATAGGGCTAGCCAGATCTGGGTGGGCCTGGTCCGCGCTCGGGGGGCGGTGCCGAGTTCAGGGAAGGGGAGCTCAGTCGTGGTGGAATGGGCGCGGCATCGCAGAGCGGAATAGGCGTGGCCTTGTAAGGCTCCGCCCCGTCCCGCTTAGACAATGCCCGGGAGCCGCCAGACCCAAGCGCCCCCGCCCCGTCGTAGGACGTGAACTCGCCAACCCAGGGACCCCTCAAAAGCTAGAGCTCCCAGTCTCTTGTCTTGAAGACTAGGATTCCTTTATATCCCTACCCTACCCTCTGGGGGTGGGGCCCCAGCCGAGATCACAGCGCAGCAGGAGTGACCACTGGAGGTGAGTCTGGGGAGATGGGTGACCCCTGGACCGTAGCTGGTATTTGGGGATACCGGGCCTGTGCCAGTACCGAAAGGAGTGTGCGGGAGGCTGGCTTTTGGGTTGGAGCTGGGCCGGGTGGACTTCGGTGGAAGATGGACAGGGGTACCGGGTCTTGGGGCCAGGAGTGGCGCCCGCGCCCCGGAACCACGCCCCCGTTTCCCCGCCTCCCGGATTTCGATGTAGACCTCTCCCAGTCCTCCGGGACTAGGTCTGGTTTATATTGGGTCGCGCCAGGGACAGCGTGACTGGCCTGGGTGGAGAGAGGATGCTTAACTCCTTGGACTCTTAATTCTTCTCTCTCTTCCTTTTTTTCCCCTTGGGGTTTAAGGACTTCTTGTCCTGGGTCCTGATTCACTCCCCAGCTTTCTCCTCCTGCCCCATTACCCCTGTGTGTGGGTCCCTGGCCAGACTTCGGGTCCCTCCAGCTGCGAGCTGCTGAGGGTTAAGGGGGCGGGGCCGCCGCATTTTTGGGGAGTGAGCGCATCCTAGCGGCTGCCAAGAGGGGCGCCCAGCAGGGACCTTTTGAAGCCCCCGAACAGGGGCAACAGGTGTTTTGGAGATTAGGGATTTAAGACTTGTTCCATGGGCTCCTCTTAAAGAAGCAGACTCATGGGGTTGCAGTGTGGAGCAGGGTCCACCGAAGAGAAAGGTCTGGAGGGGGTGGGGAGGAGTGGGAGGGGCACCGAGATGGCAGGAGGAAGACCCTCTTAATCACCGTTAATCAGGCTCTCTTATTCACCCCCACGACCTTCTCTTCATGCCTCTTTCTATGCTTCCCCCTGTTTCTTCTTCCAGACAGGTGAAGTAAAAAGAAAACAGAAATCAGCTTGGCCGGAAAGGGCGTCTGTGTGGATGGGATGGGGACGCCGGGGGAGGGGCTGGGTCGCTGCTCCCATGCCCTGATCCGGGGTGTCCCCGAGAGCCTGGCGTCGGGGGAGAGTGCAGGGGCTGGCCTTCCAGCTCTGGACCTAGCCAAAGCTCAAAGGGAGCATGGGGTGCTGGGGGGTAAACTGAGGCAGCGACTGGGGCTACAGCTGTTAGAACTGCCTCCGGAGGAATCGCTGCCACTAGGACCGCTGATTGGTGATACAGCCGTGATTCAAGGCGATACGGCCCTAATCACGCGGCCCTGGAGCCCGGCTCGTAGACCTGAGGTGAGCGCCAGGGTGGGTGTGTAAGGGGAAGGGCGAGAGGAGTTGGATGTCCGAGTTTGGGAAAAGAATTGGGAGTTGGGGTGTCTGAGCCGGCACTCTTCTCTTGCACTAAGGTTGATGGAGTCCGCAAAGCCCTTCAGGACTTGGGTCTCCGAATTGTGGAGATGGGGGATGAGAACGCAACTCTGGATGGCACTGACGTTCTCTTCACGGGTGAGGCTGGGGTCTTGGCACAGGGAAGCAGTTTGGGAGACCTAGGATGTCTCGGGCCTTGTTTTCAACTCACTCAGGTCATCAAACCTTTGTGGCCTTCCCGGGGGTTCAGGCCGGGAGTTTTTTGTAGGTCTCTCCAAGTGGACCAATCACCGAGGAGCTGAGATCGTGGCGGACACATTCCGGGTGAGGAGCGGTACCAGCCTTGGGAGGGAGTGGGGCGCAGGCAGGAGCCCCGGTAGCCTGAGGACTCCGTGAGGAGGAGGAAGAAGCCTGGGAGCAGCCTATGTTTGAGGGTATCCCCTCTCACCCCTCCCACGACCCTGAATACCCTCGCCTTTGCTCTCCACAGGACTTCGCCGTCTCTACTGTGCCGGTCTCTGGCCCTTCTCACCTGCGTGGCCTCTGTGGCATGGGGGGACCCCGCACTGTGGTAGCAGGCAGCAGTGACGCTGCCCAAAAAGCTGTCAGGGTGAGGAGGGGCGGGGTGGGGTGTGGCCAACGACCATGGGCGTGGCTCCAAACTCAGGAGGCGGGAGCTCCAACCCTAGCCTTCACCAAGCTGTCCATCTAAGTATGAAAGATCACCCAAGTAAACAGGTGGGATACATAACAATAGCTGGCAGGGAGCAGGGAGACTGGGAACAGGGATGATTAACTTGCTCTTCCAGAGTTTTAGGAAACTCCTTAAAGGTGATATTTAAACGGATTTGTAGGATGGATGGGACAGACAGGTGGGAGCTGGAGAAGGGCAAAAGAGGGTTACAGGTGAAAAGGACTGCATCTGAGTAAAGAGTACAAGATAGAAATTAGCAGAACACTGTCTGACATATTAGAACACTGTGTGACATATAGTAAGGACTATGTACTTGCTGTCACTATTATTCCACAAATAGAACTGTCCCAAGTCTTTAATAGGGCCCTTAGTTTGTGGTAGGATAGGCAAATTCAATTGTGGAAAAGCTCTGATACTTAAACACTTCCTCTTTCCTTTCTCTCAGGCAATGGCAGTGCTGACAGATCACCCATATGCCTCTCTGACTCTCCCAGATGACCCAGCTGCTGACTGTCTCTTTCTGCGTCCTGGGTTGCCTGGTGCACTCCCTTTCCTCCTGCATCGTGGAGGTGGGGACTTGCCTAACAGCCAGGAGGTGAGAGGGGTATGAGCTCCACCACCACTACCCACTACCAACAACAACCAATAAAAGAATTTTTCCCAGTGGGAGGAAGGAGGGGTACCTTACCTAGAAACCTGGGTGGAGCCACTATAAGGTGGCTGGACAAGGGTGACTCTAGACTCAAGGTTTTACTCCCTTCTCTGTACTATCCCTGCAGGCACTGCAGAAGCTCTCTGATGTCACCCTTGTACCTGTATCCTGCTCAGAACTGGAAAAGGCTGGTGCTGGGCTCAGCTCCCTTTGCCTGGTGCTCAGCACACGCCCCCACAGTTGAGGGCCTGGCTTGGGATTCTGGGTGGCCAGCAAAATAGGAATTAGAAGGGGAAGGAGAGCTGGGCATGGTGGCACACACCTGTAATGTCAGAGACTCGGAAGGCTGAGGCAGAAGGATCACAAGTTTGAAGCCAGCCTCAGCAATTTAGCAAAGCCCTGTCTCAAAATAAAATAAAAATGGCTGGGGATTTAGCTCAGAGGTAGAGCATCCCTGGGTTCAATCCTCAGTACTGCCCCACCCCCAAAAAACCCAATAATAATAAATAATAATAATAGAAGGGGAAGGAGGATTAGATAGATGATAAGTAGGTAGTAGCAGGAAAGGGCCCCAAGATGGGGTGGGATGGGACATAGTGTAGGGAAAAGTATAGGAGCCACTGGGTGAGTCCTCTCTCAGAACCAATAAAATAGAATTGGCCTTTTAGATTGTGCTGTGGCTGGTCTTCCTGGGGCAAAGGGATGGGGCGGGGCTGAAACCTGAGCTGGTGTCAGTGCTGGAAAAGAGAACTCTTTCATTCAAAAAACCCTTGTTAAGCAGTTACTCATTGCCCAACCCTGTCCTAGGTGCTTGGGCAGAAGATGGGTAAAACAGAATTTGTATTGTGCACAGTCTGTCCAGGGCAGAAAAGGGAGTGTGTGGGTGGATCACTCTCTGACTATATCTAAATGTCAGATGATTCAGACACTGGTAGATTAACAGTCCACCTTTACTTGATAGAGAAGAAGAAATGACATTTTCAGAGACAATCATTTTCATTCACTCATTTACTGAAGCTTAGCAGTGATATCAAAAGGGTCAGTCTCCAGATGTCAGGGAACTTACAGTACATGAACATTTCTTACAAATTGAAATATAGATAGTAATGTAATAATTCACAGGAAGCTGTTTCTTTCTATGAGAAAAATAAGGGACTCTGTAAGGTATCAAAGTGTGTGCTGCAAAGGGCAAGGAGGTTCAGGAACAACTTCTCAGAAAAGGCAACACAAACTGAGTCCTGAGGATAAATAAGAATTAGCCAGGCAGGTAGTGGAGAGGAGAAAAAAAGGGTAATCCAGAAAGAAGGAATTACTCTGGACAGAGGCATTTTGGATGGCTGGGGAGATTTTTTTCTAAGGCTGGCATGTTGCGTGCACATGGAATGACAGATAAGCCAGAGAGTGCTATATCACCTTGTATCAAAAGCCAAGGTCCAGGGCTGAGGCTGTAGCTCAGTGGCAGAGTGATTGCCTAGCACTGTGAGGCTCTGGGTTCAATCTTTAGCATTACATTAAAAAATAAACAAATAAAATAAAGGCATGCTGTCCATCTACAACTACAAAAAATATTTTTTAAAAAAGCCAAGGTCCATGACCCAGAGCTGAAGCTTAAGGAGAAAAATACCACAGTTTAAAAATAAGGGATGTCAGGAGCAAGTTAGTACTTGAAGAGGATCTCTGGCTTCAGAGGAGGGCAAAGCAGAAGTATGAGTTATGGATAACCCAGGAAGGAAATGAGGAGATTACATTCTGGTGACAGCACTAGACATGGAAAAAAGATTTGACAGTGACCTTAAGATAGACAAGACTTCATGGCTCATTGTGTGGAAATGAGAAATGAGGTCATATGACTCCAGGTTTCTGGCTTGGTCAACTGGGTTGATCAAGAGAGAATGTAAACAATAAATTGTGCTTGATACACTGTGCAAAATGCCTGGGGTCAGCCAGGCAGGATGTCCTAGATCTGGGATGCAGAGAGTTCTAAGTGTCTTTCTAGAGGTGCAGGCTGAGAATTACCTGCAGATAGGAGATTTCCAGAAGAGGGGTAAGGGGAAGAAAGGGACAAACCTAGAATGGTAGAGAATACCATGGGGATAGAAAGCAAAGAAAAAGAATCTAGAGGAAGATAAGAGCAGCAAAGTAAAATAACTTAAAGAAGGGGGTGATCAAAGGCCATGCCAAATGAGTGCTAAAAAACGTAGCCTAGGACATCAGAACATCACTGGCAAACTTGTGGAGAGTAGATAAGCAATTTCAGCAGATAAGTAGTAGAGATAGAAGAAAAAAGAAAGTGAAAAAAAGCAGATGTATGCTCCTGGTTCAAAGGCTTGATTCTGAAGGGAAGAGATAGGACAATTATTGGGAAGTTAACTAAGATATCGAGACAGGGTTTGATTCAGGTTTAGAGAGGACATCAGGGGCGAAGGAGACATGGAAGCTATAGGAAAGACGAGAATAACTGAAGGAGCAAGATCAGCAGCAGATATAGCCCAGAACCCAGGCCTTCAGACTCCTAGACATGCTCATTTCCATCCCATGATGCCTTCCTCTAGGTGAGAGATCAAGAGGGTGGGAATTACGGAGGGGTGGAAGCCCCCAACTACAGAGTTTGGAGTGAGGGCTTCCCTTCAAACTACAACTGCATAGACAGTGGACGCATCAGCAGGGACTACTGTGGACAGCCGACGGGGTCTCCTGAGGGCTCTGTGGTCCAGATCAGCGTAGAGCAGGCTCTGAAGGAGGCAAGGGAGGAAGGCAGGATGGTCTCAGCAGTCTGACTCCCTTGAGATTCAGACCTACCTCTTGGTCCACTTTCCTGGGGGATTCCGTCCAGCACCTTTCCCATTCCCAAGTCCTTACCGGCTCCTGGTCCAGGTCCCCTGGAATCTTGGGCTCCTCCTCCTCCATGGGTCTCTGGGGCTCGGCTTTCATCAAAGGAGCTATATGGGGGGGACAGAGCTGAAGGATGGAGAGAAGGTGACCAACTTGTCTGCTCCCAACAGGGGCCCAACTCACGAATTGAGGGGAGGGGACTGTACCAGTAGGAGAGGAAAAATGGGGAGGAGTTAGTCTTACCAAATGTGGGGAGTGGTGGAAGCGGAGGCGGGGGCGAGCGCCTGTAAAGGAGTATAAGAGTCTTTAATAGTCACCAATCTTGCTGCGCTGGTTCTCCTTGGCCGCAGGCGGCGCCAACCACAACCTTGCAACTTGCTCACTCTGACCAGCAAAACAACTTAGGCCCCTCCCACACAAAAAGTGCTGCCCACACTCCGATCCTGTGGCGCATCTAGCTTCACTCCTCTAGTCATGCCCAGCTTGGTACACCAGCCTCCGGCCTCGCTCCCAAGTGTTGACCTCTTGCGTTCTCCAAACCATGCCTGGATCTCCAGATCTAGCTCTTTTCTTTGCGAAAATTCACGTTTCGCCCCTGCCGCCTCTGGTCAAGCCCTATTAAACCAGGCCCCGCCCCTGGTGCTCACCTGCGCAACCACCAGACCACGCCCAACGCTCCCAGTCCTAGCACCAGACCAGCGCCCAGCAACGGGACCAGGACTTGGGGATACAGCGACCCTAGGGAAACAGCGTGGCGGGGAGGGATGCAGACGTCAGGGGTACGACCACAGAGAGCTAGCTCTGTCGCTCAGCAAAGCTTCCATCCCTCTCCCCGGAGTGTGTCCGAGTTAACTCCACCGTACGTGTTGATCTCCACTTACCGTGCGTAGGCCCCTGGGCTCTGCAATCGGCCCTATCGCCCAGCACGTGAAGCACCGTACGACTCTCATCCTCGTGGCGTCCCCTGCAGAAAAATGTGCCCGAGTCCCCCGCACTCAAGAGCAGCTCCAGCCGCCGGATACCAGGGTCCAGAGAGCGTAGGCGGCCAGCGAAGGGCAGGAGTGGAGGCACAGTGGGGATCCCACTGGACGATGCCCACAGGATCGGGCGACGTCCCTTGGACAGACCTTTGCAAGCTGGGAAACTAGGCGCCCAAGCCCAGCGGATGGGGTGTGAGACCCCCACGCAGGAAAGATTCACCCGGTCTCCAGGGCGTCCATCCAGAGATGCTAGGGGAGGCGGGGGACGGTGGTTAGGACAAGTCCATGGGGCAGGTCGATGACACTGTCCCCACCCCATCTCTTTTTTTCACTCTGCCCTTCCACCATTTTGGATCTTCTCACACACTCGCGACTCCTCAGGTGTTCCCTTCCCCTGCCTCAGTCTTTCCTCACCATCACAACTTTCCCCGGAATTGCTTACCCCCCGGGTCCCCGTGGGCCCTCGAAAGCAGCAGAGGCAGTAGCTGCAGAACCAGGGCCATGGCTGGGGTGAGGTGGGGAGAGGCAGCAAGTGAATCAGCGGGAAGACCGGAGGGAAGTCTGGGGACAGGGACTGAGGTATCTCGGGACTGGGGGCTCTGATAAGAGCAGGGGCGGGGCCACCAATTCTTCCATCTCTTTAGGAATCCTCACAGGCAAACTCACAGCCCTAAAACAGTGCCCACTTAAAATTTGTAATAGGCTGTTTACACAGCACTCCTGCCTACTTAACTCCTCCAGCAGAGTGATAGCTGGGACAAATTCTGGAGCTCCACTGTCCTGAGTTCATATGTTGACTTTGCCATCTATGAACTGTTGGATGTGGGCAAGTAGCTTAACTGCTGCCTCTTTGCTCATCTGTAAATGAAGATGAACACACCTATTTCATACAGCATTGTGAGAACTAAAGTAATACCTGTAAAACAACTAAAGCAATGATGGACATAGGAACACTAAGTGCTCACCATTATTTTTACTACTTCTGTTCTTATTTTAGCTTCTACCTCACTTTTCTGTGCCCACGCTGTCCTTCCCCGCCTGCAGTACCCCACCCAAGTCCACAAGTTTTGACTGGGGAGGCCTTTAGGAGCAGATGCAAATGTCCCACACCTGTTACTCCAGCAGCCTTCACTGGACTGGAGCCATCAAGATCACATCAAGCCCATGTGGAGGGGTGAGGTCCCTCAAACCTTTAGGGGGCCTGAAGCAGCAACTCTTTAGAAGGTAGGCAGCCTCAGTTCCCCTATCCCCAGGACATCACAGAAACCCTCCATGATGTCACAAACCCTTCATCCTGTGGTTGGGCTGGGGTGGGAAAGACCAAATGAGGGTTGAGTAAAGATTAATTCAATCCCTTCCATCTTTAATTTCTGCCTGCATCCTGGCCAGTGCCCCCCAGGGATCCAAATTCGGCAATCCAGCTTGGGCCACATTCCATTGTTTCCTAGGAACTAGCAGAAGCTGCCACTATGGTCATTGTAAATCATAGAGGCTTTTTGGTGACTCTCCTTCAGAGGACTAGACAGGGCTTTCAGCCGGGCATCCTGAAACCAAGAACCAAAATGGAGTTGGCCACCAGTGGCACTTCCCCTTCCCCTTCCCTCTCACCCATCCCCATTCCCCAGCCAGGTCTGCTCAGCCTCTCCCCATCCTTAGTCTTTTTCTCTGGTCAGCACAGTGTAAATAGGAAGGGAGGTGCCAGCAGAGGCAGAGAAGGGAGGGGCCTTGGGATTATAAATTCCAAAAAGGCCGTTCAACTCCCAGAGCAGGATCCCTGAAAATCTCTTGACAACGGCTGTGACTACTACCATTCTTGGGACCCTCACCATGAAAGGCCTTCTTCTGCTCACCCTGTCTGCTCTGCTCTGCTGGGTCTCAGGTAAGTACCTGTGGCCCCCAAGAACCTGGTTCACCTGTCAGGACCTCAACCTCCCTGCCCTGCCTGTACCACCCATTAGTCATGATCCCAAAAACCCTCAGCCCCAACTGGCTCAGCTCTCCTATGTTTCCAGGACCAGATCTCTCTGTTACAGGCTCCTTGCACAATTTCTCAAGGACCCAGGTCTCCATCATCATATTCCTCCTCATCCCCAAGAAAGTGCCACTTTTCTCACCTGCGAGGGCTCCAGGTCTCTTTCTCACTCCAAGGTGCCCACTTCTTGGAAACTCTGATATCTAGTTCCCTGGCTTGCCCCATTTCAATCCACAATTCTCCTGGATCCATCTTACTGCCTTCTCTCACCTCCTGCAGACAGCGGGATGTGTCTTCAGACTTAAGCCTCCAGATCCAGGCTTCTTTCAGACCTCACCCTCTCCATCTACTCCACCCTGGACTTAGGTACTCAGCTGTGGCTCTTCCTAGTGTATCCTTGTTCCTCCCTGAGCTACATATTCTCACCCCTACCAGGGACACAGGCTTTCTGGATGGTTTCAGTAACTTCTTAAAGCCTTCTGGGGAACCAGGGAGTTTCCCCAAAGCTCCTAGGGAGGGGATGCCAGGGCCACTCACCCCTAGAGTGAGGTGGGTTTTATTTCCAGGCTCTCCACTCTTGGACTGACCTCTCCTTTGCCAAATCTTGCATGCCCATGCCTTGAATTAGCTGAAGCAGGAACACTGGGGGTGCCATCTTCTGTACCCACCCTCTCCTTTCTGGTAATCTGCTAAGAAGGATTCTGATGAAATGTCTCTCAGGTATTATTCCTTCTGCCAGAGAGCTGTAGTAAAGAGGACTCCATTCAGGACTGGTTCCTCCACCCACACTCTTGGCTGCCCCACAAGGTGAAGAGTAAATTGCTAAAGTTGGCCACAGGTGGCTTTCTTGAAGCCTCAAGTTCCAAGCCATTTTTTAAGGCATCATAATCCCATCATTTTTATTCTTCTTATTTCTTCCTATTTCAAGTCTCTATCCTCTCCCTCCTTTCCCCATTCCTTCCCCACAGTTTCCTCTCATCCCAGCTGTCCCCAGACGCATGTTTTTGTTGGTAGTTGTGCTCCTCTTGACTCATCCCAAATGGGGTGTGGTGGAGGAAGATATTTAGGGTGTGAGCCTTTCACAAAGAACAACTCCACCCTCACCTGTCACCCACTTGCCACTTTCACCGCATCACTCACCTGCTCTGTCCCATGGACCAAACAGATCAGTGCACCTATTTCATAGGCTCTTCTACACCCCCATTCCCAGTTCAGCTTACCCCCAGGTAGCTTAGACACCCCATGCCTCAGCCTGACCTGTTTCTCCCCAGCTGATATCCGCTGTCACTCCTGCTACAAAGTCCCTGTGCTGGGCTGCGTGGACCGGCAGTCCTGCCGTCTGGAGCCAGGACACCAGTGCCTAACAACAAATGTGTACCTCGGTAATATCTGCCTCTATAGTGGAAGAGGGACAAGTGGGACACTCTGTCTGGGACTGAGACCCAACCAGGGCTAAGACTAAGATGGAACAGAGAATTATAGCAATGATGACATTTGGCCAAAATGATTATATACCAGGCACTGGGCTTTTTTGTGTGTGCATGTGTGGTAATGGGTACTTTACCACTGAGCTACATCCAGTGCTTCCCACCTCCCTAACTTTCTTTTTCTTTTTTCTTTCTTTCTTTCTTTTTTTTTTTTTTTTTTTAAGATAGGTTTTGCTAAGTTGCTGAGGCTGGTCTCAAACTCCCAGTGACTTGGGATTATAGGAATGTGCCACCGTGCCCAGCTTGACCTAT
Organism: Marmota marmota marmota; assembly: GCF_001458135.2. Lineage (NCBI taxonomy): Eukaryota > Metazoa > Chordata > Mammalia > Rodentia > Sciuridae > Marmota > Marmota marmota. Next base: position 329,316 of record NW_025999982.1, on the reverse strand, counting down.
GTCTTTATGTGCTCTGTTTCAATGAATGTTCATGACAATCCTGTGATGTTGGTGTTAGTGTCAAATTGACTAAATACCCTCAAGAGAGATAAAACAGGCCCAAAGACCTCATGGCCAATCAGGATTGGGGTTCAGAATAAGGAGGTAGAGGAGTAAAATAGGCTGAGAAGAGATAAAGGGCAGGGCTGGGCAAATTTGTGAAGGAAGGAAGCCTGGGTGGGTGTACATGGTGGGGAGTGGGCATAGGTGTGCCAGGTGCCAATCCTAGCTGATCTCCCTGCCCACTCCACTCCTGCCTCTAGGAAAGATGTGGGTTTTCTCCAACCTGCGCTGTGGCACACCAGAAGAGCCCTGTCGGGAGGCCTTCAACCAAACCAACCACAAGCTGGGCCTGAACTATAACACCACCTGCTGCAGCAAAGACAACTGCAATAGCCCAGCCCCCCGGCCCACACCCACCCTGACCCTGGTTTTCCTCACTTCCTTGGCTGGCCTTGGCCTCTGGCTGCTGCACTGAGGCTCACTCTGTGGCTGTCCTTCCTCCCCACCTGCCTTAGCCAGAGCCTCTCTCCTTATGGCTCCACATCTCCTGTTTCCCAGAATGATCTTTCTCTGGCTCCCCTTCCTCTGAAGAGTGTTTCTCCAGTCCCTTCTCATTTCTTTAATGAGACAGTGCCCAGAGTGGTCTCCCTATCTATTTTTCCTAAACTGTACTCTCTGTTCTGTTTTTCCTGAGTCTTTCCCTTTAGACCACTCCAGATCCTCCACTGGCTCATGAAGGACTTCTACTTTGTCTTCTACACTCTGAGGTGCCCTCCTTGAGAGGAGGGATTGGGATCTGGGCCGGAAATGGGGCTTCTGTCCCGTCTCCAATGAAAGCCCCAGGAAGGACCTGATGACCTCACTCTATGGGACTGATTCACCAAACCCTCTACTCATCTTTTCCATTTTGAGTAATAAATGTCTGTGTCTAATAAATTGTGCATTCATTTTCAGAAGACTTTAAGTGTCAAACCCCCTCCCTGGATGTAACACTCTCAGCACCTTCACCCCCACCCCCCGCCTTCCCCTTACCCAAGAGTCTTTCAGGGAGTTTCCCTGGGAGGCTGGGCTCATGTAAATGAAGGAACAGGTTTTTCAGGTCTCCATCCTGTCTTTCAGTGTCTGGAGGTGGCACATAGGTCCCAGTGTTTGGAGAAACAACCCTTATCCTAAATTTAGCCACACCCTAGTGATATTCTGCTAAGGAGGAGATACAGCCTGGCTTTAGGTCTCCCCAGAGAGGTAGGAGAGGGATATGTGGATGGGGCCTCAGATTAGGATCTGAGGCCTTACCTGGCCTAGTTACTAACCAGGGTACCCAAGCAACTCTCCTATCGCTGGACTTATATTTCCTTTTCAATTCAAAATAGTCCTATCCATGCTTACCTAATGTGTGAAGCCCTGGGTTAAATCCCAGTACTGCAAAAAAAAAAAAAAAAAAAAAAAAAAAAAAAAAAAAAA
>NW_025999982.1:323561-327710 GCF_001458135.2 Marmota marmota marmota | reverse complement strand
AAAAAAAAAAAAAAAAAAAAAAAAAAGTCCTTTTGGGAACTAAGTTACAAATGGAGGAAAGGGGAACAAACCCAGACAGCCAAGCTCATGGAATCCTGGTCACTTCCACTCAGTCCAGAGCTTACTCTCCTTAGTAATCTGCATTACTAAGGTAGATCTTCCCTAGCAGCAAGATCCAGTAGTCACTAAGAGAGATTCTGCATCATCCTTGGGGATTTTGTTGGTTAAGGGGTGCAATGTGGGATCGTGGTTGGGGTCCAGGACCAGAGAAAGGAGCAACCACTGTAACTAGGTCCATTGATGGGCCAGAAACCCTCAAACTAGAAGATAGATGTCCCCATATTGCTGCTTCAAGTTTCCCATCAACAAAAGGTAGATGGAATTTTCCAGTCAGCTCTAGATTTTAATGGCTCACAAAGAAGTGCTTACTTTCTCACCTTAGATGTTCAGAGCTCCCTTGTTTCCTTGCTCCCTTGCCTACCCTCATTCCCACTACCCGCTCCATAGTCCTGGCAAAAGCCAGACCAGGGTGGTGGCTGCTGCAACCAAGATGCATGCTGGGGCCACGGTGCTTGCCACAGCACTGTTGCATAGGTCTCCAAAGCAGCAGTTCCTGTGAGTTGTGTAAGTCACGTCTCCCACCAATTCTGTTTCCACTTGGTTGCAATGATGGGTGGCCACACAGGCAGGATGGTGATGACTCAGGGTCACTGAAGCTGAGAGAAAGAATGAAACCGGGGTGTTGGACTCTTGGCTTCAGGATTTGCCTTCTGGGGCAGAGCAGATGTGATTTCAAGGAGCCCAAGGGAATTCTCTGCCCTCTCAAAAAACACCTCCCTGAAACCAAGTGATCAAAGTTAACACATTAACATTGTTAACTGCTGCTGTGGTGTGCTGATAAGGGAACAACATCACTTCTATGGTATTCCTGCCTGAAACACATGACCTCAATCTTATCATGTGAAAGAAAATAGAAGTTAAACCAGTTGTGGTAGCACTTGCCTGTCATCCCAGCAATTTGAGAGGCTGAGGCAGGAGGATCACAAGATCAAGGCTAGCCTGGGGAATTTAGCAAGACCCTTCTCAAAATAAAAAAATAAAAAGTGCTTAGGATAGCTCAGTAGTAGAGCATCCTGAGTTCAATCATCAGTACTACAAAAAAAAAAGAGGAAAAAACAAGTAAATAGACAAATCCAAATTGAGAGCAATCTACAAAACAACGTATCATAAAATTACATAAAAACAAAGTGATCTATCAGGGCTTTTCAAAAATATCAAAGTCATGAAAGACAAAGAAAGACTGAGCATTTGCACAGGCTGGAGAATGTAAAAAGACGTGAGAATGAAATGCAATGTGGGACCCTGATTTGTGTCCAGGACCAGATAAAGGACATGAGTGGAACAACTGGCTAAATCAAAAAGCCTAAATTAGCTAGTCATATTATACCAATGTGATTTTCTGATTTTGATAATTGTGCTACAGTTATGTGATATGTTAGCATTAAGGAAAGTTGAGTGAAGGATATACACGAACTTCCTGTACTACTTTTGCAAACATTCTGTCAATCCAAAATTATTTCAAATTAAAATATTAAAACATACACAATATACCTCTTAGCCAGTGCTTGAAAGTTGGCCCCTGACTTAAGGGACGAATTTCTGAGTAAATGGGCCTATGATTCTTTCTGGAGAATAAAGAGGAGGGAGGTAAAAGCCCAAGAACTGTGGGATGCTCAGGTGCTCAGTGCCAGGAACCAGAAGGGTACAGACTGCTCTTCTCCAACAGTGGCACCATCTGCCCAGAGCCAGACGGAGCCTGGAAGGTTCTGGAAGCCAGAGGAATAAAGTGGGGCCTAAAGGCAGGGAAGGGCTGAGGGTAGAGGGAGAAACTGAGGACTCACGGTTCTCAGACAGTTTGCTCTGTCCCAGGCCTGGTTGGGGTTTGCGCTCCAAGAAGCCACAACGTTCACCCTCACCACAGATGGTCACGGTCCCTTTGCAGGAGTTGCTGGGGCCTCCACCACAGTTGTAGCACCGCATGCGGTTTCCTGGCAGGAGAGGCAGGAGAAAAGAGGCACTGGACCTGGGGCTCTCTGGGGAGTTGCTGGCAGAGGGTAAGACAGGCCATATGAGAGGTGAATTGGCCTCTTCCTTACCCAAGGCAGCCCCCAGCAGTGTGCAGATCAGGATTCCAACAAATTGGGGCTTCATCATGTCTACCTGTGTCAGTAGGGCCTCTCCCTCCCTCCCACCCCCCTCCCTGGCCCTGCTCTGCCAGCCTTATATCCCCCTTGTTTTAGGCTTTATAGGGCTATAAAAAGGGAGGAAAGAGTCTTCCCCAGCAGGCGCCAGGGCCCCAGTGGAGACAGGGAGGGGCCTGTGGATGCTCTCAGCATCCTCTGGAGCCTCAAACTCCTCCATCTTCAGCAGTAGTTCAAAAATTATTGCTCAAGAACTCCTGGGGGTCTCTAAGACTCTGTCAAAGGGTCTTCAAGGGTCTTCCTTTTCCAATTCCATTGGATTATCTTTGAGGTTGGATTTTCAACCAAACAACGTATCCCTACAGACTGAATATCAAAGAAGTAGATATGAAAACCCTGCCATCTTAAGCTTGACATGAAATAGATTCACAAAAATGTAAAGCACTTCCACTCTTCTTACTGTGAAATTGAGAACTTGTATTTATTTTTCATAAAACTATTTCATTAACATGTAATAGGTTTATTGTTCTTATTTGTGAAACAAATCAATACCTATTTAAAATGTCTTATTTTAATTTCTAATACAATACATATTGATATAAAAAACATGAAAACAAACTCTTTGGGACATTTGGATATATATATATTTTTAAGAGTGTAAAGAGTTGGGTGCAGTGGTGCATGACTATAATTCCAGCAACTCAGGAGGCTGAGGCAGGAGGATTGCAAGTTTAAAGCAATTTAGGGAAGCTTAAGCAACTTAGCAAGACCCTGACTGAAAAAAAAGTTAAAAAAAAAAAAGTAAAAATAAGAAGTAAAAGGGCTGGGGAGGTAAAGCACCCCTGAGGTTAATCCCCAGTACCAGAAAAGAGGGAGGGAGGAAGGGAGGAAGGGAGGGAGGGAGATAGACAGAGAGACAGAGAGAGAGCTCCTGAGATCAAAGTTTTTAAATACTGCTGCTCAGTGTCTCCCCTGCCCTCACCCTTCCAAGTCTTCCTTATTCCTCCTTAGTCTTTTTTGTGGTCCTGAGGATCAAACCCAGGGCCTCACCCATGCTAGGAAAAGCACTCTGCCACTGAACTACACCCACAGTCCTGTCTCCAATCTCTTAAACCCCAGTCAGCCAGACTCTGCCACACTCCCCCGTCCCTACATTCTATCCATGCCTTTGTTCCTAGTCTCATTCTTCCCCGGTGGAAGCACATCCACCCAGCCCCACCCATGATTAATTTTTTTCCTCCAAGGTAGTAAAGCTGGGAGGGATAATTATGGGGTGGGAATGTTGAGGCTTGGGGGGGATCAAAGGTATATGAAGCAGGGTGGGGCTGGCCCCTCCACAGCTGGGCAGTGTGGGTGGGTCCCCTCCACAGCTGGGCTGTGTAGGTGGGTGAATGAGTGTTGTTGATTCCACCTTCAAACATCACACACACTCTAATGATCTAGGCCAGGACTGTTTAGGAGTGTAACCTTGAGAAGCACACATGCACTGAGGGGACAGAGAAAACAAAGAATAAGAGAACAGAGAACAGCTTGAGATGGGGAGCAAGGGAGGGGAGCAGAAGGGAAGGCGACAGACATAACTCAGGAGCAGCAGACAGAGCTGAGTTATAAACACTGAGAGAACAGAGAAGACCCTCAAGGCACAGGCGGGGAGGGGGGTGAGAGACAGGGGCTTCGGAGCAGAGGGCTGGGGACCCTGTTGAGTCATGCTGGTGAAATCTATCCTATTCCACCCCCAGGTTCTCTCCCTAGGTGTGTTTGTTTACTGGTCCCTCCCTGTCATGCTCAGATGTTCCATCTCGGGGTGCAGATCACATTCTCCCAGATTCCTGAGCCCAGGTTCTGCCATGGGCACCTCCAGCATCTTCCTCTGCGTCTTGTTCCTCTGTGGGGCATTGGGTAAGGGTGGACTGGGGAATCCTCAGGGGGCAGGGGGCAGGGGCTGGGC
>NW_025999982.1:294782-322911 GCF_001458135.2 Marmota marmota marmota | reverse complement strand
GGGCAGGGGGCAGGGGGCTGGGGCAGGGGCTGGCAGATTCTGAGGATTGGAAGGGAGAGGGAGCTGGGAGAAGCCAACAAGAGAGCAGGAAAGACTTTGGGGAGACCAGCCACTGGGATGGCCTCAGGCCAGTTGACAATGTGAAAGAGCAGAAGTTGCCTTTCAGAGGCACTGTCTCTTCCTTGCTGGTCTTTGACTTGCCTCTGTGTCTCTTGTTCCTTATCTCACCTCTTGCTTTTGTGCTGGACCCCTCAGTCAATGTCAATTCCCATTTTCTTTTCTGCCTCTGATGCCATCTACTTAAGTTTTTTCACTTTCCCCCTCCACCTCTTCACCAATCTCTCTCTCTCTCTCTCTCTCTCTCTCTCTCTCTGTATGTGTGTGTGTCACCAATCTCTCTCTCTCTCTCTCTCTCTCTCTCTCTCTCTCTTTCTCTCTCTCTGTATGTGTGTGTGTGTTTCTCTATGCTTGTCTCTGATTCTTTTGGCTTCTGTTCATGTCTGCACCTCCCTTTAATTCCCTTTGCCTCTCTGCATGTTTCTTTTCATTCGTTCTCTCTCTTCCCTTTCTTATTTTTCTACTTCTGTCTGCCTCCATTTTATGGTTCCTCTGTCCCACTTTGTGTGCCATCTCTCTCTGTATGTCCCTCTGCCAGCTCCTTTGGGGTTCTGCTTTTTACCTTCTTGCCCTGATCTCTGCTGACCCAACAGGTCTCACCACTTCCCCTGCCCAGGGACGGCTTCACTGTTACACCTGCAGCTTCGCCAAGCCTTGCTACCCTGTACCCACAGAGTGTCAGGATGATGAAGCTTGTGGCATCACTGTTGGCACCTCAGGTAGGAGTATGGTCCATTGGCCCTTGTCCAGGTGGCTCCCTACCTGTCTCCTTCCTGCCTTTCCTGCTGCCCTCCGCCTCAGCATTCCTCCTTCATCCCACAGACCAGAATGAGATCATCGAGCGGAAAGGCTGCCTCCCAAGGACCCAGTGCCCTCTGCCAGGTCATGCCACCTACTGGTCACGTGCCTACATTCTGCGGCACCACTGCTGTGAGCAGGACCTGTGCAACTCGGCTGTCACAGCACAGTGGCTCCCCAGTCTCTTCCTCACCACCCTGCTCCTCCTGGTGGCAAATTTTGCCTGGGGAGGCCAACTCCTCCACTAGCCTTGTGTGGACTCTCAGCCCCCAACCCAAGACTCCTTCACCATCAACATGGTACTGGAAATACCTGCATGGACACTTTTGAGACATGCCCAAGAACCTGATTTTGTACACAATCCTTAGACTCCTAGACCCAACACCTCCACAGACCCCTCCCAAGACCTGTTTCCCATGGGCACTGCTCTAGCCCTTGTAGGCACCCACCCAAAGCCCAGCCTCATAAGAAACATCTGCTCTGTGTCTTTTCCAAACGCCTGGTGCTGATGTCTTCTCTCAGCCCCAGGTGCCTAGCAAGATGCCATTTTGATAGAGCTGTGGTCCCAGGCAAGGGAATTGAAAGGGTACAAGGTATGGTGATGAGGAAGGTCTTTCTGGGAAAGATGTAACATAATAGGTGGGGAACTATAGAGTACATTTAATAAAGGAGTTATCTGGGAACCTAGCAATGGTTCAGTGTGTGCAGGGTGTGTGTGTGTGAATGCACGGGTGTGCTCTCTTAGAATGAACTATAGCTGCCTGGCAGGTTGGGCTGGAGTGCTGGAACCTAAACAATATTCTCCTCATTTTCCATCTGTCATCTCATTCTCCTTCCTGCCAGTATCTTAGCTTAAGCCGCTGTAGCATGAATGTTTTAGGCAAGATATCAAAGGAAGTTTTTCTCCAGGGAAGCCCAGACTTGAGCCAAGACCCAAAAGGGGAACTGATAGGGTTACTTTATGAGGATGTGGCCTGGAGTCCAGCTCATCTCTGCCTGAGACTGGGGACTGGCCAACTTGGGAGTGTGAATGCCGTTCCCCACTGACCAGCCCAAACTTGTCTGTAGTTCATAGGTGGCCAAGCATAACTAGCCTCACTAGGGAATCCCACCTGCTAACCCTTGTGGACACTCTTCTCTGCTTAGGGAGAAGCAGATAAGGTTTGGGGGTGGGAGAGGAAACACTGGGGTTGGATTGGGGATAAGGCTCTGGTTCCTGAGGAAGTAGAGAATAGAAAACTATACTTAATCTGACAGTCTGCTTTACAAATCCCACAGCCCACCTGCCCACAAGACCAGGTGATCTTGGTGACATCATGGGTAGCGGCTGGGCCTTATTGCCCTCTGTATCCTTACCACCTTATATGGTATCTAGCATGTGGTGAGACTAAGCAAGTCTTAGAGAATAAAGACTTGGCTCACACACTCTCCAGGGTGTGAGCCATGGGCACAGGGAGGTAGTGTTCCTAGGAGTCTGAAGTGATAACTGTTTAGCTCTGAATGCCACAGTGGAGCCCCACAGGGAAGTGTGTGTGCCATGGATAAGGAGGGAGTCTGGCTGGAGGTGGAGCGTAGGCACCCCCATTCTGACTTGGTTCCTTTCCTTCCATTTGAGGAAGTCTGTGAGCTGATTAAATATGTTTGTTCCCTAGTTTCTTTGTGAGAATGAGACTTAGCGGGTGGGGAGGTCTGGCTTAATTTGGAGGCATGTTGAGTCTTCTTTCCATTTTCTGTCCCTTAGTTCTCCCACTTTGCACTTCTATTTTTTTTCTCTCTCTCTCGGTTTCTTTTTATTTTAACTTTAGTCTCTTTCCTTCTCTGTTCCTCAGTTTCCCCTGTGACTCTAGATTCCTTTATCTCCTCCCTGCCTACCTCACCCCTTCTCACCCTCAACAGGTACTCCAGCCTCCCCTCAATTCTATAGTATTGCATGCTCAGGGCCATCCCTCCTCTGGCCAATTCAAGACACAAAACCACACCTTTTTGTAGGTGACATCATGAAATAATGCTACACCTTTTCTTCAGCTCCCCCATCCCCATTTCCCAGGTAGCCTGAGGGCTGCAGGAGGCCAGATAGACAGTAAGTCACATTCTCTGCCCACCTCCCAGCCCTACATCCCCGCTGAGGTTTTCAGGGAATTTTTCAAGTGCCAGATGACCAGGGAGAGAGAGAAGGTCACAGTTCCCAGCAGCAGATGTCACCAAGATCACCTGGTCTTGTGGGCAGGTGGGCTGTGGGATTTGTAAAGCAGACTGTCAGATTAAGTATAGTTTTCTATTCTCTACTTCCTCAGGAACTAGAGCCTTATCCCCAATCCAACCCCAGTGTTTCCTCTCCCACCCCCAAACCTTTTGCAATTTAGGCCTCTGTCCCCTGTTTGTTCCTTACCTGAGACGGGCCAAATGGATGTTTTCATAGATCTGGATTTCAGGTTTAAAGTGAGGAATGGAGGCATCTGGGGAGAAGTAGTCAGAATGTGTATAGAAGTCTCTAGATAATTCAGTTGTGTTCTTTTCTACTCCCTCCCCTAGAGAGGACAAGGTTCAGAAGCAAGATATGAACCTTTGCCTCACATATGCCCTCTTCTCCCTTCTGGAAGAGGGGGGACTCACCTCTGCCCTGAACCTCCCGGACTCTCCGCCTCCAGAGCATGATGCTGAGAGCTAGGATGGTGAATGCCTGGCCCACTGTGAGTGACAGCATCAGGATCCAAGTCACATCCCAGGCCATGGAAGGTACAGTGAGGTTAGGAGAAGCATCCATGGAGGCTGTAGTCAGAGCAAGACAAGAGGGATAAGGAAGGAGGCAGTGAGGGGACCTGTCCCTGTACCCCAAAGACAAACTCCTCCCAATCTGGTAGGATCTTCCTACAGAAGACTTCATGAGCTTCCCTGACCCAATATCCACCATCCCACTTTGCTCTTTTCCAGACCTCTCCCCCTGACTCCATGGGTAGTAGAAAACCTCAATAGAGAATGACAGTGTTGCCCTGTTCATATGTGGACAGCTAGCTCTAGAACAGACCACCAGCCAAAACTGCCCTCATAGTAATTCAACTTTTCAAGAAAAAATAAAGTGTCTTCCATTTATTTGTTCTTCCATTCATTCTTTATTCTCTAAGACTTGCTTAGTCTCACCACATGCTAGATACCATATAAGGTGGTAAGGATACAGAGGGCAATAACGCCCAGTCGCTACCCATTGACTGGCCTTTGATTCCCCAAAGAGTAGCCATTTGCTCCACATCCTGACTTAAATTAGTTATTCTACATCCAATAGTATTCATTCTCTCTTTAATGACCTTTTTTCTACTTTTGTTGTAGAACAAATATATATTTTTTCCTTTTGTCTTCCCTATCAATGGGCCATTGAAACACTAGTGCATATATCCTTTCTTCAAAAGCAACTGCCCCAACAATAATCCTTATTTTCTTCATCTCTGCTATAGGATATTCCACAAAATCATAAATTACACTATTTCTAAACAATGGTATATTCCACTGAAATATATACAACTTTGCTGCTAGTCTATTCCTCCAGAAAGTTGGCTTAACCAATCCCTTTCTCTGTTATGGACTCAGTCAATGATAAAAATTGCCTCCTCCTACCAGCAATGAATGATCTGCTCCAACAGAAGTCACCTCAACCTGTCCCTAGTTGTCTCCTATCCCACCTACTTTCTTATCAGCAGGTGAGGGATGTTCCCCCACTCTGGCACATCTCCTCCCTCGGTTTACCTGCCAGGCTAAAGCTGACTCCTTTATTCTGAGACACGAGGCAGTGGATGATTCTTGGTCTATGGCCCTTGGGCTCAGGAAACCCTTCCCCAGGACACACCAAGAGCAGGGCAGCCCCATCACCCCAGAAGGAATGAACACGTCCTCTCACAGGACCCTTCCCCTCCAGCCAAGTCACAGAGTCCAGACGTCTGACAGGGACCACAGAGCACAATAGGACAGAGCAGGAGGATCCATCTGTAGCCTTTGCAGAGAACTGGGATCCTGTGGAGGAAAGAAGACCTTTCAGTTCTTTGGGCTTCCCCAGTCCCTACAGCTCGCAGTCTCTGGGTTCTTTTCTACTCCCTCCCCATTCAACCTTAGGTTCCTTTATGACTGGTACCTTACCTTTGAGAACAGAGACATCATACACTCTCCAGTTCTGATACCTGTGGTGCTCACCCAGCACGGTGCACCAGTACCGCCCAGCATCTCCATCCTTGGACCCCTCCAACCACAAGGAATAGTTTCCAAGGAGTTTGAGCCTGGATTCTTTTCCAGGTTTCCTAAGGTTTGGGATTGACCTGGTCACTTGGACCTGGGTCACCAGGATGGTGGAGGAGCCTGCTCCAGGGCTGTGGAACCATGATAGGAGTTCATCTCCACGTAGGGTGGGTGGTGAGGGACACGGCAGCTCCATCGCTTCCCCCAAGGCTACATAGATGACCTGGATGTTGTCTGTGAGGAGACAATTGTATGAGGCCAGAGACCTCCATTGCATCAAGGCCCCACTTGTCCTCCAACCCCTGGCTCCCTCCCTCTATAGGGTCTCCCAGCAGTGACTCAACTGATGAACACATTTCTTAAGTGACAACTACAAAGAAAGAGAGGTGGAAGGAAGAGTGTACAGACTTTCCTTCCCCCCTCCCCAAGCTGGTGGAAGGGTCTGGAGATGAGAGAAAAGCCTGGAATAGTTGGCAAATGCCCATCTCTTTAGACATTTACTCATCTGCTTTTATTTTCTAAAGGAAACTGTACATAACCTGGACCCTCATTTCTTCTGGGTCTTCACCAGTGGTAGAGTCAGGGAGAGGTCAAATGGGTAAATCTGTATTCTTGAGTTGGATGCATTCTCCAGACCTCTAAGGAGAAAGATCAGCAATCCCTCCCTAATCTGGCAAATAGCTGAAATATCTCCCACCTCCTGCCCCTTACCTGTAGCAGCCTGGGGGAGCCCACAGAGGAACAGAAGAAGGAGAAATAAGACTGCCATGGGGAGAGACTGCCAAGTTCTTTCGCTCTAAGACCTGGGGTTACTAGGGAGGAAACAGAAACTAGATAAAGGCCCATACTCCCTGAGCTGGAGTGACATGGGCCTCTGGAAGGGATGAGAATGCTGGGGAGATAAAACCCAGTTGCATGTCTACTGGGGAAAATGACCCCACCTTTCTGTTTTGGGGGTGGAGGAGAAACTGACTCAAGCCACTTTTACGTAGATGGGGTTCCAGGTCTCTATCTCCAGTCAGTTTGGAGGTATATTCTGTGATCTTTCTTCCACTCCTGAGAAATATTAGCCATGAGCCAAGGTCCTGAGTTCTTCATGGAACCCAATACAGAGCTGGACATACAGTTAATGCTCCATAAATGATTGGAGTGAGTTTTGCTGTGGTTTCCTGGTATACCACAGACCTCTCTAGAACTCTCTCTCTCTCTCTCTCTTTAATTGTGGGTGAACATTTTAATTATTTTTATTTATTTATTTTTTCTGTGGTGCTAAGAATTTAACCCAGTACCTCACACATGCTAGGCAAGCACTCTTCTACTGGGCCACAACCCCAGCACCTCTAGAATTCTTGAGAAGTATTCTAAGCTATTAATCAAAGAGAAGAATAGCAGGGATCTGGATTATTCATTAATTCATCCCTCTGCTCCAGGCAAGACTGAAGGAAGCTCTTTATACAGTTCTAAAAGTTTTTAATGTGTTATTTATTTTAATTAATTAATTAATTTTGGTGCTAGGAATCAGATCTAGGGCTTCATGCATGCTAGGCAAGTACTCTACCATGAGCACAATCCCAGCCCCTAAATTAATTAATTTCCTTATTTTTGTTGTACTGGGGATTGAACAGGGCTTTGTGCATACTAAGCAAGCGCTTTGCCACTATCTGCTTGTGTTTTTGAGGTGCTGGGGAATCAAACTGAGAGCTTTGCCATGCTAGGCAAGTGCTTTACTGCTGAGCCACAGTCTAGCCCCTTAAATTTTCCCCTTCTCCTCCTCCTTCGCCCTCCTTCTCCTCCTCTTCTTCTGTTTTTTTTTTTTTTTCCCTGTACTGGAGATTGAACCCAATATCACTTTACCATTGAGCTATATCCAGCCCTTTTTTTAATTTTGAGACAGGGTCTTCCTAAATTGCCCAGGCTGGCCTTGAATTTGCTATCCTCCTGCTTCAGCCTCTCAAGGAACTGGGATTATAGGCATGTATCACTGCACCTGACCTTAAATTATTATGTTTTTTTTCTTGTTGGTGCATTATAGTTATACACATAGTTGGATTCATTTTGATGAAATGAAGTCATACATGCATGGATTTTAATTTATTCCATTACTGTTCCCAGTGTCCCCCTTCCCTTCCCTTTTCCCTCTCCCTATTCTCCTTACTCTATTGATCTTTCTTTCATTCATTTATGTAATTATCTAAAAAAAATTTCAGTTGTAAATGGACATAATACCTTTATTTATTTACTTTTTTATGTGGTGCTGAGGATCAAGCCCAGTGTCTCACGCATGCTAGGCAAGTGCTCTACCACTGACTACAACCCCAGCCCCTATTTAATCGATTGGTGCTTTAGAGATATACATAAATGTGGAATTCACTATGGTATATTTATACATGCACAAGCATAATTTTGTCAAATTTATTCTGCATTTAAATTATTTTTGCTGATTATTTTTGATGAAATTCTTCATACCAGACTATATACGAGGTACAACTATATAAAAGCTAAAACTGTGAGATATATATATATATTTTGGAGGGGTGGGTACAGGGGATTAAACCCAGAGGGATTTTACCATTGAGTCACATCCCCATCCTTTTATTAATTTTTTTTTAAATTTTGAGACAGAGTCTTACTAAGTTGCTTAGGACCTTACTAAGTTGCTGAGGCTGGCCTCAAACTTGCGATCCTCCTGCCTGAGCCTCCCAAGTTGCTGGGATTACAGGTATGGGGCACTGCTGCTGGCAAACTGTGGTATATTTACAGGATGGAACACTGGATAGTAAAGAGAACAAACACAGCCCTGCTATGAAGTTGAATCTCACAAGTGTCATCAGAGTAAAAGAAGTCAGACACAAAGAATATGTATTGTGTGATTTTTATTTATATACAGTAAAAAAAAAAATGGAAAACAAATGTGTGGGTGAGAAATTCAGAGAGTGGAATATCTTGGGGTGGGGGGGGCAGGTAGCAATTGGCAGGAATCCAGAGGTTCTTCTGGGTGCCATAATGATTTGTTCTTGATTTGGGTGCTGAATACATAGATTATTCACATCCATCCCTTTTTTTGTATATGTGTTTACTTCAATAAAAAACTAGAGTATATATATTATGTAGGTGTAAGATACAATGAAAATAAAACAAATCTGTATATATGTTAAGAAAGAGAACATTACCATTTCAGTCAAAGTTACCTTATACTGTATACTATTTTAAATTTGGTCTTTGTCTTTCACTTGTTTTATTATTAAATTTTATGTGGTTTTGACTTTCATACAATGCTATCATGTTCTATTTTTCTTATGTGGTTTTCTTTCTTTCCCTGAACATGATGGTTTGTTGTGCAATTCCTCCATGCTTGAGAGTGATAATTCATTCATTAAAAAAAAAAAAGAAAAGAAAAAAAAACAAGTATTACACATACTTTAACAATGTTGTTTTCCTATGATCCTCCTATGGCTCTTCATTTACTTAAGCCTTTATTTACCTAGTTCAATAACTTTGTTTTTAAATATTTTTTTTCGTTGTAAATGGACCTTTATTTTATTTATTTATATGTGGTGCTGAGATTTTAACCCAGTGCCTCATACATGCTAGGCAAGTGCTTCACCACTGAGCTACAATCCAGACTTCAATAACTTTTTAATATTTTTTTCTCATAAAAATCTAGCATTTCTTTTATTACCTATACTGCTAGACACCTTATCTTTTTTATAGCTCTTGTCAAGTGCTCCTAATCTTGTGTTTAGTTAGTTACTGGCACTAGGGACTGAACCCAGGAGCACTTTACCACTGAACTACATCCCCAGCTCCTTTTATTTATTTACTTATTTTGATACTGGGTCTCGCCAAAATTACTAAGGCCTCCCTAAATTCCTGAGGTTAGTCTTGAACTTGCGATCCTGCCTCGGTGTCCTAACTTGTTGGGATTACAGATGTGTGCCACAACGCCGGCAAGTACTCCTAATCTTCTCCAGGGTTTCTGCTATCACTCTAGAGTCTGTTCATATTAGAAAATAGAAAGAATGATTTAACAATTCCGGACAATTTTCTAACTTTCCCCGTTGCAAACGCTTCCTATTAATTTCTGACCATTGCTGTACCCGTAGGTCCAACAGCGCGAAACCCTTCCCAGTAAGCGCTGAGAAAGTCCCGACTCGGCACGAGGCGGAGCCGGTACGTGTTGACGTCAAGGGCACGCAACACCTCAGAGGCAGGGGAGGGCGGGGCCAGTAGGGGGACCTGCTGCTGGAAGAGCAGCGGCCCGAGCCGGGGCCATGGCGAAGCTACTGAGCTGCGTCCTCGGCCCCCGGCTCTACAAAATCTACCGGGAGAGGGACTCAGGAAGGGCCCCATCCAGCGTCCCTGAGACTCCAACTTCAGTCACTAATCCCCCTACCAGCTCCTGGGTGAGTCGAGTTCCTCCCTGGTCAAGAACATGGTACAGCCCAAACCTTTTACGGCCTTTGCTCCCCAGAAGTGCCCACTATTGGAAATAAGGGGAGTCTGCTTGTCAAGCCGGTTGTCCGAAAAGTCTGCGCTGTTTGTGTTTCCAGGGTTCAAGTCACGCCTATGGACTACCCGCCTTCTCTCTTCATCGTTGTTTGAGCACTGCTTTCTCATTCCACTACCAGTCTTTGCTTTTTCCTCCCCGCATCCCCCCCCACCCCATCTGTCATGGTTCATGCCGGCCCCACTTGGGTCTCAAGTCCTGCAAGAGACCCTGTGCGATTGGGGATCCGGTGGATTTTGCCGTCATACTCCCAATTTCTTCTTCGGTTTCCTTTGGTGCCTCTCCGGGCTTTGTTTATTTTTCCCTTTAACCTGGCATTGAGTTTCAAAATGACTTCTGCGCATCATGTATCTGCCTATCATGTATCTGCCGTTCTTCCCCCAACACACACACCCTCCAAACCTAGCCTGGAGACCCCAGGGTCATTGCATTTACGAAATCTGCGGGTAGTGATAGGCTATTCCCCTATTCTCTTCCTTTTATTGTTAGTCTCAAGTTATGTTTACAACCTCTACAAACTGCCCACTCCTAGCCACATTCTTTCTTTTCTTTTTAAATATTTTATTTTTTAGTTGTAGTTGGACATAATACCATTATTTTATTTATTTTTATGTGGTACAGAGGATCGAACCCAGGGTCTCGCACCTGCTGGGCGAGTGCTCTACCACTGAGCCACATCCCCAGCCCCACATTCTTTCTTAATCAACCTACTCTTATTTCTGTTGCTCTTCTTTCCCTCTTAGAATTGTCATGGTGTCTTTCCTTTCTTCTCACTAACCCTGCTCCCTGTAGGGACATGCTCAACCCATTTGCAACTGGGTTGTGAAAAAGAAGCAAAAGTTGCCCAATACTGCTTTCACTTTTGCTTATAAGTCCAGCACCCTGAGCTTGTTCTCATGGTCAAGGATGGGAAATCATGTTCAGGGTGGGGGTGGGGAAGAAAGTCTTTTGTAGAGGCTAGGAGTGTCTCAAGAGAAATAGCCAAGCAGGCTAGAACCAAAGGATGCATATTAGGGCTTTTGAAAGGGAAGAGGTAAGACTTTTTAATGGTCAGGGTCCTTAATGGGGTCATCTATTTTGGCAGGATACATACTATCAGCCCCGTGCCCTGGAGAAACATGCGGACAGCATCCTGGCACTGGTATGTCTACCCCAGTATCTGCTATTCACTGCATCTTTTCAGACCCAGCTGCCCTCTTGAACTTACTCTTCCCCAGGCCTGGGAGAAAGCAGTGCCCCTGGGGGTTGAGGGTGCTCTGAGCTTTGCTGCAGACCTTTCCAACACACACACACAGACACACTCTCAAGCGTGTACAGTTGGCACTCCCCTTTGTATGAAGCAAAACTTTCTCTGGGGAAGCCTAAACCCTGAGGAAAACATGTTTACTCTTGGGACCATCTGCAGGTGCTAAGTCCTGCAGTCCCCTGTGACCTGTCCTCCCTGGCAACTAACCTCTTTGGCTGCAGAGACAGCTGTTCTCTCTGGCAGGGTTCCTATGGTGACGTTTGTGCATCTCTGGTCCCTGGGGACCAGGCCAGGGACTGTCCTGAGCAGGGCAAATTGAAAAGACTTGATTAACTGGAGTATTTAGAGACTGGTCTTTAAATGTGATGAGATTTTGTCTGGGAATGATTAGAGGAATAAAATAGAATCTGCACCTAGTTTTCCCAGCCTGCATTATGCTATGATGCCCTACCTTTCAACAAATATTAAGCACTTTCTGTGTGCATGATGTCATCCACAGAATAGATACTTGATATGATATTCCTCAGGTTATCTACCTTGCTCAGAGTCCAGGCCTGGAAATGGTAGACCTGTATGCATGTGTGCATGTGAGTATATTGATTGCCTGTCCCTATCTCTCTGCTGCAGGCTTCAGTCTTCTGGTCCATCTCTTATTACTCCTCTCCCTTCGCCTTCTTCTACTTGTACAGGAAAGGTCAGTGTGGTTTCAAAGGTGGTGGGGTAGGAAATGGGCAGGTTGTTGGCAGGTGAACCACCCCCCTAAAGAGGAAAGAGAACCTGTGAGGATGGCTTGGCTTCCCTCTTCCATCAGGCATATATTCTTCCTCTCAGGGTGTGGCTATTCCAAAGAGAGGTGTTGGGGGAGATTGGGGGCTAGTGGGGAAGAAGAGCTGAGGAGCACTGTGGAGAGCTTCTCATATCATCCCTCTCCCCTCCCAGGTTACTTGAGTTTGTCCAAAGTGGTACCGTTTTCTCACTATGCTGGGACATTGCTGCTGCTACTGGCAGGCGTGGCCTGCCTCCGAGGTAGGTGGAGAGGAAGCCTAGTTTGGATTTATCCATCACTGGGTAAATACTAAGTTATTTTTGCGAATACAGTTTGGTGCTGGGTCCTGAGGGGGAATAACCATGGATGGTCTAAAGCACAATCTTTTCCCTAAGGAGCTAGAGAAATTCCTGCACAAGTATAAATAAGAATATAGCATGCATCATTTATAATAATCCTATTGGAAACACCTCCAATGGTTATGACATATAGGATGGATAAATAATACTTTATGGTATAACCATAGAACACTACACAGCAATGCAAATGAACAAACTATATCTACACTTACTGCAGATGAATCTTACAAACATATGAAGTGGAAGAAGTGCACCACGATTTGATGTATGTAGTATGTTTTCACTTATATAAAATTTAAAAGGAATACTTATGTATGTGATAAGTCACTCAAAAGAACAAGGGCATGCTTATTTTGAAAGTAAGGTGAATGATTCCCTGGGGTGGAGGAATACAGGATGGGAAGACTCCTGACTGGAAGTGGCTCTCTTTATCTTGAACTGGGTGATAGTCACATCAATGTTTACTTTGTAGGGTCTTTTTTTTTTTTTTTTTGCGGGGGGATATCCAGGAGTGTTAGACCACTGAGCTACATCCCTAGCCCTTTTTATCTTTTATTTTAAGATAGCATCTTTTTAAGTTACCCAGCTGGCCTCAGTCTCTTGAGTAGCTGGGATTATAGGTGTGTGCCACCACACCTCACTTGCTTTGCATTTTTTAATCTGAATGTGTGTTTTATGTATATATGTTACATCTTACTAGTAAAAAACAAAACAAAACGGCAAAACAAATCATTGAGACTTGGTGGGTACATATTAATGACCACCAGGTGAGGGAGATGCTTCAGAGTGGAGATGTGGGGTTGGGGCTGGATGGTTACAGTTGGGGTCACTCAGGTAAGGGCCCCCTGCCTGAGGCATTCTTACCCCTGATTTCTGTTTGGCTGGGCTCCCTCCTCTGAGTGACTTTTCCTGACCACTTGTCTCAAAAGTAGCTTATACTACTCAAGTTTCATCTTATTTTTTTATTTATTTTTAATTTAGAAAAAACCCAAAAATCTAGAGAACAAAATATTTTAAATATTACAATGCTTGTGTTTTTTGCTATTTGCCTTGGTTACCTTTTTTGGGGAGGCGGGTACCAGGGATTAAGGTCAGGGGCACTCAACCACTGAGACACATCCCCAGCCCTTTTTGTATTTGATTTAGAGACAGGGTCTCACTGAGTTGCTTAGTGCCTCACTGCTGCTGAGGTTGGCTTTGAACTCTTGAAGTTCCTGCCCCAGCCTCCCAAACCACTGGGATTACAGGCGTGCACCACCACACCCAGTTTATTACCTTTTTTTTTTTAATCTTTATTTTATTTATTCATTTTTATGTGTTGCTGAGGATCGAACCCATCGCCTCACATGTGCTAGGCAAGTGCTCTACCACTGAGCCAGAATCTCAACCCTGGTCTGTTACTTTTGTCAATAAAATATCAAAGCATTACAGTGGACTTGTATTTGCCATTGGAATCCTCCCAGCCCCACTTCCTCTTTGCCCAGAAATAATCATAGTTCATCTGGTGGACTATGATCTGGTCCATATTTTTGTACTTTTATGAATAATATACCTTCTTTTATCAAATCTAAGCTAACATTCATTGAAAAATGTATATTAATTTTAGAGTTTTCAAATGTTAAAACAATTCTTCTTAGAATCTATGAAATATGGTAAGAATCTGTAAACAATACAGTGTGATTTTGTGCATTTTACATTTTTGGCATAGGTGGCATTGCTCCATACAAATCATTCTGTATCTTGCTTCTTTTCTCATTGTCATATTGTTCAGGGGCATTACCCTTGAAAAAGTTCTAGTTCATTCTGGTTTTATTGTTGTTGTAGCACTTAGACCATTCTGACAATTTTTTTAAAAGTTTATTGACTTTTCCCGGTTCCACCTCACCCCTATCAGAATGCCAGCTCTGTGAGGCAGGGAGCTATGCATCTCATTTCCTGCCTGTCTCCCCTGGGTGGAACAGTCCCTGGCATACAACACCTGCCAGGTCAGTGAGCAGTAAGGAGAAAAGTTGGGATTTGATATTTCTCAGCAGTAAGGGAGAGTGGATGTGATCCTGAAGGGGGAGAGGAGTCAGCACTGAGAATTGCTGCCCTTCCCAATGGGAAGGAGAAAAGAGGCAGGAGAGAGGCAGTGTGGGAATCCTAAGGAAGCTAGGGCAAGCCCAGGAAGCAATGGAAGAAGGAATCTGGAGGGACAGGAAGAATGCTGAGTGGAGCAATTGAAGAGAATAAGGACAGAGGAAGGGTACATAGATTCAGTGATGAGATAATTATGGGCAAGGGCAAGAGAGTGTGAAGCCAGATGGCAAGGGTTAGAACATACAGAAAGCAAGCACTGGAGAAGTCTGGAAGGGAAAAGTCAGGAATCCTGATGTTAGCAAAAGGGAAGAGTAAGGTTGGGTGACAGTGTTTTAAGACCAAGGAGAATGAACATTCTGAAAGATGGAAGCTTGCTAGTCTATAAAGAAACAAAATGAATCTCCAGCACTGAAAGAAAAAAATAGACAAACTGAAGAAGCTAAGGAATTGAAGAATTCTTTAGCCTTTTGCTGGATGTGGAAGAAGGAGGAAGGTCTGTTTCCCGACATTGTAGGCTCTCAGTTCCTTTTTCTCTTACCTTTCCTTCCAGGGCCTTCTTACCCATCTCTCCCTAAGACCAAGACATCTTCCTTCCTTGTTTTCCCAATAAACTACTTCCTGTCCTCTCTCTGCCAGGCATTGGCCGCTGGACCAACCCCCAATACCGGCAGTTTATCACCATCTTAGAAGCAACACATCGGAACCAGTCTGCAGAAAATAAGGTGAGAAGTTCTAGGAAAGGTGTCAGACAACATACCCTGCTAGCAGCTTCCTCAGCTGCCCCCAGAGCTCCAGGCACCAGCTTCTGCCAGGAGGAGGTGGTGTGCTTTGCCACCCACCACACTGGGTCTTTGCCTGCATATATTGCTGTGTCCTTTCCCTACTCCATAAATGAACTGTCCTCGCTATCACTTCTTATGAATATTCTGTTAGAACAACCCTCTTCCTCTCCACTTTCAATCCACAAGAATTGTCTAAAGGTAGAAACATTCATAATATTTCTTTCTTCTTCTTCTTCTTTTTTTTTTTTTTTTTTGCAGTACTGGGGATTAAATTCAGCATCTCAGAGATGTTAGGCAAGCGCTTGTACTACTGAGCTACATCCCCAGCCCTCCATAATGTTTCTTGGGAGAGTTTTCTATCACAGCAACTCAGTTCTATAAATATTTGTTTTTGTTGTATGCATTGAACACCATGCTAGCTTTGTTTGGGGATGGGACAAGATGGACAGGCATAGCCACTCCTGTGCCCGAGAGCACAGCGTGGCTCCAGGAGGCAGAAAAGCCAGGGCACAGTGTCCTTGAAGTTGTGCCAGGTTTGCCAGTGCTGGAGTGTGATTATCTTTGAGAAGGGGCTATGGGGCCTCATGAAGCTCCTTCCTGTTTCTGGGATCAGATAGCTATGATTACCATCATTGCCTTGATGATTACTCCATACCACCATTTATGGAGCTGTGTAATAATGCTCTGTACCTTGCCACTGTTCTGAGACATTTTGTATAATGCATATGTCCTTTCTAATTCTCATAACAGCTGTGTGAGGTAGCATAATTACCCTCATTTGTATATCTGAAGAAACATAGGCAAAAAGAGAGGTTAAGTGACTTGTGCAGAGTCACAGAGCAAGGAAGTGGCTGAGTCTAGATTTGAGAGCAGATCTGAACAAAGCCTGGCTGAAATTGGCTTTTCTTCATTTTGTTTTGTTTTGTCATTTATATTTTTGTACAATTTTTATATTGCTCTCTCTTAGTCAAGTTATTTTTGAAAATATCAAAAATTTCTCTGACAGGAGGAAAAAAAAACCTCCTCAAAATAGAGAGCCGGAGCTCTGGGGGTGGGGGAGGAACACAGTACAGCATGAAGATGCAGCTCCCATTGCCCGCAGAAAGCATGTGGGCTAACACAGCAGGGTGACCAGAGGCACAGATGGTCTGTGTGGCAGAACTGGCCCCTGGCTTCAGGAGTCGAAGAGAGGGAGCTGGCTGTGTGAATGGAATAGTCAGAGCTTTTTTTCCAGAATAGAGCCCACTGTGGTGACTTCCCTCCTGACACTCAGCCATGAGACCATCAGTTTGATCTGCTGGGGGATTTCTGAGCCACCAAGATGGCACCATTTAAGGCATCCAGGTAGAGAAGGGAATGTGACCAGCCAATGGGCCCCCACTCTCTATATCTGAAGCACCTGCTAGGGGTGGGTCAGTCTTAGATTCTTTAAAAAGAAAAGTTAGTTTCCTTGTCTGGAAGAGGGAAGATGGGTCAGCACTGATGCTCAAATAAGACACCTGTATTTCCCAATTGTTCTAGTCATAGTAGAGTTTCCATCTGAGAACTTGGAGGGTGCTGACCTCCACTTGGTCTCCTGTGACGTGTGGAGGCCAGGCCTGTGGATGACAAGGATGTTGAGGGTGGATGGGGACCACCCACCCTCAGTTCTGAATCCCCCTTTTCCTCTCCAACTCTTTCATACCCTGCTCACCACAGAGGCAGCTTGCCAACTACAACTTTGACTTCAGGAGCTGGCCAATTGACTTCCACTGGGAAGAACCCAGTAGTCGGTGAGACCCCAGTCCTCTTACTCTATCCCTTCCTTGGAACTGTCTCAGATAATCCCTGTACTGCTTGTCCCTGCCCTCCATCCCCTCTCAGGTCCCAGTGCCTGTCTTCTAGTGCCACCTTCTCATTCCTAGACCCCCACCTTTCTCTGGACCTCAGATATCCAGCTTTCTTTTCTTGACCCTATCTTCCCTTACTTCTTTCTGTTTCTCAGGAAGGAGTCTCGAGGGGGCCCTTCCCGCCGGGGTGTGGCCCTACTTCGCCCAGAGCCCCTACACAGGGGAACAGCAGACACCCTCCTCAATCGTGTTAAGAAACTGCCTTGTCAGATCACCAGGTGGGACATGATGCGGGAGGGAGGCCAGCAGGGTGGAGAGGACATGGGGTAAGGATCCTAGGACTGGTACTCCATCATAAAATGGCTGTCATTTATTGATTGGGCCTAGGGCCAAGTGCTTGTGTGTATCATTTGTAGTGAAGAAGTTTTTATCCACATTATGTGTGAAGAAAATACTCAGAGAGGACCAAAATCTCACAGGTGAAGAACTGGGATATTAACACAGCTCTGTCTGACACTAAAGCTCTTTCAGTGTGACTGAGAAGGAACAGTGGGGTTGGGGGTGGAAAGGAAACACATCATCTGTAGCTGGAGCAGGCTCTAGTGCACTTCTGTGTAACCATCCTGGCTGCTTCGCTCCTTGGTTCTTCCACCCTGGCCCTTGGCCCCACTGTGCCTCAGTTTCTGCGTCTGTGAGTAGCCTGCCTTATAGAGTTGTTGGGGAGAATAAGTAGGATAACATTTCTGAAGGATTCATACCTTGCCTGGGTGCCTGTGCCAAGTAAGTCTTAGTTTATTGATGACAGAATAACAGCAACCACTCATATCTTACAGCAAAGCAGATGCTGGGCATTTTCTTTAGTGGGGAGATGGGGCATTTTCTAGAATACTAAGGAAGGGGTTGGACTAAGGGGTTGATTGTTGACAGTGTGCTGATCAGTAGATGGGCAAGCCAGATTTGAGGACTTGTTTTTGAGGTACTTGAGAGGCCTCACGCATGCCAGGAAAGCGCTTTACCACTGAGCCTTATCCCCAACCCCTCAGATTTGAGGTTTTGAAGGGGATGCTAGAGAGTTTGTGAGACATTCTGGGGCTGTCCAACTTCAAGGTTAACTGGAAATTGTCAATCATCTTTTTCAGGAATAGCACCTACCATATCTTATCTGTCTAGATTAGAAAGTTTGTTCAATAATTATTTATTAAGCGCCTACTCTACAGTGCTTTAGGTACCTCCTATGTGGCAAGTACTGGGCATATTGCATTATACAAAATAGCCAGGTCCCTGCCCTGATGGAGTTTGTGGTCTAGTTTGATGTCTTTCAAACTATGGATTTTGACCCACTAGTCAATCTTTTTTTTTTTTTTTAAAGAGAGAGAGAATTTTTTTAATATTTATTTTTTAGTTTTCAGTGGACACAACATCTTTATTTTTATGTGGTGCTGAGGATCGAACCCAGCGCCCCGCGCATGCCAGTCGAGCGCATTACCACTTGAGCCACATCCCCAGCCCTTAGATGTGTTTTTAACAGTGATATTTTCAATTTACAATGATTTTGTTGGGCTGTAACCACCTTATAAGTTGAGCATCTGTGTATATATGTATATAGTGGGCCACAGTAGAAAATGTACATATTTACAATTCTTGCAGTTAAAAAAAAGTTTCAAAAACACCAACCTAGCACATATATTATTTCATTAAGTCCTGAAAGAGGATTGTGAAGCTGTGAAGGTCAGTGGTGAAGCAGGCTCACCATTCTGACAATGCTAGAGCTGAGTCAATATCCAGGCCCCACTGGGGACTTGGGGTTCATTAATCCATGTTTCCTACAGCTACCTGGTGGCACACACTTTGGGGCGCCGGATGCTATATCCAGGCTCTGTATACCTGCTCCAGAAGGCCCTCATGCCTGTGCTGCTCCAGGGCCAGGCCCGGTTGGTGGAAGAGGTGAGGCCCCCTGTCTTGCCCCCTGCTGGCCCTTCTCTTCCCCAGAGATGTAGCCTCTTGCTCCTCACAACCTGGCCATTACATCTTCCTAGTGTAACGGCCGCCGGGCAAAGCTGATGGCCTGTGATGGCAATGAGATTGACACCATGTTTGTGGATCGGCGGGGGACAGCTGAGCCCCAGGGACAGAAGCTGGTGAGAGACCACAGGGACCAAAGGTGGTGTGCGGGGAGGGCAGTAGAGGCTCAGGGGACCCCAGTCATACAGACTTTCCCTATAGCATCAGAGTGGGGAATAATCCAAGCTGTACCCTAAAGCCCTCTATAGAAAAACCCTAAGACAGGGAAATACAAGTTCAAAAAATAATTATCATAGTTGTCACCACCAAGAACATTTATTCCATGTAAGACATATATTGTAATCTTCTTAACAATCCTGTGAGATAGGTACTATTCACGTTAGCCCATTTTTATAGATGATGAAACTGAGGCACAGAATAACTTTCCTAGCTCATACAGTTAGTAAGTGGTAGCATTGTATGTGGATTCAGGCAGCCTGGCTCCAAAGTCTCCTGCTTCCATGAAGGAGCTCTGGAAAGAGCACTGACCCAGGAATCTAGGAGTTAGGTTCTAGGGCTAACTCTGCCTGCTATGGGAGTTCATGCAGGTCCCACCATCTCCGGGCTTCAACTTGGGACACCATGGAACTAGAGTTTATCTAATTAAAAGATTAAAGCCCAATGAAGGAGAAGGAGAAGGAAAGCAGTAGGCATGCCACAAAACAGGGACAGGTACAAAACAGACCAAAAGCTATGAAGGAAAGAAAATTCAGGCTCTGGGAGTGTAGCTCAGTGATAGAGCATTTGTGAGGCTTTGGGTTCAGTTTCCAGTGTGCTTGTGTGATCCATAATCCCATCCTCTCCTAAGAGCAACCTACCTGGTGGCCTCCCAAGGGAAAATGGACATTGTACTGAGTGGTGGAGCGATCCAACTTGAGTCATCTTCTTCTGAGGGTCCAGTTTGCCAAGCATTTGTAGTCACTTTGCCTCTCATCTTATGGACTTTGTGGAATGATAAGTTTTTATTCACCTCAAAAAAGAATAAGAACTTCCCTTTCCTCTTCCCTACACAGCTCTTCTCAGGCTGCCCTCCCTGTTCATGTGGGAATTTCCAGTGGATCTCTGAGCCCTGCCTTTCTGTCTCTTTCCTAGGTGATCTGCTGTGAGGGGAATGCCGGGTTCTATGAGGTGGGCTGTGTCTCCACGCCCCTGGAAGGTAGGCCATGGCTCAGCCCTCTTATTTCTGCTCTTTGGACTGGAATATACCTACCGTTCACACTGCTCTGATCTTCCCAGAACTAACCTTTACTTTCTCAGAGTGAGGTCTCAGTCTCTCACTTTGGGGGAAAAGTCCACTCCCCATTTGTTTTGTGAATCATATATTGTTCCCCTTTTCCGTATCCGCTACCTTTATTATGCTCTTCATTCTGTTCCACCACACAGTCATATATCTTTCCCTTCTGCTGCCTCAGAGTCTTTGGCATCATTTCCTTATCCTGGGAAGGCATGGAGCAATTTGCCTCTGAGTTTGGAGGGTACTTCTGTTGTCTTTCCCTCAGGGACAGAGAGGGGCATGGACCATGAGGTTTCAGTCCCTTCTCCCCTTGTGTTACAGCTGGATATTCAGTCCTGGGCTGGAATCATCCTGGCTTTGCTGGAAGCACGGTGAGACCCTCTTTGCAATCCCTTTCTTTTCCAGAATTATTTCTGGTGAGCTACTGGAGGGGAAGAAATGGGATGCAATTTCTGTGGGGCCTTCCATTCACTAAGGCTAGATGCTGAGGGCTGGGAGGCTGTAAATGTGAAGGCAGCATGGGAGCTGCCCCCCCCACACACACACACACAGTTGGGGGCTGGCTGAAAGGCAGTGGATCTCAAACATTGTCCTCTCCCACCACCTTTTTCTTCCACATCTTCTCTGTTGCAGGGTGGCTGTAGGAAGGGTCCATATTAGGAGGATGCAGGTGGCAGGTGAGCTGGCCTTTGGTGTGACCCCCTCCTGCCTTTGCCCTTCCTCCTACAGGGGGTGCCTTTTCCTCAGAATGAAGCCAACGCCATGGATGTGGTGGTCCAGTTTGCCATCCACCGCCTGGGTTTCCAGCCCCAGGACATTATCATCTACGCCTGGTCCATTGGTGGCTTCACTGGTACCAGTTTTTCTTTCCACACGCCACTGTAGACACATTCATGCCCCCCACCTAGGAGAGGTGGGGAAATACACCAATGGCTCTGGATGGGGGTAGAGGCTCAAGGAAGAAGAGGGAGGAGTTAAAAATCTCTAGGTGGGCCCAGGAGTAGATATCTAGTTGTATAAACTTCACCTTTCCTTCCTTCCTTGAAGTAGCCGAGGGTCCTTGGTGGGCAGTTCAGGGAAAGAGTATGTTCTGCCTACTGTCTTTCCATGCACTTGGATATCTTCTTCTCCAGATTGTGCCCTGGCCAAGTGAAGTGGGGTTTAAGGAAAGACCAGGGGATAACATCCTGGCTAGGGTGGGGTTGGCCCATGGGATGAGGGTGTGTATGGTAGGCAAGAGCATCTCTCAGTCCTTGCCTTCTTTCTTGTTCTGCTACTAGCCACATGGGCAGCTATGTCCTACCCAGATGTAAGTGCTGTGATCCTGGATGCCTCCTTTGATGACCTGGTACCCTTGGCTTTGAAGGTCATGCCAGACAGCTGGAGTGAGTGCAGCTCCCAGGACTGTCATTCCAGGGAAGGGGTGGGCTGGAATTAGGAGCTATTCTAACTGGAGATAGTTTTCATTTGTGTGCGTGGGAAGAATTAGGAAGGCTCAGCCCTCTTATTTCTGCTCAGTTTTTTCCTGTGAACAGTGGGGATCTCTTGTTGGGCAAGGTCTTTGTCACTGCTATTCCTTCACCTTTATCCCACTCTAGGGGGCCTGGTGACCAGGACTGTGAGGCAGCATCTCAATCTAAACAATGCAGAACAATTGTGCAGGTGAGGGCAGGCAAGTGTCCAGCATCTCACTCACCCCCATTACCCACCAACCCATACCACAGCACTGTTGGGCATTAATACACTGAAAATAGCCCTAAATGGAAAGCTGGCAAATAGCCACTGCCCCATGAGTTACCCTGTCACACCCAGTCACACCTCAAATCCCCTGAGACCCTGAACTTCCTCATGATCTGGCAGTCAATGGATTAGGGCCTGGCAGAGCAGGGCTCCCCCCCCCCCTCAAGATCAAACTAAGCAATGCCTGCCTGCCTTTCTTTCTCTCTTTCTTCTTTCTTTAATTATGGGAATGGAACCCAGGGCACTCTACCACTGAGCTACATCTCATCCTTTTTATATTTTATTTTTTTAGTTTTTGTAGTTGTAGATGGACAGAATGCCTTTATTTGTTTATTTTTATGTGATACTAAGGATCAAACCCAGTGCCTCACACATGCTAGGCAAGTGCTCTGCCACTGAGCTACAGCCTCACCCCCTTTGTTTTTATTTTTGAGACAGGGTCTCACTAACTTGCCGAGGGCCTCACTAAATTGCTAAGGCTGGCCTCAAACTTGTGATCCTCTTGCCTCAGCCTCTGCAGACACTTGGATTATAGGCATGTACCACCATGTCCTGACTGCCATGCCCATTTTAAATATTCTGACCTCACTCCTGGGTGAAGGCTAGCTTAGGATAGGGGTAGACAAGTTGTTACTTTTCTCCATCTGAGCTTTCCTTCCCTGCTGCTCTGTCCTGAAGGTACCAGGGCCCCGTGCTACTGATCCGGAGAACCAAGGATGAGATCATCACCACGACGTGAGTGCTTCAGAGCCTCTGCCCTCCCCAGACCTCAGAGATGGCTAGAAGTTGCCCCTGCCACCTCTGCCTACCAGAAACACAGCTTTTCAGATCCTTCCTTCCCAACCTCCAGCCCCTCCAGAGTAATTCTTCTCATCCTCAGGGTTCCTGAAGACATCATGTCCAACCGAGGCAATGACCTCCTTCTGAAGTTCCTGCAGTTTCGGTGAGAGCTGGTAGATGGGGATAGACACTAGCATGGGGAGGGAGGGAAGTTTTGGGGTGAAGAGTGAAGTGAAATCAGTCCTAACCTCCTGTCTTGGTGCTTCTCTGTAGGTATCCTCGTGTGATGGCAGAGGAAGGCCTTCGTGTGGTGAGGCAGTGGTTGGAGGCCTCCTCACAGCTGGAAGAAGGTAAGAGGTACCTGATAAGGCTTGTGGCAGGGGCCTAATAAGGCCAGGTTGCTTATAGGTTTTCATTTCTCTCCCTGAACAGCCTCTATTTATAGCCGATGGGAGGTGGAAGAGGACTGGTGTCTGTCTGTCCTCCGTTCCTACCAGGCAGAACATGGGCCTGACTTCCCCTGGAGTGTGGGTAAGGAGGGCAAGTGAGGAGAGTCCAAGAAGGGGCTGAATACCTAAGCACCTGGCCAGGTTTAAGTGCCTCTTCTCTGCAGGGGAGGACATGAGTGCAGATGGACGGCGGCAGCTGGCTCTGTTTTTGGTGAGCTCAGTGAGAAGCAGTGGAAGGGGACTGAATGGAAGGGGTCACATATAGAGTTTGGGGACAGGGGATCCCTTGTAAGCAATAGAAGTGGCAGCTTTCATAGAGTGGTGAATTTGGAGGGTGGAGGATGGGAAGTGAGGAGGGTGTCCAATGGCTTCTGCTGCCTATGGTGCTCTGTGCCCACTTGCCCCACCCCCTTTCCTCAGGCTCGGAAGCATCTGCACAATTTTGAGGCCACACACTGCACCCCACTTCCTGCCCAGAACTTCCAGATGCCCTGGCACCTCTAGGGACCACATTGGAACACATGGAAGAACAGGATGGGGGAGACATGAGGGAGGACCCTC
Organism: Marmota marmota marmota; assembly: GCF_001458135.2. Taxonomy (NCBI): domain Eukaryota; kingdom Metazoa; phylum Chordata; class Mammalia; order Rodentia; family Sciuridae; genus Marmota; species Marmota marmota. The sequence goes on along the minus strand of NW_025999982.1, from coordinate 299,382 downwards.
TTATTCGTGATTCTCTATGTTCATGTTGCTGTTTGTAGTTTGTGGAAAGTGGGGGACCATCCCCCTCCTTACCACAGTTCCTCTTGCACGTTTCCCCTCATTCACGTGACAGCACCTAACCTTCCCCTATACATATCCTGCATTAAATGAATGGATTATTCCTAATAATTAATATAAAAAGGTATTTTTTCTACTATCTGGCTAATTGTGTGACTTCACAGATGTTCAGCTAGGGGATGGTACTGGGGAGAGCAGAGGCCCCAAAGGGCCAGGCTTTGGGAAAACCATAACTCCAGACAATCAGCTTAACTTTCCCCATCTCTGTGTACCCCTTGGCCTTCAACCACAATCTGAGCTGTCCTCATGCAGCAGGTCCCAAAGCCTAACCTTTCCCTGGAGTGCCTAGGGTTATCACAGCTGTACAGCGTCCCTAGCTTCTCCTTCCTCCTTCCTCGGTCTCTCCTGCATACCACAGCCCTAGGAGCCTGTGGTTGCCCCCTCTAACTTATAACCTGTTTACAAAGTGTTTTCTAGTATTTGATTTCACCTATTCAACTTCTCTGCTGATTTCCAGGTCCAGTTTGTATGGTGTCACTCTCAGCCCCTACAGCCATCCTTGCTCAGCTCTTCTCATCCCAACAGGGAGTGAGAAGCAGTCTGTTCTCTCTTGGAGTCTTATGCAGCAGAACCTGTCCACTTTCCTCACCATGTCATCAAAACTGTCCTCCCAGTTTTGCAGTTCAACACAGAGCTTGCCAGGGACCTTAATGCCAGGAGCCAAGGACACCTGTCTTCCCAGAGCCATGCTTTATCTTTTGGACAGCTCTGTTAGAAAATTCTTAGGTTAGTCAGATCCAGTAGTGCATACCTGTAATCCCAATGGCTCAGGAGGTTAAGGCAGATGATGGATCTGAAGTTTAAGGCTATCATGAGCAACTTAGGGATACCATGTCTCAAAAAGGGGTGAGTATATAGCTTAGTGGTAGAATGACCCTGGGTTCAATCCTCAATACTGCAAATAATAATAATAATAATAATAATAATGAAGGAAAAGAAGGAAAGAAAAATAAAGTTGTTAGATTTAATCTGAGGAAATCAATTCCCAAAAATTTCTAATCCTTGGACCTTATGTAACAGAATATATTCCTCTTCCATCCAACAGTTTGTGGCTTGGCTACCTTCTACCCTCAGAAACTTCTGTTTTTCAGATGATATACCCAAAGTTTACTATACTACCTAGTAACCATCGTTAGGTATAAGATGCTTAACATGAGTGAAAATGTTCTGATGTTCTAGTTATAGTCTCTGGCTGATTTCTGTGTCTTCTCCAACTCCAATGCATGACCCTCCTCTAATCTGGGGGACAGAGGCTGTGTCTGTCCCAGCAGCTCAGCAACTCCTTAAGAGGGTATTCCCAGTCTCCACAGGAAAGGGAGATCTGAGATGTATCAGGTGATATGGGCCTGAAATTTGGGGTTAGAGGGGAGGTGACTATAATTCCAGAATGCTGTGCCTTTTGCAAGTTTGATCCTGACACCCTTCTCCTCTGTCTCATCCCAGGGGGTAATGGGATGGGAAGCGTGGAACAGGAAGCTGTGGGACCAGCTGCATGGTTCTGAATCTCACTCTCCCAGATGCATCAGGACAGTTAATCTCTTGGAAACAAAGACTTTGTTCAGCCAAGGAAACCTTCTTAAGTGCAAATAGGGGGTACCCATTTCTGTCTCCCATACCCTGGAGACAAGAACTCCCATTTCCTAGCCCTGTATAGGCATTAGGGACATTGTAGACCTTCCCTAAAGCCACTTTTGCCCCACCTTTCTACACATACTATAGAGAACAGTGGATGACAAGAGGGGACCCTTGGATTCCCCAAATGGGTAAGGGTAGGGGAGGACCAGCATGTTGATTTTCCTAAAAGTACCCCACTCAGGAGCCTCAGTCTATGTCAGATTATTCCACACCTGATAAGGTCAGAGTAGCTAAATAGAACCACCCTTCATCTTGGGATGGGACCAGCTCCTGATCCACTCCTCACTCTATATAGCAAGATTCCAGAAGAGGTCAGCTGAGATGCCCACCACACAGCTGCTGGGGCTCTCTGGATCCTCCTCTACTGGGCACCAAGCAAGGCCTGAATACCCAGGCACCTGAGGAGCTGGGAAAATGGCATGAGAGTGGAGGCTAGAAGGCAAGTTGGAGTCTGGCAGGAAACCTGGGAAGAAGTGGGCAGGTCCCTGGACAGGGCCATGCTTTATCCTACCTTATCTCATTGACCCAAGCTTTGCCTTCAGCTGCTCCAAGTGTGAGGTCCTGACTTGGCTCTGGACTGGGCTGTGTGTTTGAGAGTTTGCTCCACAAGCCTGGGAGGGGCATGTGTCTCTCCACAAAGCTGTCACAAGTAAGTGAGGGTCTTTCTGGTGAAGGATCCCTAGGGGGTGGGGCTCAGACTTTGCGGGTATCGATGTCCCCATCCATCCATCCATCCACCATCCATCCAATCAGGAAGCCAATCTAAAGACTCAGTCTAAAGTTCTGCAATCCCTCAACAGAACTTGCCTCATTCCAGGCTGAGGCAGGAGGATCACAAAGTTTAGGCCAGCCCGGGTAACTCAGCGAGATCCTGTCTCAAAATAATAAAAAATAAATTTAAAAAAAGCTGGAGATGTAGCTTAGTGGTAAAGCATCCTGGAATCAATTCCCGGTAAAATAAGTAAGTAAGTAAATAAATATTTAAAGGACTGGCGATGTAGTTCAGTGGCAAAGTGCCCCTAGGCTTGAATCTCAGTAACACTAATAAATAAGGAGAAAGGGAGGAAAAAAAAAAAAAACACCTTTCTCGCAGAGCCTACCCCTTTACGGCCCCGCCCTTCGTTTGCCAAGCCTGATTCCTCCAACTGTGGCTTTCAGTCCTCAGGCCCCACCTCCTCGCTTTCGTCACTCGGCTGCCTACCCCTAGGCGTCCTTAGTCCGGAGGGAGGAACAATCTGCTTGGATGCCTTCGTTCCTTGCTATCACCATAGCGACTGCTACAACGCCCCACCTCTTTACCCTAGGAAAGCTTCGGAGGAACCCATCACCACGAAAACGAACTCTCGCGGCGCTTAGCGTGTGCGGCCCCGCCCTGCCGCGTGAACGAGGCAAGGAATAAAAAGAAGCAGGGGCTGGACTAAGGATTCTGAGACCATGTCTGTCTGTCGGAGACGGCTCCCACCAAGCACCCGCCCTCCGCTCCCGGGTCTTCCTATAGGTTCTGCTCAAAGCTTGCGGGGCTGTAACCTTACTGCGGGGCAAGTCTTCTCGTACCCCACTTAAGCCTCACTTAGCTCCTAGTTTGGCCTTTCAGGTGCGGTTATATTCGATAAAGGGGTTCTGAGGGCTCCGTAAAATTTCCCTTTGACTCCTCTTTGCCCTTTTCGCTTCCAGAGGAGCCCTCGCTCGTTGATTTTTTTCCTTATTATTCCATGAACTCCCTCATTTAACAGACAGGTGACAGGCGCTTCTCTCCCAGTTCTTCGTTCTGTAATACAGCGTTGAAATTTCATTCATTCCAAGACTGGTAGGGTGGGGCGCGCAGTAGCGTGCGTTTTTCTCTAGTGTTTCTTCCATCCCGTTATTTCTAGGACCCGTCCTTGCTTTTCCTGTCGGTTTCTTACCATCTTCCCCATCAACACTACAAGATCGCATGATTCTTGAGTAGTCAGGACATTAGCAGAGAATCCGACTTCAGGACCCCGCCCCAAACCTCCAAAGGGGAAACCGGAGCAGGTGATGTCGTCCTGGACGCCGAGGACCTCCCAGTGTCCTTACTTTTAAGCCCAGTGTCCTTAAAAGTAAAATCCCTGAGTCTATCTGCGACTGATCTAAGGAGGTGGGGACTGAGCTGGTGAAGTGGGGGAGCCCCGCAGGTCTAGCGCCGAGGAAATGGGCTGGGCCCCTGGGGCCGCGGACTCCGGAATCCACCCGGAGGAACGGTGGTACTACAGCACCACCTTCCGGGTAAACCGCTTCATGCACAGGGTGTCCGCTGGCTCACCCTTGGGTCCCCACGCGCAGCTCGCGCTGGCTTGACGCCAAGCGAACTGTGCTTGGGCAGGGGCCGCCCCCGCATCCTCCTGAGAATTCTAAGGTGCAGTCAGGCGCGGAGAGAGAACGCACGGCGCGGGAACATGTAGGAACCGGAGATTAGACTCACTGACCTGCAGCCGAGCTTGGGCGGGGGTGGAGTAAAAGGGGTCGTGGGGGATAAGGTGCCCCGGAACCTCAAGGGGGCACCAGTCTGAGAATAGGGGTGGGGAGAGTGTCGCTGTTTCTCTGTGATCCAGATATTCCCGCTTTTGGAAAAACATGGTACTTGGAAAATGATACTACCAGTCATCTCCTCGTGCGAATCTATTCCCCATTCCTTCACTTACTCATTCATACACCAAATATGTACAATCTTTTTTCTAAATGCTCAGGTTCTTTCATTCTCTTCAGCGAGACCAGGCCGCCATCTTGTGACTGAACTCGGGAATAGCTCCCTATTTCCCTGCATTCTCCCATTCTCCCATGTGTAACAATGGAAATCTTTTTTTTTTTTTTTTTTTTTTTTTTTTTT
>NW_025999982.1:241119-294763 GCF_001458135.2 Marmota marmota marmota | reverse complement strand
TTTTTTTTTTTTTTTTTTTTTTTGCACCAGGGATTGAGCTCAGGGGCACTCAACCACTGAATGATATCCCCAATCCTATTTTGTATTTGATTTAGCAACAGGGTCTCACTGAGTTGCTTAGTACCTCGCTGTTGCCCAGGCTGGCTTTGAACTCTCTCGATCCTCCTGCCTCAGCCTCCCAAGCCTCTGGGATTACAGGCAAACAATGGCAGTCTTTTATGAGAAATCTGATCGCGTTTCTCTTCTGCTGAAATCCCTCTGGATAGTGATTTCTACTATCCATGTGCTCCCAGCAGCACTCTGCCTCTTCCCACCATTGCCTGTTGATTTGTCTCCTCCACTAGACTGTGCCCTGTGAGGGCAGGGGCTTTGGACACTGCTTATCTTCAACATCTGATGCAGTAAATCAATAAACATCTGATGAATTAATATAAAAGTTTCCCTCTCATTCCTCTGTTTCTGGGTCCCTGCCCCAAGCAGGATGTTAAGATCTGGAGTGGCTGTGGGTGAGGACACTCTGATCTGACTGTTCTGGCACTGATTTCCATCCTAAATGTGTTGCCTCTCTCTTTCCTCTTGGCCAACCTCTTTTCCACCAATATAAGCCCAGAACAGAGGCCAGAGGGCAGTGGTGCATTTCATGGCAGGCTTTTCAGGGAGCTTGAGTCTGGGGCCTCTGAGCCTCCACAGCATCCCCCAATCCCTGTACAGCATCTTCTTAATAGTGATGGTCATGATGAGCTTGGTGTTTGGTAAGTGGCTCCAAGGGTTCAGAAGGGTCTCCTGGCCTGCTGGATGGAGAAATAAATAAACTGATTGTCTGAGCACATCTGCCCAGGATGCTTAGGTAAACCCAGGCAGCAGAAAAGATGCAATGGACAGGTGTGGTAGGGAAATACCTGGGTTTGCCTAAGGACTGATATTGACCCTGAGGGTCTTTTCTAGGAACTGCCCCATGGCTGTCTCACTCAGTGACAGTGATCTGAATGGAGATACTGAAGGGATTCTATCCAAATCTGAGGACAACCGAATAGGGAAGGTTGAGAAAGTACTTTCCCAACCATGGAAGCAGAATCCACAAAGTAGAACTAGGCTAAATTCTGTTTGATGATCTTACTGGGCTGAAAGCACCATCTACAGAGAAACAGGATTCAAAGTGTTTGTTTAGTATTTGCCTCTGCCTCACCCAAGTGCTCTGCTGAGTCTGAGGTTTCATTAATGTTTGGTCTGAGCTGAGGACTAAAGGAAGAGGGGGATGTATATACATGTAGTTGGGGGAAGGAGGGAGAGAATGGGTATTTGAGTGGACAAAGTTTAATATGGGCCTCTCCTGTGATAGGACTGCAAAAACAAGGCATGTGGCATGGGCTGCTTGACGTCCCCTGTCTGCATGAAGCATGGTCTTTCTGGCCTGTGATGCACTCTTGTTTTTACTTCTCAGCATTATGGATTTTAAAAAGTTCATGTCAAGTATGTTGGGGAACATCTGTAATCCCAGCTACTCAGGATCCTGAGGCAGGAGAATTGCAAGTTCAAGGCCAGCCTAGGTAACTTAGTAAGACACTGTCTCAAAACAAAAAAGCTTTCCTGGAAAGTGTGAGGCCTTGGGTTCAATCCCTAATATCACAAATAAAATGAAGCATGTTTGGAAAAGAGTCTGGGGGACAGAGGATTTAGAGAGAAAGTTACAGAGGAAGAACTGCCCTAACAGGGCTGTACAAAGCTGGTATGGGCTGTCTCAGCCTCACCTGTGAATTTGAGAGAGACTGAGCGCTGGGCAAATATTAGCTCTTCAAATACATGTTGAATGAATGAATAAGTGATTTAATGAATTCTCACCTTTAGAGGCAAAAGAAGAGAGAACAAAGATTTTTTTTAATAAGGACTAAAGCTTCTGCTATACTAAACCAAATGGATTTAAAGAATCAGGGATTTTATGGTTTTCTGAGGTGGGGAGAGGACAGTGGGATTGGCCAACCCGGAATCAGGTATGAGGGGTTTGGGGTCATTGCTTTTCTGTGTTCTAGGTAAGCTCGTTCCTGACAATCCGGGACCCCCTCAACCACCTCATCTCCCCAAATACCTGCGTTGCTATAGATGTCTCTTTGAAACCAAGGAGTTGGGATGCCTTCTGGGATCAGACATCTGCCTCACTCCAGTTGGCAGCAGCTGCTTCACTCTGCATATAAAGAACAGTAAGCTGCCTTTTCCCACCATGGGCCCAGCCCTCTTAAGCAGCCTCTCCCAGCCTCCTAAACAGTACCCCAAGTCCTGTTCCTATAGCCGTAGGACACTGTTCCATCTCTTTCCTTCAGAATCACTCCCTATCTCCACTTCCACCAGCTTCCCTCCTCAACCCACAGCTGATTGGCTCCTACCCTCTTTGTCACTCAGGTTTGAAGGGGACCCTGGAGATCTCCAGAGGTATAGGCCTTTCCTCAAGTTGCCTGCTCCCCAGCTATCGGCATAGTTCCTATATGTGTCACTCTTCTGAAACTTCTACTGGTCCTCATAGTGACCTTCACTGTCTTGCTTTATCCCCCCGAGACTCAGTGATTCATGTTTGGTCCTTAGCTGTCTTCCCACTGCATAGCTCTTCCTAGAGGATATTATCTGCTTCCTTGGCTTCAACCAGCAGCCACAGAATACTTCCTCCTGGATCTGAATGTTACTTTGAACCACTTTCCTTGTGTCCTGTTATCTACTGGACATCTCTACCTCATTTTCAACTTGCCGAAAATTGACCACATTCCTTCTTTCCTCAAGTCTGTTCTTCCACCTAGTCCCCTGCCTGCTTTTCTTCCCTCCCTCTCTCCCTCCCTCTCCCTCTCTCTTTTCCTTTCCTCCCCTCCCCTCCCTCCCTCCCTCCCTCCTTCTTTCCATCCTTCCTTCCTTCCTTATTATTATTTAGTACCAGGGTTTGAACCTAAGAGTGCTTAACCACTGAACCACATCCCCAGCCCTTTTTGTTTATTATTTTAAGACAGGGTCTTGCTAAATTGCTGAGGCTGGCTTTGAACTTGTGATCCTCCTGCCTCAGCCTCAAAGCCACTGGGATACAGGTGTTTGCCACCACATCTGGCTATTTATCTTTTGAGACATGGTCTCTCTATATTGCCCAGACTGGTTTCCAACTCCCAAAGCCTCCTAAGTGCTGGGATTACAGATGCACACCACTTTCTCCTGCCTTTACTAAGTTAACAAAGACAGCACACACACTCTGTGCCAAGTACTGTTTATTTTAGAACCTTATGAGGCAGTATATTATCCCCACTTTACAGATAGGGATATAAAGATGTAGAAAGAAAAAAAATCTGCCTGAATCTCAGAGGCTGGGTCAGAAGTAGTGGCTCCACGGATGGTGTTCTTAACACCCAATGCATGAAATTGCCTTCATTTACATCCTTCCACTACATTTTAAAAATTTTTTTAAAAAATTTTTTCAGCCCCTGGGTTCAATCCCCAGAACCACAAAAAAAAACAAACAAACAAAAAAAAAACTATGGAGGGCTGGGGATGTGGCTCAAGCGGTAGCGCGCTCTCCTGGCATGCGTGCGGCCCGGGTTCGAGCCTCAGCACCACATACAAACAAAGATGTTGTGTCTGCCAAAAACTAAAAAATAAATATTAAAAATTCTCTCTCTCTCTCTCTCTCTTAAAAAAAAAAAAAAATTTTCAGCCATGCTGGAGATTGAACCCAGGGCCTTAAGAATGCTAGACATTTGCTATATGGCCAAGCTGTATTCCCTAGTCCTCTCATTACTTTATCCTGTCTGCAATCTTCTGTGCACATTTCACCCTAAATATGCTGCTTTTTTTTTTTTTTTGGTACTAAGGATTGAATCCAGGGGTGCTCAACCACTGAACCATATCCCAAGCCCTTTTTTATATTTTGTTTAGAGACAGGGTCTCACCGAGTTGCTAAGTGCCTCTATAAGTTGCTGAGGCTGGCTTTGAACTTGAAATCCTCCTGCCTCAGCCTCCCAAGCCAATGGGATTACAGGCATGCACCACTGCCTGGCCCCCATATTCTTTTATTCACTCTTTTATTTCTCCCAGACAGTAGCAGACCATGATAAACACATAAACACTGTTCTGCATTTGCTTTTTAAATTTGACAGTTATGAGGACTTAATGTTTCCATATCAGGTTATAAACAGCTTTGTTGTTCTGTTGAGGTATTCCACTGTACTTCATGGCAGTGGGCATATCAAAGCTGATTTATTCATCCTACTATTGATAGGCATCTAGGCTGTTTCTAATATTTTTCTCTCTCAAGCAGGATAGCAGTTGAATATCCTTGTGCATGACTTTTTGGGACAGGGACACAAAGCTTTTTTTCCCCTTTAATACATACATTATATCAAAGACATCATCACCCTATTTTATCACTTTTACCCTCTAATGGGTGCTTGTTCTCCCCATTTTGCTCTACAGACCACAACTTAGTCTGGCTCCTCTAGTGTTACATTTTTAAATGGTTCTTTTCTTTCAACCTTCCTTGGGAAACTTCAGAGTTGCGTGGCTTGTGACTCACTGGACATTCCCCACTCCTACCCAATTCTAGGAGTCTTTTCTTTTGACCCAGGGAAGTCTATTTGGGGGAAGAGGGTGTGAGGATGGGACTCTGCATGGGAACCTCCTTGTCACTGGAGTTTGTGGTCCTTCCATAGGCAGTGGTTCTGACATCTTGGTGAATGACTGCCGCAGCCAGGAGCAGATGAGTGATTGTTCATATACTCATTCTTCTCCTGTGTCTGGCTTCTGGATATACTCTCAATGCTGCTTCCTGGACTTCTGCAACGACCCTAAAAATAAAGTACTCTAACATTCATTAGAAGCACTACCAAGAACCTTGGAGAAAACTGCCAGTTTCCTGCCACCCTTCTGATTTCTACCTGGGTTCAGCCAGGGAAACTTACAATTTCTTATACTACCCCTCCCTGCCTTCCTCAAGTCACTACCCCAGACTGGACTTTTCTCCTCTTGGTTAATTCTCCCCTACTCCCACTCTGCCTCCCAGGTTCCCTCTCTTGCCCCAAGTCCCCAGGTGTTCCTTAGAAATAAATGGTTGGGCAAAGTGTTTGGTTTGTCTATCATCTGGTCGAGGTAGAACTCCCTGAATGTCCCATTATGGGGACAGGAAAGAGGCATCCAACTTTGCTCCTGCCCCACTTCAGTATCTCTGATTCAGCTCTAGGCATAAAAGGGCAAAAAGGAATGGAAGCCCTCCTATGAAGGCTAGATTAGTGGGCATCCTGAGAAGTTCTGTTCAACTAGAGAAGTGTGGGGCTTGAGGGGAGGTTCAGAGGACTATGATGGCAAAAAGGGTGGCTGCAAAAGGCCAGGTCTACGGAGGAGGGGGTGGATGAGAAGGGCACATTAGGCCCAGTGGACCCCTGGTCTCCGATTTCCAGGCTCAGTGTCCCTCTTCAAGGATCAGCAAATTTCCCAAGGGTCTTGGGTTCCTCAGCTGAGGCTGTCTTCCAATTTGGCCTGCTAGAGCTGCATAAACCTGGGCTTATCTCTGTCTTGTACTGAAGTTAGAGGTTCTGGGGGACAGGAAGCTCAGCTAGGAGTGGGGGCACAGAGGGTTTGTTTTTGTACCTCCAACTGCCTCATGATCTAAAACTTAATGTTGGTGTCTTTGCCCCAGTACAGACCATCAACAGGTAGATTTGCTGATCTGGAATATGCTGAATAGGAAAGAGTATGTAGTGCCATTTCCATCAAGCAGAGAGACAAAACTTACCCAAGCTGCTTTAAGGCCACCTCTGAGGGTTAGTAGTGCTTGGGAAGGGACATAAAGGCAGTATTGGGTCTGGTAAAGGTCTTAAAGCTGACTTGACAGATGGTTATACAGATGCATAGGTGACAAAAACCCATCTTATGTTATGCACAAGCTTCTGTATGCTTTGTCAGAAAGGTTTAAAAAAGTAAGATCAAGCCAGGTGTGGTGGTGCATGCCTGTAATCCCAGCAGTTTTGGAAGCTGAGCCAAGTGATTGCAAGTTCAAAGCCAGCCTCAGCAATTTAGCAAGGCGCTAAACAACTCAGTGAGACCCCGTGTCTAAATAAAATACAAAATAGGGCTGGGGATGTGGCTTAGTGGTCGAGTTCCTCTGAATTTAATCCTGGTACCCACCCTTCCAAAAAAAAGTAAGATCAAAAATTGTATGTGCATTTGTCTCTAAAGTGCATTATGTACTTCAAAAAAAAAATTTTTTTTTTTCGCTCTTTAGCACTGGGGGTTGACCCTTACCAAACTGCTGAGTCTTGTTAATTTGCTGAGGCTGGCCTCAAACTTGCAATCCTCCTGACTCAGCTTCCCAAATTTCTGGGATTAGGTATACAACAAGGTACCTGGCTTATAAAGCACTTATATATACAATTTGTATGTGTGCATATTTACGTGTCCTTCAACCATGAGGCATAAAAAGGCATTCTTCCTTGACAGGTAACCAAGATGAGACTGGGAGAGACTGACTTACCCAAGTGGCAGAGGAGCTCAGATTAGGCCTCCCAGCCACAAAGCTGGACTGCTTTCAGAAAGTTTTCATAACCCCCAAGTTTGGGAAAGGCAGATACCTGGCTATACTTTTTTTTTTTGGTGGTGCTGGGGATTGAACCCAGGGCCTTGTGCATGCAAGCAAGCACTCTACCAACTGAGCTATATTCCCAGCCCCCGACTATACTTTTGTGGGACTCCTGGTGCTTAACAAGTCTGGCTCAGGGCAGTGACCGGTGTTTGTTGAATATGTGAAGGCTGACTTTTGAGTATCCACTGTTGCTTTCTGTATGCTTGCAATTTTTCAGAAACAAAATATTAAAGATCCAACTACTGCATTCCCACTAGTACACACTCTGCACATCCCCCCTCCATTTGAATCCCCATACAGGGGATCTTGGGTATTAATACACTTGAAAACTAAGTACAGGAAGGAGTCCAGGTCCCTTAGCATCAAGTGATTCTGAGATGTAGATCCTGAATCTTCCTGGTTTGAAGTTTTTTCCTAGATTTTGCAGAATATGTTAAGGTTGAGGAGAGTCAGGATCCTCATGCTTTGATCTTTGAGCAGCGGGTAGGGAAGGATGTGGGCCCTTTGGGGGAGGGCCAAGAGGCCACAAAGGCCACATAGAGTGGGTGGGACTCTGCAATCCTGTTTGAATGCCAAACTTATTAACTTTCTTTATCCTATTTACACCTGCCTACAACTAAACCTGACATCACAAACAACATGACACAGATTTAGTAGCCCAGTCTGTTTATTGTGGAGGGAAATGGGGGATGTAGAGCAGAGTAGGACAGACCCTCTCTTTCCTTTCACCAGGCACTAATGGACATGGGTATCAGTACTCAGTGAGGTGAAATGGGGCTGAGGAGGACAAATATTGTGAAAAGAAAGGACACAGGCAGCAGGAAAGTAGGACAGAAGAGGAGATGGAAGAGGCAATGAGGCAGAAACATCAGATTGCTATGTCAGGAAATCTTCACAGCAGTCTACCCTTAGTCCTTTCTTCTGCTAGTTCAGTCTGGCACCAACTCTTAGAGACAGGCAAAAAGAAAGGAGATATAGTGCCAGATCTGAGTAGATGTGGCAGATGACCAGACTGAGAAGAGGGGAAGATGGTGAAACACTCAGATGATGGGAACCTCTGTGCCTTTTTCAGGTCAGACTGGGAAGAATTCACATTTGAGATTCTTTATTAGGAGGAAAAAAGAGCAGCACCAGGGTTCCTGGGAGGAAATTAAATGAAAACCATATAGACACTGGAGGTCCAAAGGAGGGAGGCCTAAGAGATCACAGGGGTCAGAGGATGTGATATTCTCAGAGGGTACTGCAAGATGCTGGAGGTGTTGAGGAAAGGCTCTGGAACAGAGTGGAATTTTGAAAGGGAAAGATGTCAGGGTCCAGCCTGGGGAAGAACCAGAACTCTTGAACTGTTGAGGAACAAGTACATGTGGCGCAGGTCAGCAATGGACAAGCCCAGCTCCAGGGGCAGAGTGAACAGGGTCTCCTGGCCTTTAGGCTCCTTCCCAGCATCAAAGCTAGGCAGGGGCAATGAGAGGTTCAGGGCCTGGTAGAACTGGTGGATCTGGGGGTTGGACAGGGGCCGGATTATGGGTCTTTTGCGGGACTCAGGCAGGGAGCTCTGGAGTTGGGGGCTGAACCAGGCGTTGCAGTAATCATACTGGCAGCACTGGGCCTCATACCAGTACCCTGGCAAGTAGGTGCTGTGTTTTTCTTGGCAGCGGTAAGAATTGTACTGTCCACAGCCTCGGATGATGAAGCGAACCTTGTTATCTAAAGGAGATGGGACAGCCATAATCTCTAATAATAGCTTCACACAGTCCCCAAACTTGGTTCCCCTGCCATTGATTCCCCAAACCTCACCCAGACCTGATTTCTATTCTGGGCACCTTCAGATGAGGCCACAAGAACCCCTGCCCCTCCTTCCAAGATGCTCTGTAGGAAGAAACCAAGCCATAGCTGTCCCACCAGCAGCCCCTTCCTGGGACTTTACTCACTAATATAGATGGTGATCACCATGCATGGGGATAAGCTGCTGATAGTGCACTTCTCGGAGCCCGAAATGCATCCTACAGAAGGATCTTCTAAGAGGCACAAGTGGCAGGTTCGGACCTGGGGGACAGGACCTGGGGATGCCAAAGAAGGAAGGATGGAAGCAGAGGCTAGGATGGCAAGCATTCAGAGCCCCAGTTCTACCCCTTTTCTAGACGATTTTCCCCTTCTTCCCTGCCCCTGGGCCTCACTTACCCTTTCCCACTGTGAAGGCCACCATGATAAGCACATCTACAAGCATATAGGCCTTCATTATTGAATTCGGGAGAGAGGGGTGGTTCCTGAAGGATGCCTAAAACCCTATGAAAGAGTTTGATCCTGAACAGCAGGATGGTTTTGACAGGCAGTCTGAGGAGTTTGCTGTGAGTGTGGAGCTATATTCCCGCCTGGGGCAGAATTCTGGCTGGGGGAGGAAATTATTAACTTGGCAGGAGGGACAGCATGTCCTAAACCATAAAGTCTGGTTCCCGAGAGTGGGAGCAGTGGCCCAGACAGGGTAATACCTGGTTACCACACAGATCTTTGTTCAGTTGTCTATCTTTATCCTACACATCCCCCTTCTCTCAAGGGCCCATAGATTGATTAGTGTCAGTCTCTGGCACTATCTGTAGTCTTTCCCATACAATAGGGTTAGTTCCCATTGTGCTGGGACATTGCCCAGGCCTAAGAATCCCCATCCTTCTGAGGAGCATGTGTCACATACCCCAGACAGGGAACATGGATTACCACAGGATCTCTTCCCTCCTCTCTACCCCTTACAGTTCTGTTTATTTTAGGACTACATTACCTTAAAACCAAAACTAAAAAAATAATATTGCTGGTTAAGCCCCTTATAAACAAATACCCATGGTGCTCAAAGAGAACCAAAATATTATTCTTGTCCTTAAAACCTGATTGTTTCTTTTCTTTTCCTTTTGACATTTTATTTCCCCACTTTGCTCTATAATAAAAATATAAAACCAAATCCATGCAGCACAGATGTGTGCTGGTTTACAACCTGGGAGGGTGGGCTGAGCCATGGCCCCTTGGGTCCAACACACCACCACCATCCCTTTCCCAACCACAAGCACCAGCAGACTAACTCATGGCCTTTTCTTCCACTTTATTTCATATTCCCACCACAATAATGACTCCCTTAATTTAAACTAAAAACCAGAGGGTTCTTGAAAGGGTGGCAGCAAAGGAATGGAAGTGTCAAAGACTGAGTGAGGGACACACGGGGTGGGGAATCAGCGAATCGTCTTGACTGGGCTCTTGAAGTTGCTGGCGGCTTGGAGTTGCAGCTGGTAAGCCATCGGATGGATCTTGAAACCGTAGAGCCTGGCCAGGGCAGAGGTCAGAGAGGCAGCAGGGTGAGCCCAATCTTGGCCCTGCCTGCATTCCCACCTCCCTACCCCAGCTCCTCCATGGGCCTGCTCAATGCTTGAGAACAGTTGTTCCCAAGCTTCTGTGTTATGAATATTTGGGAATGTATCTTAAACATCCATTAAAGCTGTAATCCCAGTGGCTTGGGAGGCTGAGACAGGAGGATTGAGAATTCAAAGCCAGCCTCAGCAATGGTGAGGTGCTAAGCAACTCAGTGAGACCCTGTCTCTAAATAAAATACAAAATTGGGTTGGGGATGTGGCTCAGTGGTTGAGTGCCCCTGAGTTCAATCCCTGGTACAAAAAAAAAAAAAAAAATTCATTGAAACTTAAATTCCAGACCAGGTGTGATGGTGCTCCCTACAGTTCCAGCTACTGAGGAATTTTGAGACCAGCATGAGCAAGACTGAAAACAAAACAAGCCTGGTATCGTGACACACTTTTATAATCTTAGCTACCAAGACGCTGAGGAGAACATAAGTTTGTGAGGAAAGCCTGGGCACCTTAAACAAATCTTACTTCAAAATTAAATTTAAAAAAAGAGTTGTAGATGTAGTTTAGTGGTAGAATACTTGTCTAGGAAGTCACAAGTCCTGGGTTCAAATCCCAGTATAACATACAAAAAAATAAAACAACCAAAACAGAAAAAGAAGCACTATCAACTAGGCACATGCTATTAGCATCCGTGTTTGATGGACAAGGAAACTGAGGCACAGATAATCAAATAACTGCCCTACAATCATTCAGCAGGAAGAAGCCTGGTTTTGGAAAAGCAGGCCTCAAGAAAGGGCTATCTGTGACCTCCCTTTTCTCAGTAAATCCTCAGCCTTTCCTTTGACCCTTGGTGATTCTGTCCCTGCTCCCCACCTGGGCACAAACTGGTTGGCAGGTCGCTTGGGCCGGTATTCTGGATGCACCATGAAGAGCATGTGAGGGAAACCGGTGCCGAAGTAGGCGCCGTCCGTGTGATGGTGCCTCGATGACTTGGGTGTGTACACATCCATGCACTTGGGACAGTAGAGCTTCACCATAGCCTCGCCTGGGATGTCTGAAAGGCCTGGGAGACAGCCAGACTCTGCAGGCCAGGTCCCCCCCAACTCTGCCCAAATTCCCCATAAGACTCAGGCACCAATCTGCTGAGCCTCAGTCTTGGAGGACTGACATACAGTGCCCTCCTCTCCCTTCTTCAACACTCACCGATGGGAAGCATTGGCTGGTTCTCACAGTACACACGGGGACAGTAGCCAAAATCCCCCTGCTGGTACTTTTCCAACTGAGGTGAATAAAATGGAAGGGAGTTGGCAGGTAAGTGTGATGAGAAGAGGCAAGCCCTTCCTCAGCCCAACCAACATCACTCTGCCCCTCCCACCTCCCACTTCTGACCAGAAGCCCCTTCTCTGGTCCAGATGGGCCCTCTGACTCCTCTGCTGCCTTTCCTCCAGTTGGGCAAGCTGCAGAACACCAGTGCCATCTGCTATTTGTTCCCTAAAGAAGAGGCAATCTATAACAACTCCCTGTCCAAGCTCTCATTTCCCTCCCTGAAAACAGTCCCCTCAGCACAACCCCCAGTAAGATTCATTCTCTAAGCCCTGGCCCTGAGCTAAATTCCTTGACTGGGATGAAGCCATTCCTGATGGTGACTTCTTGCTGAAGGAATTATTTCCCTTATTGCTTCAGGAGGAGTCAAGTGGGAGCAGAGAGGCCTCACCATCTGGGCGATGCCACGGTTGGTGAGGATGTAGCGGGCGTGGATCAATCCATACAGCATCTCAGCTGCCTGCTCAATCAGGTCACTCTGGTTGGGGTTGTCTTCCAGCTCTTCATCTGCAATGTGGGCCGGCCAGATGCAACCACTTGTTTTTCAGCTTTCCTAGATACCCATCCACCCTTAGGGATCATAAGCTGCTCAGCTTGTCCAGTGCCCACCTTTGAGCCCCACCCCATTCATCACCTGGCATCCAAACCAGAAAACTGGTCCTTTGACCTTTTCACCAATTCAAAGAAGCTCTATCTTCTCTCCACACTTCTTCAGCCCCTGCTCTCTTCTCTCCCTCCCTACTCCCTTCTTAACACAAAAACACAAAGAAGTCAGTCTAGACTGAAAGGTGCAAAGCAAGAGAAAGAGGTCATAAATGATATCCATGAGTAAAGTGGCATTATGCAATGATGAGTTATAAATTCAGAGAGCAAGAAAACCATCGCACAATGAGGCAAGTCAGATAGGGGATCAAAATAAAGCAGGGGATTTGAGGTTAGGAGAGTAGAGAACTAAAAGGAAATTTAAAATCTCAAGAAAATAATAGGGATTGGAAGAGAAAAGAAGGCACATATGTATGTGTGAATGCACATGCATACACACAACAACCCTGAAGAAGCCTCACCAGGCTCCAGGTCCAAGATCATGTCTAGAGCTTGTCGATAGTGAGGCACCTGCTCATTGAGTCCAGTAAGATTAAATTTGTCCTGGATATAGTCTTCATCCACCTGACAGAACACAGAAGACAGAACCTTTATAAGAATACCCAGCTTGACTTGGGTAAGAAGCTCTAAACTGTATCTGTTCCCCACTCCCAACTTGGCAGAAGTACTTGAGTTATCTCCTGCCAGTTTACATCACTCTCTCAAAAAGCTTAGGCTTTTCTAAGGATAAGCAGGTATAGCAACCTCCTCCTTACACAGATATTCCTTTCAAGATCACTATTTCTTCTTCTGCCTCTCATCTCTAGGAACCTGTTTTGTCTTCTACTTTGGTACATCTGGCTTTGTGATGATGATGGACACTGAACAGCCTGGTGTCTAAAGGCTGTTTGAATCCCTTACATTAACACACAGCCATGCCCATTACAAAGATCTTAACATGAAGCATTTCAAATTTCTTAACTACCAAAGGTAGACACTACCAGTATACCATCCTAGTAATAAGACAGATTAACAAATCCAAATGTATACTGCTGCAGGGTGGCAGGTCCCCAGTCACGCCTCTTCTTCACTGGTTAGTAGAAAACTACTGGTAAGACCTTTCCTTGATGGGAAGGAGTGCCCATAGACACATCTAAGTGTACAGAAGCTGAAAGACATGAGGAGTTGTCAATTAGGGGTTTGCAGAGAACTCACTTCACAGAAGAATTCATTGCCACGGAGCCCACAGAACCAGGAAATCCAAGACACCTCCTCTGAGCTACTCATCTTCACGTCGGCTGGGAAAAAAAAAAGGCGGGGGGTATGGTGGTGTTATAAGTAAGCCCAAACTCTCCCGTCTGCCTTTGGTATCCTCCCTCCTCCCACACTCCAACACGGAAAGATTTGGGGCCACCCTTTCTTAAAGGATCCCAGGCCCTGAAGCAACCCTCTCCAGCCTCTCTTACACTTCTGCCACTTTTTGGTGAGGGGGAAATTCTCTTAAGTCCCACCACTTGTGAGAAACCGCAGGTACTGATCCACCTACTCCATCCACTCTCTGACCCTCCCTGACCTCTCCCCTTTGTGTCAGTTTCAGCAGGGCTCTCGGCTTGGGCTCCCTACCACCGCAGGTGTCTGCATGTCCTCCGCGTCTTTCCCAAGGGTTCTGAAGTTTATCCTTCCCAAGGGCCGGGTCCCTCCTTTCCTCACATACTGAGAACGGCCGTCATGCCCCTTTCACCGGAGTACCCAGATAACACCTCCGGCCCTCAGCTCACTCTCCCTCCCTTCCTTTGGTGATGGACCGGGTCACTTCCTTCCTCGCCCCCACATCAAGGCGCAAAGACCCCATGTGCCGCGCCCAGGGACAGGGGACAGGCACGGCGACGACCTTAGACTCACCCTCTGGACGGGGAACGGGACCGGGGTGGGGGAGGGGATTACGGCTTCTAAGGAACGGCGGCTACCGCTACAGCGCAGGCCGCGGACCCGACCGCGGCAGGCTAAGTTGGGGGGGGTGAGTGGGGGAAGAGTGGAAACTGGAGAGGGTGGGGAAGAGGAAAATGCGCAAGCGCCAAGGGTCGGGCGGCTCGGTGGACGCCGGGAAATGGAGTCCCCAGTATGGAGAAAAACTAGCGATTTGAGTAGAGGCGAACTACGAATCCCAGGAAAACCTGCGCACGACCCTGGTGTCGCGAGGCCCCCGAGAAAGACGTCTGGGGGGCGGGGCTCAGCGAGGCACCACCGGAAGCGGAAGCCAAGTACGGCGTTCGGGGCCAGCGAGCCTGGGAAATATAGTGGTGCGCTCACTGGACTGAGGGGTCGAGAAGGGGCGGGGACTGGGGCAAGCTGACTGATCCCTCCCCGCCTCTCTCACACCTTTCCCCTCAGGTCCCAGCTCGGTGCTACAGCCCTGCGGATGGACTCCATTCTAGGTCTATCCACTGGGCTCCTATTGCCAGTCAGGTTCCTCCTCCGAGTCGGACCCGCCACTAGATCCCCTGACGGACCCATGTTTCACCCGGGATTTGGCGTAAGGCCGGGAGGTGTGACCGGCTCCATTCTGAGGGACTTGGATAGGGTGTGCTTAGGCTGAGCTGAGTGAGTGGTGTGAGAACCGGGACGGCCCAGTGCGCTAACCTGAGGTGGCGCCAGCCATTCTGGTGTTCGTCCCTTTGGACTTTTCTATTTCCTCTTAGGGCTTGAATGGAGCGTTCTGCTGCGGGCTCTTAAGTGTGTTCTTCGAACCCTGGTCAGAGTAATGGTGAGGGGCAACGTGACGTTATTTCATTTCACAGCTTCTCGGCATTCCACAGGTTTCCTTCTGGCTCCTTAGGGCTTTTCTTAAACCGGAGAATGGTTTCCCAGCTCCAGGAAATGAACTTGTAGGTGGGGGCCACATCGAGGGCCGCGAAGGGCATTGTGGGGGCGTTATGTAAAAGTAGGACCCCAACCGACAGAACTCCGGGGTCCTCGCGCTAGTTAGGCACGCGATGCTTGACGCGTATACTCGAAAAGGTTCCAGCGCGGGAAACCACCTTTTGGGTGTTTTGTTGTTGGTGTCGTCACGCATGCGTCTTCGTGCCGTGTGGCTGTTTGTCAACTCTTTAGATTAGAATAGCGCCATTTTACGGTACGGAACCTACAAAGCAACGCAGGCAGGAGCCTTTCCCATTTTCTGGAGATACTGCAGAAAAATGTCACGTCTGTTTTTGTTTGGAAACAGGAGATCTCGAAATAGGATCGAGCAAGAATTAAAGGGCCGGTTTGAGTTTCCTTAGTGGTATGTATTAAGAGATTTTTTTTTTTCTTCTCAGTGCTGCACATTGAATCCAGGGTTTTATATTTGCAAGAGCTCTGCCATCTATGTAGATCCACACGTCTAATCCCTCATGGAGTTTTAGTAATCTTTACTAAGGAGCCGGGTCTATTATTCTAGGAGTCACTATTTTTACATGTGACCCAGGACCCTTAAGCCTTGCAGGGCTTTAGATTGTGGAGTCAAGTTTTGGGGCAGTAGGGTGTTGTTCATCCAAGGCCACCCTTTCTCCCAGCAGATCCCTGGAGGTGGTACTGGTCACTACAGAGGCCATCGGGTTAGGTTGCTTGTTTCATCCTTCTTTTGTCTACATTTTCCCAAAAGCCATGTCCAGGCCTTCCCTCATCACATTCACCCCAGCCACAGACCCCAGTGACCTATGGAAGGATGGGCAACAGCAGTCAGAGCCTGAAAAGCCAGAGCCCACCCTGGATGGGGCTGCAACACGGGCTTTCTATGAGGCACTGATTGCAGATGAGAACAGTACGCCTGAACCCCAGAGATTTCGGCCTGATCCTGTTAGGGAGAAAAAAAGGAAGAAAAGAAGAATGACAAGGGAGGTTGCAGCAGAAGCAGTGGCAGTAGGAATACCAGGAAGACATGGACAAGGCAGATCCTTTGAAACTGAGGACAAAATGACCCAGTGGATATTGAAGGCTGCCCAAGAGGGGGACCTGGCAGAACTTCGAAGGCTGTTGGAGCCCTGTGAGGCAGGGGGAGCTGGAGGGAATATCAACGCTCGAGATGCCTTCTGGTGGACACCTCTGATGTGTGCTGCTCGAGCTGGCCAGAGTGCTGCTGTGCACTATCTCCTGGGCCGAGGGGCTGCCTGGGTGGGGGTCTGTGAGCTGGGTGGCAAGGATGCTGCTCAGCTGGCTGAAGAAGCAGGCTTTGCCAAGGTGGCCCGCATGATCAGGGAGAGCCATGGAGAGACACGGAGCCCAGAGAACCGGTGAGGGGGAACCTTATCCCATACTCTTCTTTCAATGTGTTCTGCCTTTCCTGGCCACCCCACACTAGAGGCCCTAGAACAGCTTAAGGAGTGTCCCTATTCTCCAGGGTAGGTTGATAAAGTAATATACTCAAGTGGTTATGGACATATACTCCCTAGGTTTAAATTCTAACACCACTTATTTGGAAGAAAATGACTACATATGTTTTCCCCTCTGAGAAATGGGGGTTAAAGAGCACCTTTTTCATGGGATTGTTTTTAGGATTCAGTGAGTTAAATATATAAGTGCTAGAATAGTACTTGCCATGAAATCTGCACTATAAAAATAATAGCTATAGTCATTATCATTCCCTTTCCCAAGATCTTGTGAGGCTTGGTTGCCAACTTTTCTTCCCAATATTGCCATCTGGGTCCCTCTTGCTAGGTGGGGAGGGGCTTGGGTATAACTCAGTGGTGGAGCACTTGCCTCGCATGCATGAAGCCCTGGGTTTTAATCCCATCATTCAAAGCAAAACAAAGTGATGATGCTAAGTGGGAAGGAAGGCAATGTGTTCCTTAGCAGAAAAGCTGGAGGGATTCTGCCCCACACTGCCATCCCCCTAAGGCCTCAATTCTTCGCCTTTGATTCCTCTGTTCTTCTTTCTCTGTAGGTCTCCTTGTCCCTCCTCTCAGTACTGCGAGACCTGTGATGCCCATTTTGAAGACTCCAACCACTGCACATCCACTGCTCATCTGCTGTCACTGTCCAGGGGTTCCCAGCCCGCTAGCCTTCCCTTTGGGGTGCCCACCTCCAGCCCTGGTTTCAAGCTGCTGCTGAGGGGAGGCTGGGAACCAGGAATGGGGCTGGGACCCCGGGGTGAAGGCCGTGCCAACCCCATACCTACCGTCCTCAAGAGGGACCAAGAAGGTCTAGGTTACAGATCAGCACCCCAGCCCCGAGTCACACATTTCCCAGCTCGGGATACCCGGGCTGTGTCTGGGAGAGAGAGAGCTCCTCGAGTGGCCACACTTAGCCGGAGGGAGAACAGAAAGCAAGAGGAGAAGGACAAGGCCTGGGAGCGGGATCTGAGGATATACATGAACCTTGATTTCTGACATAGGTGAAATCTGATGTTGGTCTGCTTTGAATTCTGAACTTGGATCTCTGACTTGGGCCCTTCGACTTATGTTTTCTGGGATCTGCCCAGGTGCCAGATCTTCAGGTTTTGGTCGTTGGACACTGATTTGGTGAGGAAGGGCTGAGAATTGAGAAATAAACATCTTGTATTGTGGTTTATTTACTTTTTTGGAATCTGTTGAGGAAGCCAAACAGAAATCTGGGGACTACATATAAGTCCCACCTGAGCCAAAAGAGGCAGCCTCCCCAGGTGACTGCCAGTCTGGGTTCATTTCCAGATCCTAGCCCCTGCTGGATAGGTGCCCCACCTATTCTTTCAAACTTTCCTGAACTCTGGAATTGCCATAATTCTCACTTCCCCTAAGAAGGGTCCCCTGACTATTCCAGCCAATTCAGTCACTGATCTTAAACATAGTCATATACAATGTACTAAGATTACTAGTGAAAGACTCCCAAGCCTGCAGGAGGGAAGTGTAGTCATTTTATTACATTATAATGGGTGGTGATAGGGTAAGTCAAGGAAAGCCCTTACTCTCAAGAGCTCTGTGATACAAGGTGTAATTATCCGCCCTTAATGCTGTTTGAGCTGGGACCAAACCGGCCTCCCAAATCTAAACTTGTCACAGTTCATTTCACAACCTGAAAGCTCCTGAGGGCAGGGAATAATTTGTTTTCCCACAATTTGCCACTTTAGCACCCCCTCACTCCATTGTGCTCATACCAGGTGCTAGGCACATGAAGAGTTAACAGATCCCTGCATGGAGGGGCAAAGAAGGGCCGCTACAGTCTCAATGTCCCCCTCATCATTTTCCCCTCCGGAAAAGCCTTTCACAAAGTCGTGCGAGATAAGTGGAGAGAGTGTGTGCTGGAGTTGGGAGGACGGATACACAAGAACCCAAGGGCAGTGGGTAGGCGAGTTTAGAGAAGCACCGGGGCATAGTGCCTCTGGGAGGTGAAAACAGAGAACTGGGTTTGTATTCTGATTCTGGCCCTCGCGAATACGCGCCGCCGCCTGCGGAACCGAGCTCAAAGAAAGCGCGGGGGTAGCGGGGAGGTCGATCCTCAGGGTCCGCCCCGCGATCTGTGGGCTCCGCCCCCGCCAGTCCCTCCCGTCCCGGTGCAGCTGCTTCCGGGCTCCGCGACTACGGGCGGTCCGCGAGGCCCGGGCTCCGACGCTGGGCCCAGGAGCGGTCCCAGTGCACAAGCGCCTGGACGCCTGGGTCCCCACGTAGGCCCGCGCTGTGCCTCCCGACTGGGATCTCCGAGGATCTCCGTCCTGACCTTGCGGAGGCCGCGTCTCTGTTGCGTCCTCGCCGGCCGGTGGGGCCACTTTGTAGGAATCATAGCCTCCTTAATCGGGACGGACGCTACTGGCTGGAGTTTACTGGACATCTTCCACCTACTTCCCAACAGAGACTTCCTATTCCTTGAACTCCCTTGGGGCAGCAGATTAAGACTTTTCAGATCCAGGAGGACCTAAGAACCCTGGGCCACCTTTCTTCCTTCCTTCTTTGATGGAGCACCGCCTCCCCAGTTTCTGGGGCACCTTGTGGCGTGGCCTTGGTGAGTGAAACTTGGGGTGCTGCCTGCTGGGAAGGAAATCTGGAACACGGACACTGTAGGGGTGACCCCGGTCTTGTCAGACCCTGAGACTCTTGAAATCTCATGGGTGGGGATTGTGGTGGTGAATGAATTCGAGTGTGCCTCCCTTCTTTACCCCCAAACGGAAAACAAAACAAACCACTTGCCATTCTTGAGGCTGCATGACCATTCAGGGGAGCGGGGAGCCCCTTCTGAATTCAGAATAGGACGGCATCAACAAGCAGATAACCTGTTCTGAACCTGAATAGATTCTGCCTTCTGAGGAGACCTTGAGAGTGTAAGAAGTGCCAGGAAGTAGCCCCAGATTTGGGGAGTTCATTACACACCCCAACCATGTTCCTGCGACGGCTTGGTGGCTGGCTACCTCGCCCTTGGGGCCGCCGGAAACCCATGAGGCCTGACCCGCCTGCCCCAGAACCCAAATGGGTGGACAGCTCCCCTGAGAATTCAGGGAGTGATTGGGACAGTGCCCCAGAAACCATGGGAGATGTGGGGCCTCCCAAGACCAAGGACTCAGGGACACTGAGGAGTTTCCGGGCTGCTCCAGAACCAAGCAGGGAGCCCCAAGTTGAGCAACTGGGGAACAAAAGAATGGATTCCCTCAAGTGGGACAAGACTGTTTCTAGCACTCAAGAGTCTGGGAGACTGGAGGATGGAGGGGCCATTCCAAAACTAGAATGGGATCCTGTGGATTCAGGTGGCACCAGGAGTCCTGGGGTGTCTCTTGAAGGGGGACTGGGCGCCCCTGGGCCAGAAGTCCCAGTGGAGAAAACTGGCCAGCATCAGAAGCTGCTGGGCTGGCTGCGGGGGGAACCAGGGGCACCCCCACGGTACCTGGGGGGCCCAGAGGAGTGTCTGCAGATCTCCACCAACCTGACCCTACACCTGTTAGAGCTGCTGGCCTCAGCCCTGCTGGCGCTGTGCTCTCGGCCATTGCGGGCAGTCTTGGATGCATTGGGTCTTCG
Organism: Marmota marmota marmota; assembly: GCF_001458135.2. NCBI lineage: Eukaryota > Metazoa > Chordata > Mammalia > Rodentia > Sciuridae > Marmota > Marmota marmota. The sequence goes on along the minus strand of NW_025999982.1, from coordinate 274,961 downwards.
AGGACCAGTGGGCCTCTGGATTCACGGGCTACTGTCTTTCCTTGCTGCTCTGCATGGGCTCCATGCTGTGCTGAGCCTACTTACTGCCCACCCTCTACACTTTGCCTGCCTCTTTGGCCTCCTGCAGGCGCTGGTGTTGGCTGTCAGCCTCCGGGAGCCTGGTGGGGATGAGGAGGCCACTGACTGGGAGGGTGAGGGTTTCCTGAGGGAGGGTGAAGAACAGAGCGGAGATCAAGGAAAGGGACTGTGACTATGGGGTGGGGTGGGGGCAAAAGGCGAAGATAGTGTGGCCTTTAGTAAAAGACTGGGGAGCATGACTCTGATTGTAAGCACAGGGACCTCAGGGATCAGAAAGAAACCCGAGAGTGAGGCACAGGGCCCCCCTTCATACACAGGAGAGAACAGAGCTGTTTAGCTGAGAGAACAGACATATTTATGGATGGTGGGCATTACCCTAGGATTCACCAGCTGTTGTTACTTTCTGCTTTTACATTTATCCTTTTACATTTTTTCTTTCCACCTCCATTAAAAAAAAAAAAAAGTGATAGTGGAGAATAAATACCAATGGGTCTTTCCTCCCTTTCCAAATTTGCCAGGGGTGGAGGAGACCAAAAAGGCACAATAGAGATCTCTTCACTAAGAGGGTGGCTGAGAGACCCAAGATGTCCCGGGAGCCTGGAACCTGAGCCATCTAGGAAGGAATGGGGCTGCTATGTTGGTGGATTAGGAGCCTGGAGAGGGCCCACAGGTGACAAAGGCTGCAGGAAGATCTGGTGCTCTTGAGTCAGAGGAAGGTGTAGGCAGTATTGGCAGGAGTACCACAGCTCAGAAGGGACTCGCAGCTCAGACAGGGGAGCACTGAAGTTTGTAGTTCCCACTAAGAGACTAGGGGCTTGTTCACTCAGCAATAAATAACTGTGTAATACTAAATCCTAAATACACCACTACAATGTGAGAGGTACTGTCACTCAGTGTCTTTCCTGACGCCGTCCAATTTGGGGGGTTAGGTGGTAGAGGGTCTAGAGGAGTGTTGAATTAGGGGGAGTAACATTGATGTCTGGAGATAAACCCCAGGATGTGATGTGGATTGAAAAATCATTTTTATTTTCCTTGAAAGGGAATCAGGAGTCTCCAGCTTCTCTTTCCCCCAACAACTCAGCAACTGCTATATTGTTCTGGGGGCACAGATGAAGTTACAGGTCAGTTACTGGACAGTTTGCAGGCCTCTGTGAAGGGAGGAAGGAAAAGAAGATAGAAAGGCAGTCCAGGGAGAGAATAAGGTTGGTGGTTTTGGGGTTGGGGAAGAATGTGTGCCTTTATTCCCCCATGTCAAAGGACTCTTAAAGGCCTTTTCTCCTGTATGTCTGAATCTCTGCCCCCTTTATCCACTATAGACTTAAACCTGTTTTTTGAATAGCCCAGAACCCATCCTGGTTCCCTTAGACAACATCACAGCTCTTAGTCATATCCCTGTGATGCCATCATAGCTTATGAGATGTACAAGTGACCTCACAGCCACTCAGGTGATGTCTGCCTTTGGCCATGCCCTCTGGTAACATCACATGAGCCTCTCATTTAGCACTTGCAGAAGACCTGGTGAGTCCCAGTCCTCTTCTGGAAGACTTTAACCCCTCACCTTGATTCCTGGGAGTTAGTAAGAAGGCTCTGGAGTCCAGGCAGGAGGTCAGGGTCTGGAATTCTTCCACACACTTCTCAGAAGGGTGTGGTGAGCGATCTGAAAGGGCAGGGTGCAGCCAGGCCAGTCGAAGACCCTCCTTCTCACCCCTAGGACCTCACAGAAATTCTCAGCCCATTTTGAAAGGATGTCTAAGGGCCCAGACTGGGGAGCCCTTCTGCCCTCCCTTGTTTCACTGACACTTCCTGCCTTGCATTTCCACTCACTGTAGAGGAGAAAGCGCTGGTAACCCTGGCCTGTCTCTTTCAGCATAATTCCACCTGGGCATGAGCTGGAGAAGAGCTCAGTCTTCATGTCAGGGCGGCCTGTCAGGGCAGAGTGGGGGATGGGTGAGAACAGAAATGCAAAACCAAGCTTAGGGAGGCTGGGGTGGTTGAGAGCTGGTGGGAACCAACCTTCAGTTTTGAGGTCTGTGCTCCCTTCAGTCAAGTGATAAATCCATTCACGGGGCACACAGAATCCATTTTTCCTGCAGAGGTGATGATAGCAAGAAGAAAAGACAAGAGTGTTACCCCAACCACACAGTACCACCATGGTTTTTTTTTTGTTTGTTTTTTGTTGTGTCAGGGATTTAACCCAGGGCCTTGTGCAAGCACTCTACCAACTGAGCTACATCCCCAGCCCCAGCATGTTTTTATTCCATCTTGTTCTTTGCTGATGCCTGACTCCCTTTGGGTTTCAAGCTACCTAGAGATGGTTAAGTCCATTCTTTCTCCAGAGAGCAACTGGTAGAGCTATTGAATTCACTGGGCCAAGAGTCATGGATATACCGACCAAGAGCCCAGTGGGTGGCTGCTCACACTTTGGGCAGAGAGTGCAACTATTGATGCCTCTGCCTTCTCACTACTCACATGCGGATGGTAGCACGAAGCTGGAGCTGCAGTGGGGCAGAACCAGAAGCCATGTTGAAGATAATGTTGTCCACAGAGTCAAAAGTTGCCAACTCCTCCTTGGTGGGAGCTGCCCCTGCGATAAAGTACCACTGGCCCAGGTGGGGCTCTGGGAACTGGAGAGACAATAAGGGGAATAAAAGAGGGTAGATTGGGGGGTCCCTCTCAGAATTCATTCAACTGCTTCATCAGTCAGCACAGCAAGATTTGGGGTGAAGGTGTTGGTTGTCTTCCTCTTTCCAATTGGGGGCTAAGTTCATGACAAGGAGTCATGAAATAACTTCCTCTTTGATCCTCTGCAATCAACCTGGGTAACCACTCTACCCCACCCTCCAATTCTTTCATATCTCCACAGTGATGGCTACAGCATTGATATTTTTCTTCCTGTTTTCATCATCAAAACACTCATGTTTCTTCCTCCCTTTTCAAACATAGCTTCTGGTTATCCTAGGCTACCCACCCAAGACTCTTAAGGCTTCCACCATAGGCTTCCCCCATTCTCAGTCCATACCTCTTTCTCATCCACAACCAGAGTTGTCAGTTGACTGTGTTCAGGGCACTGATAGATGGAGTTAAGGAGAATGCCATAGAGGTAGAGTAGAGCTGCCCAAATTTGATTGAACATCTTCAGGTGGGAAGGAGCTGGTGGTCTGGTGGGGTAACTGGTGCTTTAACTGCTCTCTTCACCGAGGGCTGCTCAGTCCACTCGCTTCCAGCCCCCATGCCTCGACCCTTGACCCCTTCACCTGCTAATGAATAACTTCAACCTTGTTTTCCAATCCAAACCTGGATTATCTACAGTGTGTGGGGCCTTCCTCCCCCTCTTCTGGATGCAACCATTGCAGGATCTCTCAATTTTGAGGAGAGCTAGAAGCCTGTGGTCTTTCATCCCATATCTTGGTGGGAGATCTTTTTGTGTTGTGCTGCATCAAAGAGAAGTGGCTTGACTGGGTCCTAATTTTATTAATCTCTATGTCTTGTTTTTTCATCTGTAAAATGTGCAAATCTTCACTTAGGAAACTTTTTGAGTCCTAGCTGTTTGCCAGGAACTGGCTAATCCCTATGGATATAAAAACAAATAAGACACAATCCCTGGCCTTGAAAAAGCCAGGGACATAGGAAAAACTAGTTGTGTAAACAACCATTGACATACAATCTTAAGTGCTTTGAACAGGTATGAACTGGTTGCTGGGGCATGGAGGGTTTTCTCTTAAGTTTATAATTGTAGAAATAGTTTGTACATACCCCAGAAAAGCTTGCTGACACATAAGTGAGTTAATTCAATGTTTATTACTACAAAAGACCACATATTCTAATGATTAAAGAAAATGGCATTGCTGTCTGATTGGTCCAAACCCTAACTCAGGTCTGGGACAATTTTATTAATCTCTCTGTCTTGTTTTTTCATCCGTAAAATGTGCAAATCTTCAGTTTTAGAGAATTAAATAGGAAGATACATAAAGCCCTTTACAATGAGCTGCACATAGTAAATCTAAAGAAGCATTTTCTGTAATTGATAATGTTTATAAAGAACTTATACTTTCTGAATTCTCTAATAATGATAAGAATTCTCAAGAGGCAATGGATAGGGCCAAGTGAGTTAAGCAGTTAATGTGATGAGTTGTGGGGCTTAATTATTTAAAACTCATGGGCTGCCACAAAAAGATTTACATTGAGAGGTGAGACTGGCTAAGGGCTTGTGATTTAGTTAAAAGAAAACATAATCTGGGCAATGGGTGTCTAAAGAGTTAATTATACTGTTGGGGGTAATGTTTACAAATTTTATTTTTGCAGGACTGGGGGTGAACCCAGGACCTTGCTTGTTATGCTAGTCAAGTGCTGAACCACTAACCTACACCCCAGCCCTTGAAAAATTTTTTGTTTTGGAGACATGGTCTGACTTTGTTGCCTTGGCTGGTCTTGAACTGGCAAAACTCTTGCCTCAGCCTTTGGAATACCTGGGATTACAAGCCCTTGAATAAAAACTAAAAAAAAAAACAACAAAAAAACAAAAAACAATTATTGTAGCAGTAAAGCAGAAGACTCAATCCCGAGTCCGGCAGGCCTGGATTTGCCAGCTCTTCTACTTAGGCTCGTGGATGTTATTATCCATCTCACATGTTGAAAACCCTTTTGCGGTGTTTCATGTGGTGCTGGGATGAACCCAGGGCTTCACACATGCTGTGAAGGAGCTCTGCCACTGAGCTGCACTCCTTTTAAGGCTTAAAACCATGACAGTTTGTAACCCACTCGGTGGCTGGCACAAACGAAGTGCTCACTAAACATGCTTATTGGAACTTTTTTTTTTTTTCCCCCTGGGGGGGGTGGGATCTAACCCTGGAACGCTTTACCACTGAGCCACATCCCCACCCCTTTTAAATTTTGAGACAGCCTCACTTATCTGCGGAGGCTGGCCTCGAACTCGCGATCCTCCTGTCTCAGCCTCCCGAATTGCTGGGATTACGAGGGAGCCACCACGTCCGGCTTTATGGTAACTTAACGGATGTAGTACTTGCACCTGGATATAAACTACGAATTCTAGAAAGGCTAGGAATAATAAGGGTTATAGAGATTGTAATCACCCAAAGCTTAGAAACCCTGTTGGTGGGCCCTTCAAGTCCCCATTTTCAGGGTCTTGTCTTTCGGTCCAGCCGGACTCCGTATGCTCCCAGTTCTCAAATTCAGTGGTGGTGTCCCTTTTCTTGAAAAGTCCTAAAAAGCAGTGGCTTGCTTAGCTTTCCTAAAACATGGCATGTCCCCTCAGCCGCACTTAGCCAATGGCTAGCTTGACACCACAGTCCGCAACACGCCCCACCCGATCAAAACGATCTCTACCCAACGACGCGACGAGACGCAAAGCAGCCCGCAAACGGACCCCAACCGCCTAAGGTAAAGTGACCTCAGGAGGCGCCGAGCACAGGGCCAGGTGAGGGCCGCAGTGAGAATGAGAGTTTTAGGTGGCTAGGTCAGTGCCGCTCAAAATTCTCTGCCTGCCAAAACTTTAATATTGATAAGGCATAATCCCAAATCTCCAAAATCCAAGGTTCATAAAACCATCCACAGCATCTCTCGAAGAAGGCGTGGAGTCGATATATTTTCTTCAGGCATTTATAATGGCCACCTCAACCTCCTAGGTCTCTAGCGTGCTCATAGGCAAAGTGCAAAAGCCATGGTGAGGGGGGTAGGGAGGTGCTTAAATGTTTACGCATGCGTAGTGCGACTCACGCAGGCGCACTACAGTTCCCCGGGCGACGGCGGCGGTGGCTACTGAGGGTGTTCGGCTCTTTCCCATCTAGGCCGGCCCCAGCCCATCTCCACCCCGGGAGCTCACTACCTGGGGCCGCGGACTTCCTCATCGTGCCCCATAAAAGTAAACTTTGGGGACCTGGAGGAGCCGAAAGTACCGCGTCGAGAGCCCCAAATACTATTGGGGAAACGGAAGTGGCTTTCGGTAGCGGACTAGGGGAAACCGGAAGTGACGGTACCGGGGGAAGTCGGGGGCGGAGCCATAGGGTGGTGGGGTGTGTATGTATATGTGTGTGGCCGCGTGTTGGTTGCGCCGCTCTGCTGGAACACCCGAGGAAGGCGGAAGAGGGGGGCAGTCAGCTAGCCGGTCCAGCGTTCCCCCCCCCCCCGTAAGTGTCAGCCGTCTTGGGTGTGTAGTGATTTCGGCGGGTTCGATGGGCGTGGCGCGCGTGCGCGAAACCACTTTCTCCGCCGAGCCGGGCGCTACCCCCACCCCCACCCCCGGTCTTGCGTTGTCCCAGAATTGGCCGACTTCTAGGGCCTTTGCCCTATCGCGACCGGTGATGACACTGGTCTCTGGTCTCGTGCTTCCTTCCCTCATTCTCAGCCCAACTGGCCCTCCTTTATTGTGATTGGCATTGTGGAGCCCCTCCCACCTCCTGTCCTTCAGCTCCCTATGCCGTCGATCTCCTGCCCTTTGTGTTTCTCTCCCTGTGCCCCGGAATCAGAAGGGGGATGGGGGCGGGTGTGAGTGTGTGTGCTTGTGTAGGAGAAACTTTTTAGGTATTGGGGCGGAGATTCAGGCCAGGGAGGCTTCCGGTATATAAAATCTTACGGGCGACGCGGACCTTCCTCCCTTCGTTCTTCCTTAGAGAGCTGTCCGCCATGGAGCCCAGTGATTCTACCAGTACCGCTATGGAGGAGCCTGACAACTTGGAGGTATTAGTGAAGACCTTGGACTCTCAGACTCGGACCTTTATTGTGGGGGCCCAGGTGAGATCCCAGTACTTCTGGAAGATACCCATTAGCTCTTCCTCTTCCTCCCTTAGAACTGATGGGAGAGCCTGATTTTCTTGTCTTCAAATTTTCATTGATTCCTTTGTTTATATTCTAGATAGAACATCTTTTGATGTGTTTGTTGGGGGAGGTATGTTTATTGTTAAGTGAGGCAGATTTTATTTTGCCTTTCTTCACCTTGCTAGAACTCAGTGCAAAGTAAAATAGACTCGAAGGAGGAACCTGTGCTATCATGGGTGGACCCTAGCCCAAAGGAAGAGTTGGGGCTCCAGTTTTGGGGAAAGGAAACAATGCGGGGACCTCAAACAATTTTTCTGATAAACAGATTGATTGCAGCTGTATACTGTACTTATGAAGTCTGGAAACCAGAACCCATAATGCAGGTGGAGCCCTAGTAGACTATTCAGTGGAATTACTAACATCTGTGGCATAAAATGACTCTTGAATTTAATACCATAGTTATCTGTTTTTAATTCTGTAATTCTTGGAGACAAACTCATGAGCTGGTGGGTCAATGATATTTTAAGATGTGTTTAAGAAAGTCACATAGGTTTTTCTGTGGCTAGATATTTGTAATACTTTCCAAGACTTTGTCTAGTTAGGGCAAATGTTTTTCTTTTTGGCTTCCTTCTTTTTTGCAGAGCTGGGGGTTGAACCCAGGATCTTGCACATGCTGGGCAAGTGCTGAGCTACACCCCCAGCTCTTTGCTCCCTTCTTACCTTCATGGTGGGGGACCCCTGCCTGGTACTCTGGGGCTTGGGGCCTCTTCTTGGTTAGTTTTCCTTAACCTAATTCCCTACCCTATCCTCCTTTCCTTTTTTGTTTTAGACATAGCCTTGCTAAATTGCTGATGTTGGCCTTGAATTTGCAATTCTGCCTTAACCTCCCAAGTCACTGGGATTATAGGCGTGTACCACCCCATCTGGGTTTGCAGTTATTTTTGTCTTTGAGATTACGGCAGAAAAATGAACTCCTGGTATCATTTTGTATTTAGGAAGGGGTTACTGATCTCTCTAGATACACTTTCCTTTGGAAGCTAGGCAAAGGAGAGAAGGAATATTAGTTGGCTTTTTTTGTTCCTCATCCATGAGGCACTGGGTTCAATCCTCAGCACCACATAAAAATAAACAAAATAAAGTCATTCTGTTCTTTTACAACTATTAAAAGAAATTTTAAACATATGTGTTTGTATTATGCCTGAAAGTTTGTTAAATTAATTCTGTATTTTGGTGGGTTGTCTTTGTTCAGTGTTTTGCACAATTAATATCTTACAGTCAGGACAGTTGGATAGTGATTCTATACTGGTTTTTACCCCTTAACTCCACAAATCAGTTGGCTTTTTCTCTTTTTTTCCTTTATTCTGATTCCTGTGTATGATTATTCCTCCTTACAGATGAATGTAAAGGAGTTTAAGGAGCACATTGCTGCCTCTGTTAGCATCCCCTCTGAGAAACAACGGCTCATCTATCAGGGGCGAGTTCTGCAAGATGATAAGAAGCTCCAGGAATACAGTAAGAGGGTTGGAGGGCAATTCAGAGGTTTAGGTTGCTACCCAGAGGGATGAGCTTAAGGCCATGTATATACCTACTCATGCAATGTTTTGGTGTGTATCTTTTTTCCTGCAGATGTTGGGGGAAAGGTTATCCACCTGGTGGAACGGGCTCCTCCTCAGACTCAGCTCCCTTCTGGAGCATCTTCTGGGACAGGGTCTTCCTCAGCTGCCCATGGTGGGGGACCCCTGCCTGGTACTCGGGGGCCTGGGGCCTCTGTTCATGACCGGAATGCCAACAGCTATGTCATGGTTGGAACCTTCAATCTTCCTGTAAGCTTGTGTTTCACATGGAAGGGTTTTTTAGGGAGGGGTAGTTTGGGTTGTGTTAGCGTCAGGGAACACATTAGATAGTTGTCTCAGTCTTGAGATTGGGTTTGGAGAGCTCTCTGATCAGATATTGGCCTTGGTCTTTGAGAAAAAGGGGTGGGGCTCCACAGAATGAGTTGAAAAGTGTGGAGGCCTTAGTATTTGGCTTCTCCCAGAGCAACTTCCCTTACCCTTTCCCCAGAGTGACGGCTCTGCTGTGGATGTTCACATCAACATGGAACAGGCCCCGATTCAGGTATTGAGGGGCCTGGGAGGGTCAGGGAAGGGGATCTGGGAGAAGGAGGCCATGAGGTGGGGTGGACCTGGCTAATGAGATGCTTGGGACCTGGATTAGTAGGCGGTGGAGCTTATGACTTCATCTCAGACCTGTCCTGATTATTCCTTTTTTATTCTAGAGTGAGCCCCGGGTACGGCTAGTGATGGCTCAGCACATGATCAGGGATATCCAGACCTTATTATCCCGAATGGAGGTAAGTGAGCAAATCTGCCTAGGTTCTCTCCGCCCCCTTCTCCTCGTAGCCTGAGGGTAGGAGCATGATTGGCCACATCCATAGGATTCTGTCTCCCTAATCTGGTCTTTTCTTTGCAGTCGTTCTTTTGGGCAGAAAAAAGTATCTTTGTGAGGCTATCTTGTCCCTGCCAATCCTCTGAATGCCTGGTATCGGGGGAGTTTGTTTCAGTTGTTAGATAACTTGGCATAGCATCTTTTCAGTTAAAGAAGAATTCCACTCTTTCTTTGTTTCTTCCTTCCTTCCTTCCTTTCTTTTCTTTTTTTTCTTTTCTTTCTTTCTTTCTTTCTTTCTTTGTTTCTTCCTTCCTTTCTTTCTTTCTTTCCTTCTTTCCTTCTTTCTTTTCTTTCAGCTGTGCAGATAGACAAAATTCCTTTATTTATTTTTATGTGGTACTGAGGATCAAACCCAGTGCCTCATGCATGCTAGGCAAGCGCTCTGCCACTCAGCCCCTGCCCCATCCCCTGATTTTGAACCCAGGGTCTTGTGCATATGAGGCAAGCACTCTACTGAGCTGTATCCCCAGACCCCATAATTGATTTCTTAACTGACATGTTCAGCATTGGAATGCTCTAACTTCATTAGTTTGTGTAGCAACTACAACCTGTGGTCTTTCTCTTTCCTTATAGAAGTTAGAAAATTGCAATTTTTACTCTGTTAGTAATTTGTTTAAAAGTATTAGTTATTTGTCATGTATCTAATTTGTGCTAGTCCTATACTGATTGTTAGGGAGTTAAAGAGAATGAATGTAAAGTCCTGTCTTTAGGGAGCCTAGTTGGAGCACTTTCTCCATTCACATTCAGTTGGCCTGAGTTATCTGCTTTAGTTTCATCTTGTCTTTGGTGTCCTGACTTCCCCACTTTTCAGTGTCGAGGGGGACCCCAGGCACAGCACAGTCAGCCACACCCACAGACGTCAGCTGTGGCTCCAGAGCCAGTATCCTTGAACTCACAAACATCAGAATCAGTTGAAAATGAAGCACCTCCTCGGGAGCCCATGGAGGCAGAAGAAGTGGAGGAGCGTGCCCCAGCCCAGAGCCCGGAGCTTACCCCTTCTGGCCAGACTCCAACAGGCCCTACACCTGCCCCAGAGACAAACGCACCCAAGTGAGAGATGGAGGGAACCTTTTGGGGTTGTGGGCTCTAAGTGCAATATGAAGACCAGGAGAGGTATGGTGGGTGAGGAGGTCTCATTGGAGGTAAATGAGGTTAGAATTGACAGCTGAGCAGAAGCTCATCTCTCCCCTGAGCACATGACACATGCCTGTAATTTCAGTGACTCCAGAGGCTGTGCAAATTTGAAGCCAACCTTAACAATTTTTTGTCTCAGAATTTGGGGGGGAAAAATGGGGGACTATGGATGTAGTTAAGTGGATATCCTGGGCTAAATCCCTAGTACCGCAAAATTTTCTCTCAAGTTCACACAGGGCCCATCTCTTATTTTAGCGTTAGTTTCATACATTATAGCTACAAGATTGTAGTGGGGAAGGTGAGAGTAAGGGTCATTTTGTCCTCTCCATCTTCCCCTGGGTGGGAGTAAAGAACAGAAGCTCTGCTAGTCCAGGAAGGGATTGGGCCAGGGGTCTGGGAGGCCAGGGGGAGACAGAGCAGATGATCTCTGGGCTTTGAGGTGGGGACTATAAGGAAAGCCTTTGCTCACTGCCCTTGGGGTTATCCACAGCCATCCTTCCCCAGCTGAGTATGTTGAAGTGCTCCAGGAGCTGCAGCGGCTGGAGAGTCGCCTCCAGCCCTTCCTGCAGCGCTACTATGAAGTTCTGGGTGCTGCTGCCACCACTGACTATAACAACAATGTGAGCCCTTTTATGGCCTATTCCTCCTCTCCCCTCCCCCCAGTACTCCTGAAACAGAATAGGCTGAGGCAGATAACCCTTTACTCCCCCAAACAGCATTGCAACAAAATCCCTCTAGACACGTAAATGATCTTTACTCCCTTGGGAGGTGGTAATTTTTGCAGTACCCACTGTCCTTGCACCATTTGTGTCCCTAAGTGAATTGTTTAAGAAATTTACATAGTAAGGGAGATTAGTTTGATGACTTATGGTCTTTTGTAGAATTTGTCTTAGTAGGAAATTCTTTTTGCACATAAAATAGAATTGACTTGCAAAGGTTTGAGCAATGTAGAAATTTCTAAATATGTAACTGAAAACTTGGGATACTTAGAATTAGAAGATCCTTAGAAGAGGTAATTTGGACTTATTCTTTTCTTTTTTTGACATGGTGATGAACACAGCATGAAGGCCGTGAAGAGGACCAGAGATTGATCAATTTGGTTGGGGAGAGCCTGCGGCTTCTGGGCAACACTTTTGTGGCACTCTCTGACCTGCGTTGCAATTTGGCTTGTGCACCCCCACGACACCTGCATGTGGTTAGGCCCATGTCTCACTACACCACGCCCATGGTGCTTCAGCAGGCAGCCATTCCCATCCAGGTGGGTCATGGGAGGCTGACCCAAGAGAGGATGAAGTTGGGGGTGGTGCAGTGATACAGAGTGATTATTGGGCTCAAAGGAGGGTAGAGAGGGAGAGAACTTGGGAAACATAATGATAAAGGATGGAGGCTTCTGAGATAGATGGTAGAGGTGCTTTGGATTAAGCTGTTGTGTTTTTTCTCACTTTTGCGTGTCCATCTCTCTTTTAGATCAACGTGGGGACCACTGTGACTATGACAGGGAATGGGACTCGCCCCCCCACAACTCCCAATGCTGAGGCACCTCCCCCTGGTCCTGGCCAGGCCTCGACTCTGGCCCCGTCTTCTACCACTGTTGAGTCCTCAACTGAGGGGGCTCCCCCACCAGGGCCAGCTCCCCCACCAGCCACCAGCCACCCGAGGGTCATCCGGATATCACACCAGAGTGTGGAACCCGTGGTCATGATGCACATGAATATTCAAGGTGAGTTAGGATCAGTGACTGGAAGAGAAGACCAGTAGGCTGAAGGAAGTCTGGGGTTGGTGTTGAGGTGTGAGGGAGTAAGGGTTGTTCAGATTGTTGGCATGTGTTGGGAGAGGCATGAAGGGGACTGATTTATCCTTGGAAATTTTTTGTGGTTAAGAAGTAACCTTGTTCCTGTCTAGAGGTGTGAAAAGCTGACTTTTTGGTTGGGAAATGGTGGCCTGTAGGACAACTGATCTCAGGAGGGTACACTTAGGCCTTGGCCCCAGTGGTCTCAGGGTCACACTCTCTGTTTCCCTGCCCAGATTCTGGCACACAGCCCGGTGGTGTCCCGAGTGCTCCCACTGGCTCCCTAGGACCCCCTGGTCATGGCCAGACCCTGGGTAAGAACAAGGGCATCAGAGCAGGTTGAGCTCTGGGTAGAGAAGGGTTAGGGCTGAGTGGGTGGGTTGCAGGGGTCCAGGTTCAAGGTTACATCAGACCCGCCCCCCAGGCTCCACCCTCATCCAGCTGCCCTCCCTGCCCCCTGAGTTCATGCACGCCGTCGCCCACCAGATCACTCATCAGGCCATGGTGGCAGCTGTTGCCTCCGCGGCCGCAGGTAATCACCTGGAAGGGGAGGCCTGGGAGGTGGGGCCTAGTCCATGGTGGTGGGTACTGTTGGCTGTCACTCAAAGAGTCTGGCCCTCAGCTCTTTTCCATCTCTCTCCTCTGCCACCCATAGGACAGCAGGTGCCAGGCTTCCCAACAGCTCCAACCCGGGTGGTGATTGCCCGGCCCACCCCTCCACAGGCTCGGCCTTCTCATCCTGGGGGGCCCCCAGTCTCTGGGGCTTTGGTGAGTAAGGGTGGGAGAGTTCTAGTGGGGAAGAGTCCGTAAAGAATCTTGGGGTGATGTATAAGGAGGACAGGATTGAAATCCTCTCCTCTCCTTCCCTGTCAGCAGGGTGCTGGACTGGGTACCAATGCCTCATTGGCTCAGATGGTGAGCGGCCTTGTGGGGCAGCTTCTTATGCAGCCTGTTCTTGTGGGTGAGTCCTCATTTTTCCTCGCTTCAAACTTAAGAATTCTAAGACTCTCAAGTCTGATACTTGCTTTCTACCTGTTCACTGGTACTTCCTAGCTCTTTCGTTATATTCTTGATTGTTTTCCTGCTAGAAATGGGGCTACTATAAATGTCTAGTCTTTCTTCAGATTTCACCTTTCTTTGGGTTTCGGACAGCTCAGGGGACCCCAGGAATGGCTCCACCTCCAGCCCCTGCCACTGCTTCAGCCAGCGCTGGTACCACCAACACAGCTACCACAGCTGGTCCTGCTCCTGGGGGCCCTGCTCAGCCTCCACCCCCCCAGTCCTCCACAGCTGATCTCCAGTTCTCCCAGCTCCTGGGGAACCTGCTTGGGCCTACAGGGTCAGGAGCTGGTGGGCCTGGCATGGCTTCTCCCACCATCACTGTGGCAATGCCTGGTGTCCCTGCTTTTCTCCAGGGCATGACTGATTTCTTGCAGGTGAGTAATGGACTTGCCTTTTATTCTGTTCTTCCTCTCCAGCATTGGGCCAAGCAGTGATACTTTGTTGCCATTCTATAGCCATTGGATTACAGTCTAGTAACATGGCAGGGAAAGGGACTGGGTAATCCATTGATTGTGAATCCTCTGTTTTGGAGATGAGAAAAATAAAAACAGCTCTAAGAAAAAAAAAATCATATAGTAATGTCACTGCTTTTTGATCTAACCTATTCAGAGGGATAGAGGTCACTGTTTAGTCTAACTTTGTTATTGAATACCTGTGTATGAGTATTCTGCTTTAAGAAGTAAAGGCTTTCTTCCCAGACTCCTGTTGTTTTGTGCCCTCTTTTATTTATTTATTTATTTATTTATTTTTAGTTGTAGTTGCACACAATACCTTTGTTTATTTTTATGTGGTGCTGAGGATCGAACCCAGGGCCTTGCTTGTTCTAGGCGAGTGCTCTACCACTGAGCCACAACCCCAGCCCTGTTTTGTTCCCTCTTGATGCCATGTTATGTCTTTGTCCCTGTTCTCACCTTGTTTTCTGTTCTTTATTTCTTCTCTGTTTGCCAGGCCACACAGACGGCCCCTCCACCTCCTCCACCTCCTCCACCCCCACCCCCAGCCCCAGAACAACAGACCACACCACCACCAGGGTCCCCTTCTGGTGGCACAGGGAGTCCTGGAGGCCTGGGTCCTGAGAGCCTGCCACCAGAGTTTTTTACCTCAGTGGTGCAGGGTGTGCTGAGCTCCCTCTTGGGCTCCTTGGGGGCTCGAGCTGGCAGCAGTGAAAGCATTGCTGCTTTCATCCAGCGCCTCAGTGGATCCAGCAACATCTTTGAGCCTGGGGCTGATGGTGCCCTTGGTAAGCAAAGGGCAGGGAGTGTCTTGGTTTATTCCAGGAAGGGGGGCACAGAGGAGAAGGTAGATAACCTTTGTCTAGGGCTGTTGGCAAGATGGGATGAAGTTGATGGACTGGGCAAGCCTAGGTGGTAAAGGTGGTTGCTAACTTCTGCTTATATTCCCAGGATTCTTTGGAGCCCTGCTCTCTCTCCTGTGCCAGAACTTCTCCATGGTGGATGTGGTGATGCTTCTCCATGGGCATTTCCAGCCACTGCAGAGGCTCCAGCCCCAGCTGCGTTCCTTCTTCCACCAGCACTACTTGGGTGGCCAGGAGCCCACACCTGGTAACATCCGGGTAAATGCAAGCCTGGGCCCTCGCAGTTTTCCTCTTTCCCACTACCAATTGCTTATTCCTGACTGTATCTGCCAGTTAAAGCTACAGCTGTCCCAGCCCAAGCCTTGGACTTTTTAGGGTTAGGGTAGGGAGAGGGGGAGTCTTGAGAACCAAGGCTTGGAATTAAATCTGTGATGTTTTCCTGTAGATGGCAACCCACACATTGATTACCGGACTAGAAGAATATGTGCGGGAGAGTTTTGTGAGTGACCCTTCTCTATTTCCCTCCTGTTCTGGGTCTGGGCAGGGAAGCTAATATTCCTTATGGCTTCCTTCTCCATTTCTAGTTTTAGGATTCCTGATTTGGGGGTCTTCTTGTGTCTTGTCTTACAGTCTTTGGTACAGGTTCAGCCAGGCGTGGACATCATTCGGACAAACCTAGAGTTTCTGCAAGAACAGTTTAATAGCATTGCTGCTCATGTGCTGCACTGCACAGGTTAGGGGTTAGCTGGGCCAGGGAAAGTGGGGCATTGGGTGTGCAGGGCTGCTGGGTACCAACATTCCTTCCTCATGTCTTGCCTACAGATAGTGGATTTGGAGCCCGGTTGCTGGAGTTGTGTAACCAGGGCCTATTTGAATGCCTAGCCCTAAACCTGCACTGCTTGGGGGGACAGCAGATGGAGCTTGCTGCTGTTATCAATGGTCGAATTGTAAGTACCATGCAACCTCAGATCTCTAGTCTCTTGTTTCCTTTGATGTCTTGCAGTTTTCACTTTTCTTGCCATACTGCAGCCTATTACTCTTGAGTCTGATAAATTGTAAAAGCTGGTTGAGGGTTGTGTTGCAAGTTTGCTTTCTATCCCTCAGCGTCGTATGTCTCGTGGGGTGAATCCATCCTTGGTAAGCTGGCTGACCACTATGATGGGACTGAGGCTTCAGGTGGTTCTGGAGCACATGCCTGTGGGCCCTGATGCCATCCTCAGATATGTTCGCAGGATTGGTGATCCCCCCCAGGTAAGGGACCCAGTGGACTCTGTCAGGGAACTTGAGGGAAGTGGAGAGATCTGAGAAGTTTCTACATTTTGTTTTCTTTCTCTGTTCACTTTTTTTTTTTAAATATATTTTTTAGATGTAGTTGGACACAAAATATCTACAGTATATTTATTTTTATGTGGTGCTGAGGATCAAACCCAGGGCCTTGCATGTGCTAAGTGAGCACTCTACTGCTGAGCCACATCCCCAGCCCCCTCTCTATTCACTTTTACAGTCACTTTCTGAGGAGCCAATGGAAGTTCAAGGAGCAGAAAGAACTACTCCTGAGCCTCAGGTACCAGGGAGAGAGGTTGAGGGGCCAGGTAATGTGGAGAAGGAGGGATAGGGAAAGAAGGGCTTGAGGATAAAAATTCTGAAATCTGGGTCTTCTTACTTTCTGACACCCAGAGGGAGAATGCTTCCCCAGCCCCAGGAACAACAGCAGAGGAGGCCATGTCTCGAGGTCCACCCCCTGCTCCTGAAGTAGGCTCTCAAGATGAACAGGATGGAGCTTCAGCTGAGACAGAACCTTGGGCAGCTGCAGTTCCCCCAGTAAGTGGCAGGAGGTGATCCAGTGGTGGGTTAACGAGCTGCAGGGTGTGGGAATTACTTTCTAATCCTTTCCTTCCCAGGAATGGGTCCCTATCATTCAGCAGGACATTCAGAGCCAGCGGAAGGTGAAACCGCAGCCACCTCTGAGTGATGCCTACCTCAGTGGTATGCCTGCCAAGAGACGCAAGGTTGGTTTACCTCTTCCCTGAGGATCCCTGTCTACCCAGGTTCTCCTATCATGCTTAAATAAAACAAACTCTTCAGAGCTAGAAGTAGCTATTCCTAGTGTAGTCTGCTTATTTAATGAGAAAATCTTTCTGGGACTGACACTGGCTTGTAGTTGGTGTATAACCACACAAGACTTTACCTCTGTTTTCTATCTTATTCCCTCAGCTATCTAATGCCCAAGTGACTAGGGCTCATTTTCTTTTCAGGTGGGCTTGGATTAGTTTGCTCAGAATCTCAGATGGCTTGCATTTGGCCCTTGCTTAGAAGAGCAAGTTTAACACAAACACTGTATTTGGCCAGAGCCAGCTAGGAAGGCCACATGTAAAAATGTTCCCACTTCTTTCCTCTAGCATAAATACTCAGTGATTGACTCATGGAAAGGGTGATCTGGGTGGTGGTACTGGATCTGACGTTGATCCTCTTTTCCCTCCTAACCCCGTCCCCCAGACGATGCAGGGTGAGGGCCCCCAGCTGCTTCTCTCAGAGGCCGTGAGCCGGGCAGCTAAGGCAGCCGGAGCTCGGCCCCTGACGAGCCCCGAGAGCCTGAGCCGGGACCTGGAGGCACCAGAGGTTCAGGAGAGCTACAGGCAGCAGGTGCCCCCACCTTGAAGCAGAATAGGGATGGTCTAGCGGGAGGGGTTGGGCTAGGGTCCCTTTTCCTGGATCCTTTCAGAGGAAGTGGTAGTCTGGGGCTGCCACTTTTTGAAGATTTTCCCATGTGGTATCTGGGAAGTCTCAGTGATGCCATATTGGGCAATTGACAGATATGGCTGGTGGGAAAGCATTAGCTCCTGAGGGGATGGTGTTGTGTGCTTGCTGGGATCTGGGGCTTGCTCAGTGCTACTCTGACCTGCTTATTCTCTCTTTCTAGCTCCGGTCTGATATACAAAAAAGACTGCAGGAAGATCCCAACTACAGCCCCCAGCGCTTCCCTAATGCCCACCGGGCCTTTGCTGATGATCCCTAGCTCTTTGCTCTATGGCCCTTCTTCACCAGGGGACCATTTTCCCATTCTTCCTTCACAGTATTTAAGAAATAAAAGTCGGATTTTCCTGGCTCTTGTCTCCAAATTGTGTTTAAGTATTTCAAGTCCCTATTTTGTATGTTTTTTAAAAATCTAGTATTTCCTAGGAACCCAACTTCATAGAAACAGCTTGTAATTGTCCCAGTGAGCATATGTACTCAGTCATGCAGCACATAATGTGTAAGCCTGTTTATTTTGTAGTACTGGGGATTGATCTTGGGCCTTATGCATGCTAGGCAAGCACTGGATCACTGAACTACATCACTAGCTTTGTAAGATTGTTTTCAAGGTTAGCTTTTTCTGCAGAAACATATCCTGTATTAGGGATTGAACCCAGCCAGGCTTTGTAATCAAGCTGTATCCCAACTTTTTTTAAGATAGGGTCTTGCTAAATCACTAAAGCTGGGCTCAGAACTTGTATCCTCCTGCCTCAGCCCCCCACATAGCTAGAATTTATAGGGACATGCCACCAAGCAGCTGGGCAAGAAGACTAATTTTAAATGCAAACAGAAAGACCAAGGTCTTGAGATGGAAGTGTACACTAGGACAGAAAACATGGCTTTGGACCCAAGTACTCTTGAAGCACAACCTACATGTGATGCCCCAATGAAATTCAGGTTTGATCATGCTGGACCTAGGCTGTCAAAACTCAAAAAGCCAGTTGTTAACGTACTTGGATATGGAAGACATCTGCATTCTTTGCCATTCCTTTTGAGATGTAGTTGATGTCCCTTTCCCTTTTAACTAGCTTCATGCTAGACCAATAGAAATCATTAAACACATTAAGGGCAGGTCATTAGCTCTGCAGCTTCTGTAGAGCCCCATGCCAAAACCACTAAAGCAAAAAACTCAAAAAGATTGTTTTGTGTGTATGTGCTGGGATTGAACCCAGGCCTCTACCAACTGAGCTTATCCCTAGTCCCTCTCAGACATGGTCTTTTTTGGGTACCAAGGATTGAACTTGGGGGCACCACAACTGAGCCACATCCCAAGCCCATTTTTGTTATTTTAGAGACGGGGGTCTGAGTTGCTTAGCCTCACCGTTGTTAAGGCTGACTTTATATTCCTGTCTCTGCCTCCCAAGCAGCTGGGATTATAGGCGTGTGCCACCGCACTAAGCCCAGACATATTCTTAATGAAGCTACACCATGCTGTTAAAAGTATTATAATCAAACATACCCATCCCCCGAGTCACTTGGAAATATATTTTTTAAATCATTTTATTATTCTTTTTTAACAAACGGCCCCAGGGATAGGGGACCAGGGGAAGGGGGAGGAGGGGAAGCGAGGCTCCAGCCCCACAACCCCTCCCTCTGGCAAAATACTCGCCTCGGCCCCGACCCCGGCAAGAGGTAGGACCCACTCTCTCATATGAATNGCGAGGCTCCCAGCCCACCAACCCCTCCCCACCCATCCCTTCCCATTATATATTTATAATCTATATACAAGCCCCGGGGGGTGGGGTGGGGGCAAGAGGAACTCCCTCAGCGGGGTGGGGGCAATTCAGGCTCCTTGTCCCCTCGGGACCCAGGCTCTTCTGCCCTTCTGGAAGACCCTTCTCGAGAAGGTGGCCCTGTCCGCTCCCAAGGCTTCGGCATCCAGCGCAGGGCATCCGGTGGGGAGGCCTAAGGGACAGGTGGTTATGGAAGAGTAAATCAAATTATTAGGTCAGGAACTCAGGTGGCAACTCTTGAATTTAGACCGGAGGCCACAAGAGTTTCTTCACCTGCTGGTAGAGGTCGATGCGCTGGGTGCGGAACACTCCGCTGTAGGTGGAAGGTGGGGCCTTGAGACGGGAATTGAGACCAGGAAAGGACCTGAGGGAGGAAGCGTGTTTAAGGTAAGTTTAGGACTTTCCCCAACTCCAAAGAAAGACAAATCCTTGGAGATAGGGAATCTGCATTCCAATTTGTGATTACCTTCCAGATGGGGGAGTACGAGATGAGCCAGGTCCCCCAAGGCTGCTGCTTAATTTCCGATAATCCTGGAAGGGCTTTAGTTCCACTGGATGAAGCTGAAGGTAAAGAATTCCTGAGCCTCCGCCCATCAACCCATTCATCTTAAGACAGAGAGAATCCCTGTCCCTAAACTTGGAGTGCCTCACTTGCTATACTTTACCTCTGCTCGCCCCAAGCTAGGGGGGAAGGGCCTGGCAGGTGAAGGCAGCACCCGAGTAGCAGGAGCAGGTGGGGGCCGCACAGCCAGGCTGGGAGGCTGCAGAGCGGGGCCCACAGGTAACAGGGAAAGTGGGGGTGGGGCAGGAGGTGGTGCTGGCGGCAGGGAGCCAAAATTCACCACAGGCAGCTGTGAATCTACCATGGGTAGAAGCATCTGTAACAAAAAAGCCAAGTGTGTACGTTGAGTCAGGAAGTCATTTTGGAAAATAAAGCTAGTGACTAGATAGAGAATAAAGGGGGAGTGGGAAGATAAAAGGTACCTGCTGTGCAGGGGCCCCTGAAGGAAGGAAGCCACTTTGGCCACCAGGCTGCAGAGGAGCAGAATAAAAATCCGAAGGGGATGGCAGGTCCTGGCGTACCTGTTAGGGAACGGGGAGAAGTATGTCAACTCCCCTAAACATTCCCCCCCACCCCTAGCACCTGCCCACCTCTTACCTGAAGCAAAGGTGGGTCAGGCAAAGGGCTGGGGCAGAAAGCTGGAGAGTAAAGAAAGGAAGGTGGAGGGTAGAGAACTCCTCCAGCTGGCAACTTCCCCAGTTCTGTTGCTTGCAGTGCTGAGAAATCCAGAAACTGGCCCTTGAGTGCTACCCCAGAGAGCAGGGCCGAGGGAGGAGCTGGGCCTGGGGGTAGGTATAGGGGCTGTGACCTGAAAAGACATCAGGGAAGGAATGGTGTTAAGAAGCCAGTTATTTACTCTTAATCTCAGCAATGCCTAAATCCAGAAAACCTCTAGAACCCAAAACTACATCTTCTCTTCCCTGAAATCTATCTCAACTTTATTCTGAGGTCCACAGGTCTTACCTGTAAGGGTGAAGTGAGGGTGTCCCAGGGCGGAAGCCTCCATTATTGGGATGTAACTGAGAGTCCATGGCTCCCCCAGAGACCTGCTAGAGAAAAGGCAGGTTTGAAATTGCTCCATTTATATCTGGTCAAGAAAGCTAACCCATCCCCCGACTGCAGCAGCTTAAAAAGGAGAGAAATAGAATAACAAGGAAATAGTGTTTTACAATTACACAAATTAGGTCTGATTAGAAGAAACAACAGGCAGAGAAGATTCTTTCAAGGGCACACAGGATGAAAATTGGGGCTTACCTGGGAACTGGGAGGCCCAGGGCTGCCATAGAAGACCTCAGGATATAGGCGCTGGCCTGAGGAACTAGGCTCTGGGCCACAGTGCCCAGAACCCAGGCTCTTGGATTGTGGCTCAGCTGAGGCAGAAGCACTGGGGAGTAGCTCCCAGTCTCTGGATATCGGAATGGCCTGGGCAGGAGAAAACTTGTCAAGAAGAATGCCCGATGTCCTGGACACCCAGGTCACTCTCAGAAATTTTCACCAGAAATGTTGGGTCTTCCTACTGAATTCTCCACCTACCTCGGCAACTGATGCTGTTAGCTCCTTCTCTGCTTTTAAACTATCTCCTACCACTAGGCGCAGGTCCGAGTCCTGTGATAATAAGGCAGGAGAACATCCTGTGATTCAGACATGTTTTCCATGTCCTGTCTCTAGCCCCTCCTCTCTCCTTCCAACATAGGAAGATTCCCAGGGTCTAGTTCACACACACCTTGTCACTAGTTCCAAACTGGACTGCTTGGCCAGGTCGATGGGATGGCCGGAGGGGGCCAGGCTCTGGGCCTCGGTCCGTACGCTGTGTTCGTTCTGTGCCTATGGGGCCAGGGGGCAGAGGCTGCTCCCTGGGCAGCTCCTGAGTTGCAGAACATAGTAAAGTGAAGGTATAGGGAGGAAAGGGAACCCAAATCAGGGAATTCCCAGAACACCCAGAAAGAGGGACGGAACAGATAAAGGGAAAGCCAAAGATTACTTGAAACATTCTTATCCTTTCCTTTGGTCTTTTACCTTTCTGTCTCCATCATGGGGGGCAGGTGGCCGTCTCCTAGGAGGTTCAGAGGGTTCAGAGCCAGGTGGACCCTCACCAGGAACAGCATTCAGGGGTGAGGGGCCTCCAGGCCGCTTGGGGGGTCCCTCTGCTGCCCCCTTGAGTCCTCCATCAGGGGAACTTCGCTGGCTGCAGGGACCTGATGACACCTGAGAATCCCCACTCAGGTCCACCCCACTGTCAGACTGACTCATCTGAGAGGAGCGGAGAAGGAGCTAGTTAAATCAAGGTAAAGAGCATCCCGATACCTGACTGATGCACACATACAAATTTAAGGAGATACCATGTGAGAACAGCCCCAGACTTGACCCAGAACAGGTGGGGGAAATACGGCCAATATTCAGACAAGATCCCAACTCAACAACTCCCTCCCATCCTCACACACCTCTGTGCCAGCCACATCCTCAAATGGACTCAGGGGCTCCATCCAGGGCTCCATGGAGCCGGGCCGGTAACTCTTTCGGCTGGTGGCTGGAGGAGAGCACCAACCAGGATGCAGGCAGTGAGAAGACAGTTCCAAAGCCACCTCACTCTCACTACTTTACCAGCTCCTTCCTTCATTCAGCTTCACTCACCAGTATGTAAACGATCCCAGATGTGGGGGGTCAGGGCCTCTGTGCCTGCATCTCTGGATTCTCCCTGAGGGCCCGGGACCTCAGGCTTTGAGGGCAGGATTCCAGAGGTATGAGAAGCTGGCAGAGATTCCTAAAGGTGGAGAGAGGCCAGAAGCAAAACACGAATTGGGTAGGAACTGGGGAATATAGGAAGCCAGGACAGAGTGAGGCATTGGGGCAACAATGAAGACACACAGGAAACAAACAGTAACTACTAGTGAGAATTTTGAGTAAGAATATGGGAATAGCAAAGAGTGGAGAAATATAACCAAGAACCTTCAAAGTGAAAGTGCAGCAAAGCCCAATCTCCAGCCCCATCCCTCACCTCCTGCAGCAGCTCCAGTTTTCGGGGAGGTCGCTCCCGCCGTTTGGGGGGGAAGGGATTAACCCCGGCAGAGTCCCGGGGAGTCCCGCCCACCCCCCTCACCATCGGCCCTGGCTCCTCGAAGTGGGGGTCTGGGGAAAAGGGGAAAACTGTCAGCATCTGCCTCACTATCACTGACCCTAGCTCCCTACTGTTCCCCCCAATCCTTCCACCCTTGCTCAACGAAGACACCCAGCAGCAGGGCCCCCAGGCCGCTCTTCCCACTTCAGCACCTGACCTTCTCTGGGGATAGAAACATTCCCACCCAGTACCCTCTCCAGCTTACCAGAACTGACACTGTTGGTGGCCCTCTGGGGGTCATATTGGGTTGGGGGCCGAGGGGAGGAGCCCTGAAGGGCTTGGGGAGGCCCAGGTTTAGGCCTTGGGTGCCCCCCTGGTGCTGTTATGTTTCCTTGGCGGCTGCTAAGCTGGGCCAGAGCCTGTTGGATGCCAGCAGGGTTGCTGTGGATAACTTGGTCCAGGCGGAAGACAGCCGAACTGCTAGGGGGTGGGGGAGGCAGGGGGAGTCCTGGAGGACGCTCCTCTGGAGGACGGCTGAAGAGAAAAGAGCATTAGTTCCCAAGGTTCACTAAACTGTTTTTCTATACACTTCTATTTTTCAACTTTTTCCCATTAAAACTTGTCCTTTTGTTATGCCCCTCTAAGGATTTTTCATGTTTGGATCTGTGTAGTTAAAAGCAAGAAACAAGATGTGGAGTACTAGTAATCAGGCACCTTAGTTGACCATGGAACCCTAATGCTTTTCTAATTTGAGTCCATGTGCCTGTACCTATCCTCACCTTCCCCCGGGGCTTTCTCCCACTTTTTTCCACCTTAAGAATAAACTCCAACCTGTACACACCTTCGGTTTTTGGGAGAGGGCCAGCTCCTCTTGTCCCCTCGTCCTGGGCCGGTCCTTCCCCCTGGACCTCCACTGCTTCCACTTCCACTCTTGCCCCCGGGGCCTGGGCGGCGGTTCTGCCGATCCATTCCTGGCCTCTGACTTGAGAAGCTCCGCTTGCTCAAATCCTTGGCCCTCTGGCTCAGATCTCCACGGGACATGGTTGAAATGCCTGGTCCAGCCCCACCAGTACCACCCCCAGGAGTTCCCACAGCTTTGGGGGTCAGAATTGCTGGTGGGGGAGCCTCCTTGTCACCACGACGCTCACTAGCAAAGTCACTGCTCTCTGATGCAGTCTCCCATTCCTCATTGGCTTGGTCTGAGTTCTGGTTTGACAGATCAGGAGACTTGGCCGCTGCCCGACGAGGTGGAGGGGGCACTGTGACTGTTGCCAAGGCTTCCTCAGGTCCAGGAGTGGAGGCTGGAAGGGCTAGGGAAGAGGGCTTGCCCTCAGCCCCTCTGGCAGCATTCTCTCGTTCCTGTTTCAGCCTCCGGAACCGAGGTGGTTTGTCCTGCTGCTGAGCCCTTCCATGCCTCCTCCTTCGGGGTCGTTCCCCATCTTCCACACCTATACCCATGTTGCCTACTCCACTGTTGCCTCCCCGGGCCATGGGAGACAGAGGTCCTGGAATCAGCTTCTCTTTCAAAGGCTCCTTACTCGGAGGTAAAGGACCTGTTGGAGGTTTCTTTGGAACCAAGGACTTGGATGGAGGGCTCCAGCCTGGGCAAACAGGAGGAGGGGGCCGCCCTCCCCCTCGGCCACGCCGTGAGGGCACCCCTCTTGGAGTGAAAACACGTCCACCTCGGGCAGTGGAAAAACGGGCAGGGGCAGGTGAAGGGGGAGCTCCTGGTGGTGGGTGAGCGAGAGGGACCTGGGTGAGTACTCCCTCCTTAGGTGGTGGAGCCTCTTTGTCTGAGGGAGCCAAATCACTCTCATGGGTCTCACTGCCTGTTTCTGAGCCACGCTGCCGGCGCCGCTTAGGAATTTCTTCATATTCTGAACCCTCACTTCGTGTCTCACTAGCAGTGCGGCCTCGGGGAGCAGCAGGGTGGTTTGGTCCTCCAGTCCCAGCTCCACGCCCATCATCTCCACGAAACTCGCGGTAACTGCGGAACTCTCGGCTTCGGGCTCCCCGTCCCCGTCCCCCATAGGTCCCCCGAAAACCCCTCCCTCTGGCAAAATACTCGCCTCGGCCCCGACCCCGGCAAGAGGTAGGACCCACTCTCTCATATGAATAATCCCTCCGAAGCCTTGGTGCAGGGGAAAGATTCCCACTGGGTGGGGTCTCCTTGGGGACCATTTTCCCCTTAGCTGTCTTGACTGGGTCTGGCTTTGGGGGTTTGGAGGAGTCATCCCCCTGTTCCAGGGATTTAGGAGGCAGCTCTTCCACTTTCGCAGGTGGTGGTGGTTTCTTTATAGGCCCAGCCCGGCGGGGAGGGGCCCCTGGATCCTCTGGAGGGATTCCTCGACGACTGCTACCTGGGCGAGGGCCCCAGCGGGTCTCGGTACGACTCTCTCTGCGTGGTGGTGGGGGGCCTTGGCCTCCCCCTCCAACTCCACGGGCAGGCTTTCGACCTTCCGGCCCTGTCAGCTGTGGAGTCTCCTCCTTGGGGGGTTCCTTCTTGGGTGGTGGAGCTTGTATCTTGGCAGCTTCATCATTGCCTGGGGGCCAGGGGAGTGGGTGGGGCCCTGGGGGAGTTGGCTCCTCCAGAGGGAAACGAGAAATTGGGGGCCCAGGGGCTCCATTCTCAGGAAAGCCTGGATAACTGGCCAGATAAGGTGGTGGAGGAGGTATTGGAGGAGTCTCGCTCCTAAAAGGGAGACAGAAAAAGAATGAAGTATCTCAGGATGAGGAAAACAAGAATTGGGTGGGGAAAGAGAACACCTTAATATGAGCTAAATATTCCCTTTATGTTCATCATCTCACCAATAATCCACAGTTACCTTTTCCCTAGACCCAGGCCCTTTAACTAGGAACTAACTCATTCCTCATTAACAAGACTCACCTCAACCCCTTGTCTTCCTCATCTGCAGCCTGGCGCAGAGGTGAAGTAAGCGGGCGAGGGTCAGTGGGTGTGGTGGTGAAGACATCTCCTACCCAGGCCAACTTTGGATCCACTGGTGGGGTGCCCCGTTCCCGTAAGAGGGGGGCTGCATGACGTTCAAACGGCTCTGAGCTAGAACCCCCGCTATCTGAGCGCTCTCGGGGAACTAGGCCTGAGGAAACAAAAAAAGAACAAAATCATTTCGTGTCATCTGGACTTCCAGCGCTTCAAAACCACCTCCCGGATCTAGTCTTCTCTGTTAAGTCAGCACCTTTCATCTTTCATACCAGCAAATCTGTGCCTTGCCTATTCTTGTGAAATAGGAACAATCACTCAGTTGTCATATGAAAGAACCAAACCCCCTAATAAAGCCTTGCCAAATAAGGCCCAACGTTTGTTTCTTCCCTAAGTCCACTCTCACACAGAACTATCTCTGCCACTAAGCACTCCCCTCACCCCTACTTGTAATTCCAGTCACAACAAATTGAGACATTGATATCCACACTTCCTAGGACTGAGGGGTTTTACCACCTCTCCAAAGGCCCCTTACCAGAAGGATGCACACCAGGAGGGTAGAAGTCCAGTGGGGGCCGGCCCTGAAGGAGCCGAGGGTCCACATAAGGAGGAATCATCATCCAGCGAGGATCAAAGTTCATTGGGGGCATGGGTGGGGGCCGGCCCAGAGCACCTGGGTACAGGGCCTTGGGGGGTGGTGGTGGAGCCTGCGGAGCTGGCACAGCCCCCAGGGTCACAGGCTGTGGTGGTGATGGGGGCACTGGGGCAGGAGGGGCAGACCCCTGTTGATGCTGCTGCCATTGCTGCTGCTGTTGCTGCTTCAGGAGCTGCTCCTGAGGAAGAACAAAAAAGATGGGATGGAAGAGGTTATAAAGCCCCCACACGAAGGGAGCAACAGAGAAAAAAGTTAATGCACAAGTTTGACAAAAACCTGGAGTAGATGGAAACTGTCACACAGGAGACCCAAACAAAGGCAAAGAACCCAGAAGACAACTTATGGATAAAATTAGCAAAAACAACTTGATCTCACCTGCTGTTGCCGCTGGAAACGAGGAGGCAATGACTTCTGATACTTGGGGTAGCCCAAGCCCTGGCTGGGGGGCTGTCGGGCAGGACCCACCCCATCACCCTTGGGTTCCACCTTTGGGGCTGGGGGTGTGGTAGGTGGAGGAATCTCTTCTGGTGGTTCAGGACCCTCTTTTGAAGGCAGTTGTGGTTCCACTGCATTGGAGAAAAGAACAGAGTAACCTAGTGCAATAGGACAGTCCAAGAAAAGATCAGAAATTCCAGCCAACTCATGTAGCTTGCTCTCTCCAGAGACTGAGGTATTCAACCGAATCCCACTGTATTGAAGCCCATCCCATGTAAAACCCATAAAAACAAACTATGGCCTCAAGAGCCACTACTGCTGCTATTAATGGCCTATGAAATCACCCAAACAACTTTCTTCAATCTTGCTCCACTCTAGGTTTACAGAAGCAGTTTTAGAGCTTTCCCTTTCATAGATGAGCAAATGATGGGACTTCCCCCCACCACTCATAGACAAACAAACCAAAACGAATAACTTCTACTTCACTTCCATCCCTACTACCCTGCACCCTTAAGATCTTAGCAGTACCTATCCTCTTTTCCATACCTGGGCTGGCTTCAAAGCTGCCACTGCTGGTGCTACTGGTAGTGCCACCACCACTCACTAGAGTGGGAACTGGAACCACACCTGGACTGGGGGTGGACTGAGCAGGAGGGGCCTGTGCTGGCTCTTCAGGTTCTTTCTCTGGTGTTGTGGCTGGTGCCGGCGGTGGAGCTGGACTTGCAGGGAGTTCTTTGGGTCCTGCAGGTGGTGGAGCTGGGGCAGGTGGGGCAGCAGGCTCTGCTTTGAGCCGTTTGTCAGGTGCCCCAAACTTTTCATCCAGTCGCTTGAGCTTCTCAGCACAGGCTGCCCGGCGCTCTTCCTGCATGCGCCGCTCTTCCTCTTCTCGCCTACGGCGGGCCCGCTCCACTGCCAGGGAGATTTCAGATGAAGACTGCTTTCGCCGCTGCCGCCATGCCTCATCCTCATCTTCAGGTGCTGGGGGTTTGCAGGGAGGACCCCCACGATCCTGTCAATGGGCAGACCCAGCAGGCCAGGGGTGTCAGTCATTAGGCTTTCTATCATCTCTTTTTTTTTTAATATTTATTTTTTAGTTTTAGATGGACACAATATCTATTTTTATGTGGTGCCAACAATTGAACCCAGCACCTCATGCATACTAGGTGAGCACACTACCACTTGAGCCACATCCCCAGCCCTTTCTATCATCTCTTTAGCAAAACAATCAATTAAAGGATGCCAGTGTCAGGCCTCGGGGGTCAATGGCCTTTGTGGGTGGAAACAAATCTAATCACCTTTTTTTTTTTTCATTCCTTTTCTTCTTTGGAGACCTAAGCACTCAGGGGTCTTGTTTTTCCTTACTAGCAGCCCAATTTTTCTCCCAGACTCCCCAGGATGTTCTCAAGCTTTCCAGAGATTCTCCATTACCCTCAACTTCACAGAGTCCTTTTTCAGACTTCCCTTCCGTTTCCTCCATTATCACTGCTTCAATTACTCAGCTGATACCTCCCACAATTTAACCCTTCTCAACCCTCATTGTAGACACTCACTGGGTAGTCCCCAGGGGGGCCCCAGTTCCCGGTGGGGCCCCGGTGAGGTGGGGGTGGGGGAGGCTTTGGGGCAGGAGGCCCTGGCTCTGTCTCTGGAGGCCGAGAGGTCTCTGCCCAGGCGGTCTTGAGAGGGGGCGGTTCGCTGCCAGAGGAGGTGCCCTTTTTGCCATCTGCTTCAGGAGGCTGTTCCTCACCAGCAGCTGATTGGGAATCTTTGCTGTGAGCAGAACATGAAATTAAATTCAGCTGCAAATCAACTCCTCTGAGACTGTATTACCATGAGTTGTAGAAAAAGAAAAAAAAAAAAAAATTGAGCTCCCTCCTTTCCCCTGATAGTCCTAACTCACTGGCCCTCAGCTCCCTCCTCATCAGAGTCTCGCCCATCTTCCTCATCACTGAACTTGAGCTTTTCAGTGTAGTCAACCTCCTCATGGGCCCCTGAAGAGAAAAATAAAGAGTAGTAATCCAAGTGTCCTGCTCTTCAATCTCAGATGTGTTCCTAGGACACAGGAAGTGGTCTGAAATACATGATGAGACACATTATCAATACTGGCCCCTCCCTCTGAGGTTTATGTTCATCAACTATAAGTCTTGTCACTGTCACTGCTCTCTGTACTTTGCCAAGACCTGGTTTTTCTCCATATATTTTCTCTACTATTCAATGTCTGTTCTCCCACGATACCCCTTTTAGGATCCAATAGTTAACTGTTCATATTCACTCACCTGCCCAACCATCATCATTTTCCTGGTCCAACTGGTCAAATTCTTTGAGATTATCCTCTTTAAGAATAGAAGGCCGACCCACAGGCTCTACAAGGCGCATTGGTGGCCCTGAGCCCCGGGGGCCCGCCACACGGGGGAAACGGCTGTGTGTTGAAAGAAAAATGGGACAAGATAAAAGATGATGTGTTATAAAACCACACACAAGACTATATCTCCTAGCTAAAAAACCATATCTTTTTCCCAGAGGTTTCCCCTTCCCCCAACCACAAACTCAGACCGGGATTCCTTACCTGGGCCCATCAGGAGTAGGGTATCGATAAGGCCCCTGGGGTCCATAGGGTGGAGGGAACGGAAGGTATGGGGGATACATCTGCAAAAGGACCCAACAGTAGCTGACAAGAGGGACAAATAGACTGCCAGTCCTTTAAACCTGCTATTGTCCACCCACCCTCTGTTTGGCTGCCTGCTTTGTAACTGCATCCTCCAAAGGTCAAGTCCTTATTCCTAACACACTAGCTTTCAGTGCAACCAAAACAAAAAATCCAGACTCACAAAGGGCGGCATCATTCCGCGGTAGGGAGGGAACTGGGGTGGGCCTGAAGGCTGTAGCCCCCCTCGGGGATCATGACCATGATGAAGTTTGGAGTCCGGGCCCTCCAGCTCATCAGGGCCACGCCCACCTCCGTCCCTCCAAGTTGTAGAATCTACATTTTGGACAAAGGTGGAGAAAAGACATGTTTATATTCCAAGGAAAGTGAAAATGATGGGGAGGAAGGTGAATAAGCCGTCACTTAGCTCAGAGATAGTATAAACAATGTTGTGGCTGAAGGGAACCACTTACTCCCACTATGCAGTCACTCACTTTGGGGGCGGAGGCTTGGTCCTGGCCCAGACGACTGTTCGGCAGACTCCCTTTCCTTGGCAGCCTTGTCCTGGTCGCCAGCCGCCTGCAGGGTCGGAAATTCCTCTCGAGAGAATCGCGACAGTAGGCTTGATGCCCTTCCACCTGTTGGGGTGAAGGCGCAGATAAAAGACAGATACATTTGTTAAAGATGCATGCACCATAAAAGTAAAGGGTTCTAAGAGGTTCCTGCCTTCAAATTCACTTCTTTGAAATAGCTGATCATTCCCCAAGAAGGTCCTAGAACCCTACTACCCCCACATAGAAGATAGATTTAAAACTTCCTCATGTGCCCCATGAAACTGAATACAAGGGACTGAGACTCAGCGAGAGGACCCAGGACACTTAAGGCACAGTCAAGGGCGCCTGCCTCCTGTGATGCTCAGACACAGTTCCCTGACAGTTCTGTACTCACCATCTCCATGTGCTCCATGGGTGACACTGGCTTGTGCCCAGGACTTTACCCCGCTTGGAACCAAAGGAGTGTTCTAAGAAAAAAGATAAATGATGACATGGGTTGGGGGAGATAGAAACCATTTCCCTCCCAACACCTCTAGTTCTCCAGATACCTCGGGGACTGTTGGGGGTCGTTTCGGCTGGGTGGAGGCAGGCGTCTGTGAAGCCGGCAGTGGCTGCGATTCCGGCGGCTGAGCGGTTGAGGCATCGGAACTGAAGGGATAATAGAAAAAGGTTACCCAAAACCCCAAGATGCCTCTCCAACTTCTCCAATTAGTAGAAAGTAAGGATAGACTCTAGGTCCAATACTATTACTTAGAAATATTAGGACAAACTACCATTAATTTTGCCACCCTGTATAGGCTGTTAGCTGTTTCTTTTCTCTAACAAAGAGCTTACAGTACCATTTTTTATTTTTTTTTGGTACAAGGGATTGAACTCAAGAGCACTTAACCACATCTCCAGCCCCTTTTTATATTCTATTTAGAGATAGGGTCTTACTAAGTTGCTGAAGCTGGCTTTGAACTCATCACTGGGATTACAGGCCTGCACCACCACGCGCGGTGTCATTTCTTAGTATCTAATCAGAAACCCAGAATAGGTTCAAAAGGTGACTCCTTCATTTTTTTTTTTCTGGTTATCATGGGACTGGACTATACCAAACCAAACCGCAATCCACTTTTAAGTTCAAAGTTAAGATACTCATCACTCTTTGGTCCCCCAAACCTCTGTCTACCTCTTGGGGTCGGACTGCTCCTGTTTGCTTGCCCATCCTGTTCCGTCTTTCGGCACTAGTGAGACATTGGGGTCATTGCCTTTGTTCTCGGCTTTCAGGCTTGGAAGGTTGGCTGGGGGTGGCATACGCCGGGCAATGGCAACTTTCCCGAGACTCTGCAGGCCATGGCGAGGGGCAACTGAAGAAAAGGTGGAGAGAGGGTGAAAAACATCTCACATGGGAGATCTGACAGCATCCCAACCTGATTCTATTCAGACTTCCTGAACAGCCTGTTTCCTACGTACTCCAAGTTTCTCTCAGAAGCTATCCCTTCCCTTGATAAAAATCTCCAAAATGCCTCTTGGAAACGTTGAGATATATTACATTTATTGTCTCTATGTGGGATGACTGATCTGAGCCCGCGAGGAGCAAGCTGGCCCCAGACTTCCCCAAATCCACAATTCTTTTCCTCCAGTTCTTACGTGTCCAAAGACAGGGAACCAAAGACACGCCTTTGTAGGAGGGTAACTGGTGTTAACCCAGAACTCAACACCCTCTACAGGACTCAAGGTAAAACTGGGAGATTTCCAGTGTGTTCCTCTGGTCTTTTACTCTACTATACCCATTCCCCTTCAAAGAGCTCTAAAATGTATACCCCAATCATGCCTAGCCTCCATCCATTAGTAGCATCTTTGTAGGACCCTCACCAGTGGGTTTCTGGATCTCTAAGGACTTGCCCTTATAAGTATCAAACAGGTTGAGCGAGGAATACTTCTTTCCATCCTTCCCCTTGGCAGTCGGCCCCGAGCGATCGGACATTGCGCTGGAAGCTCATTGAGTACGTTGGGTTCTTCAGGCACCTCCCCCAAAACGTGCCGGAGCCTGTGGGCCAGATACCAGTGTCTCAGACTCTACCCTTTTCATAGACTGTAACAGAAATGTAGATGCTCTCTTTCATTCTCACTAGGGACCCGGGTATGTGGCCCTTTAGTGACTTTTCCTCCAGTCTATGTAAATTCCACATTCTTTTTAAGCAACCACAATATACTTATTTCCCACATAGTGCTAATGCCATGTTTTCTCTTTCTCCTGATACCTTCTACCAAGGAAAAAAATCAAATAAAAATCTAGTTATCTTCCCAGTATTAATGCTCTGCCCTTTGTGCCAATCTAGAAAGGGCAGCAGCCTCTTTATTATTCCCAAAAGTAATAATTCCTTTTCTCCACCAAAATCATTTCAGAGACCTACAATCAAGTGGCAAAGAAAACCAGAAAGAGGCATACAACTCCACCATGAAAGAAAGAAAACTTTAGATCACCAATTTATTAGACACCAGCTCCCAAATCATGCCCCAGGGCCCTGTGCCCCAGGTTCTACTCCCAGCAATCTCAAGTCCCATCTGGGAACGTTTGTAGGAAGGTATGCTGGGAGTTTAAGGATTTTATGAGCTTGCTCCACCAGAATGGGAGCTGGTGCCAGAGGATTCTCATGGAACAACCTGGACTCTACATCTCTCATGTTATAGAACTCCAATTATTTGAAACACTACCTTTTCCTAAAATTGAGCCCATCTTGGCTCCTGGGAACAATTCTACCTTCACAAAAAAGTACTAGTGGGCTTTGGCTTACCCTGTGTAGACCTGAGTAAACCAAAGCACTGTGAAAGAACTGAGAAAAATCCAAAGCACTAAGAAGCTACTTTGAGAACACCCTGTAACATGGGACAGTAACCAGAACGCCAAGCCAAGAATCAACTTCATTTTCCTATCCTCAAAAATGTCCATCAGCAGTCATTTCTTTCCTTAATAGCCCCTGCTCCCCAAGTAGGCCAAACTCCATCTAGAGTGGGTGGGAACAGTGTAAAGGAAAAAGATGGGAGATGGTGAGGAGAAAGTAGATAGGCCCAGGATGAAAGCCAAAATCGGGGAGAGAGAGAACTTTATGACAGGCTAGAGATGAGAGAATGGTTATTGCTCTGTAGTACTGGAGGAAGCCAATCTGCGAAAATCAATAATAAGAAAAAAAATGTAAAAAGAACAGACTAAAACTAATAAAAATATTAACACAAACACAGGTGGGAAATAATATATGGAAGTAATGGCAGAGAAAGGATGCGGAGGAGAAAGTAATGGTATAGTGTCTAGCGACCCAAAAAGAAACACGGTGTTGGGGAGAAAGAAGGGGACAGGTCTACGAAAAATGAAAAAGCAGAGAAGAAACTGAGGAATATAGAAGGCAGATGCTGGATAAAAGCAAGGTTCTAGAGGGGGAGTGACTCGACGCAAAGGGGCCAATTAAGGGGGACCAGAGCACCGGGTAATGGGAGGGGGAGGTCCCATAATATGGAAAAGAGACCCTCCAAGAGGAGGTCTGTCGGGCGCGGCTCAACCTAGGGCGGCGGTGGCGGGGAGGGGGCTAACAGACGGGGGTGAAGAAGCAGAAGAGCAGTAGAGGGTACAGTGTTTCGGGCTCAAGAGCTGGGGTCGGTCTCTGAAGCCAGGGCGGTGAGTGGGTTGGGGCAGGCTGCAGGCCCTGAGAAAAGGGCTGGAAGTGCCGGTACTGGGGTAGAGGTACCGGAGGGGGAGGGGCAGGCAGGCCCGGCAGCAGGAGGACAAAATGGCGGCGGCTAATGGCAGCTTCTCCTCCCCCCGGCCCGCCGCCGCTGTCGTCGCCACCGCCGCCTCCGCTCCCGCGCCGGAAAAAGGGCGTCAGCGCTAGACTCGCCCAG
>NW_025999982.1:143997-240806 GCF_001458135.2 Marmota marmota marmota | reverse complement strand
CCCCCGGGAGCGCCCCCCCATCTCCCGCCTCCCACCGCGGTTGGACACGCCCCCTGTTTTGCATAAAGGGCGGGGCACTTTCTAACCTAACCTTCTTTACTTCTGGGGCAGTCCTTATTTAAAAAAAAAAAAAAGGGCAGAGTGTGCGGGGCTTGCAGAGCTTATTTGCATAAAGAGGAGGGACTTACAGACGATAGGACGCTGGTTGGCTGAGGAGGCGGGCCCCCGGCGTCGGCCGTTGAGTCGTGTAGAGGGGGCGGGAATGCGGCGCCGGTCGGCAGGGCGGTTGGGGCGCAGAATTTACACGACGAATGGTGGGAGAAAGAGGCGGGGCGTGCGTCGTGCGTCCGCAGAAAGATGGGAGCGGAGAGACGTAGGGACGCTGAAAGTGGAAGGAAACGATGCAAGGCCTGTGGTCCTTTCAGCGGAGGAGAAAGAAAGGACGGCGAACGAACCGGAGGGATTACAAGCGGAGGGCGGGGCTTACGGGGAGAGTCCCAACTCACGCGTCCTTTCGCGAGAGGTGAAGGCCTCAGAGGGGCGGGGCCTTCCATTTATTAAATCACGTCATGCAAATGAGGTGGGTAGACAGGCCAATCCCAGGTTCCAGGGGAGCGTGTCATCGACACCCGCGGCGTAGGCATTCTTTGAGTAGTTCTATTTATTTGCATAATATATGCAAATCATTGAACAAAGATAAGCTAGGAATGACCTAATCTTCAAAATATCAGCAACTGAAGACTAAGACTTACAATTGATTTTACAACCTATAATTTTCTTGAATAGATTTTTATACTTGTTATTATCGGGTTTCAACAGAGGGTTTCATTTTACAAACTGCAGGACTGTTTTCTCCCTTTGTCTTCAGTTCTTGACTGTAGAATCCTCGGCTCCATTTAGACCTGCTAGTTCAACAAATCATTCAACAACGATATTTTGAAACTCTGAATATATGCACAGAATATTATAGAAGTAAAAATAAAATGTGTCTGCCTGGAGAAGTTTAGAAGTGCTTCTAGAAAGAAACATTAAGAAATATGAAGTCGGGCTCAGTGGTGCTCACCTGTAATCCTAGCAACTCCGGAGGCTGAATCAGGAGGATCGCAAATCCAAGTTCAGCCAGGGTAATGTAGCAAGACTGTCTCAAAATAAAAAGGACTAAGTATGTAGCTCAAGGGTAGAACACTGGATTCAGTCCCCTGTACCGAAAGAATGAAAAAGAAGAGCTAATTATAGTTTAGCCAAGTTTTGAGAGGGTGCAAAATAAGGTTCAGTGAACAGATCAGTGAAAGCGTGTGTTTGGGGACCTGCACCTAGCTGGCAATGATAAAAATGACTATTTGTCCATTTTTTGGACAGTGAAGGCAGAAAATTTGTCAGGAGTCAGTTAAGAATATTAGCCTTTGCAGCAGGTATGGTGACACATGCCTGTAATTTCAGCAACTTGGGAAGCTGAGGTAGGAGAATAGCAAGTTCAAGGCCAGTCTCAGCAATTTAGCAAGGCCCTTAGCAATTTAGAGAAATCCTGTCTAAAACTAAAAAAGAGAAAGTACAGGGGATGTAGCCCAGTGGTAAAGCACTCTGAGTTCAATCCCCAGTACCAAAAAAAAAAAAAAAAGAAGAAGAAGAAGAATTTTAGCCTTTAAGGGTGTAGCATGTGTGAGGACCTGGCATCAAATACAAATACATATTTGTATTTGTAAGGTTCAGTTTCCAAACTTTCAAAAATTATTCTCTTATCCTCTCTCTCTCTATAGTTAACTACCACACCATTTTTTTGCTCCCCTTTGCCACAGCAAAAAATTTTTATTTTTCTTTTTTTTTCTTTAACGGTACTATATTTTCTTAAAGGTGTCTATTATTACTTTCTCTAATTTCTGTACTTCCAAGGTAACTTTCATCCAACCCAGGGCCTTACAAATACTAAGCACATGCTCTACCACTGAGCTCTACCTCTAGTCCCCAATCTCACTTAAACTCACTCCAGTGAAGCCTTCACCCTGACCCTCTACTAACCAAAATGGGTTGTCAAGGACATCGAGTCTCTTGGTTTCAGATAGCATTTATGCATTGATGACTTCCAAACATATAGTTTCATCATGGATCTCTCCCCCCAACTCCAGACTTGTATTTAGGTTTGATGTCTCTCGGATATCTAATAGACCATTTCAAATTAAGTGTATCCAAAGATAGACATTTGATCTCCAGCTTCTCAAAACTTGCTGTATTCATAGCCTTCCCCATCAGCTGAAGCTGATGGCAATTTCAAAAATCCGGTGAAGTCCAAAACCTCAGAATCCTCATTGACCCTTCCTTCCTTCCTTCCTTCCTTCCTTCCTTCCTTCCTTCCTTCCTTCCTTCCTTCTTTCCTTCCTTCCTCCCTCCCTCCCTCCCTCTCAGGGGTGCTCAACCTCTGATCTACATCCCCAGCCCAATTTCGTATTTTATTTACAGACAGGGTTTCACTGAGTTGCTTAATGCCTCTCGGAGACTGAGACTGGCTTTGAACTTGTGATCCTCCTGCCTTAGCCTCCCATGCCACTGGGATTACAGGCTTACGCCTCAACGGCCAGCATTGCTCCTTTCTTAATCTCACTTCTCACTTGCAATCAAATAGGAAATTTTATCTTGAGAAGATATCCAACCTCATCACTTCCACTGCTTCCACCTTGATCTAAGCCACCATCATCTCTCAGTGGGGATATAGCAACAGCCTCTCAGTTGGTCTCCTTGAGTCTCTCCTGCTCCTACAGACTCCTCTCTACACAGTAGCCAGAATGGGTCTTTTCTCCCAGGAGGCCTCAAGGGACTCATCTGATCAATGTCCTGTAATGTTCCAATTTGTCTCAGAATAAAAGCCAAACTCTTTAGTGTGACCTACCATTCCTCAGTGGGTCGATCACATACAGTCTCTGATTTTATTGCTTTCTCTACCTGCTGTAAGAGATGTCTTACTTTGGAGCCTTTCTGATGCCCTTTTCCTCTGTAGTTGGCTCTTCCCCCAGAAGCCCTTGTGGCTCACGCTTTACCCTCCTTGAAGTTTTTGCTCAAAGTTAATCACCTAAACAGTAAGGCCTATCCTTATTAACTGTTTCAAATTTTAATCTCCTCTGCCCCCACCCCTAAATCCTGGTACCCCCTCATTCCTCATTTTTGTGATACTGGGGATTGAACTTAGGGCACTTAACCAACTGAGCCACATCCCCAGTCCTTTATATTTTTTATTTTAAGACAGGATTTTTTTTTAGTTGTATATGGACACAATATCTTTTATTTATTTATTTGTATGTGGTGCTGAGGATCGAACCTAGTACCTCACACATGTGAGGCATGAGCTACAGCCCCAGACCATGAGACAGGATCTTAGTAAGTTGCTTAGAGCCTTGCTAAATTGCTGACGCTGGCCTTGAACTTGGTATCCTCCTGCCTCAGCCTCCCAAGTTGCTGGGATTACAGGTGTGCACCACCATGCCCAATTCATACTACTTATCATTTCCTAATATATAAGTTTTATTTGTTGTTATTTTTGGAGCTGGAGATCCCATCCTGGCCCTCAGGTTTGCTAGGTAAGCACTCTACCTCTAAATTGAATCCCCAGACCCCATATAAATTTTAAATTTTGTTTGTTGACAGTCTTTCTCCTCCTCTACCAATTCCCAAAATAGAATGAAAGAGAGAGATGTTTGTTTTGTTCACTTTTACATCTCAAGAACTTATAAAAAGAGACTAGCCTGTAGTTGATGCCTATAAAATAAAGGATTTAACATTTTTTAATCACAGCACAATATATATGTATG
Source organism: Marmota marmota marmota (assembly GCF_001458135.2). NCBI lineage: Eukaryota > Metazoa > Chordata > Mammalia > Rodentia > Sciuridae > Marmota > Marmota marmota. The sequence goes on along the minus strand of NW_025999982.1, from coordinate 237,009 downwards.
TAATAAATATGTATGAATTTTCACAAACTAAGCAGAACATGTGATCACAAAAACAGAATCTTAACTAGCACCCCATCTCAGAAGCTGCCCTGGAACTTCTGCTTGTTAGTACCCTCTCCCAAGGCTAATTACTATCCCAACTACATATAATATACCTGAATTTTACCTTTCTTATATTTTATACAAACTATACAGTAAGGATTCCTCTTGCTCAACACTGTATATATAATATTCATTCATGTTGTTGTGTGCAGTTGTAGCTTCTTAATTCTTATTGCTGGGTGGTAATAGTACATGGTATGAGTATAACGCTATTTATCCTGAATGAATGAATTATTTAAGCCCCAGGTCCTTTCTGTCCCTCTTGATGTTACCAGGGTTGTTGTGAAAATTAAATGAATTAATACATGGAAAGTATTTAGAATAGTATCCTGTACATAGTAGGTGCTCAATAAAGGTTAGCTATGAATTTCATTACAGTTAGATACGTATTAACTTAATTCAGTGATTAAGTTTTGGTCATGAAGCAATGATCTCTGTATCATCTGAAGTCGTATACAGTCACTGCAGCTCTATAGGAATTACCTACCTGGATGCCTTCCTGGCTTCCCCACTGGGAAGAGCCACTATGAAAGGCTTAGTGGTCCAGTACATGCTCAGTATGTGAATTAAACTGGGATAATCAGATTCTCATTATCAAGGGACTTAAGAAACATGAGGTTAGGAATGTAGCTCAGTGTTACAGTGCTTGTCCAGCATGCAGGAAGCCCTGGGCTTGACGAACCCCTTCACTGGCCAACCAACTGTGCGCCAAAAAAAAAAAAAAAAAAAGGCTGGGGTGGGGCGGGGGTGAGAAAGATATCTGAAATACTGTCCAAAGAGGTGAGGGTTGTTAGAGTTGACTCATCTGGATACCTTGGAGGAGGAAAGGTCTGGCCTCATCAAATACTATGAAGCTCTTAGGCTCCTACCTTCCCTGGATTTGACTGTTCACCCCTTTCTTCAACTCAAGAGATCCTGTGTCTCCATTATCTGCCCCCTTTTCTTTCTTTCCATATTTTTATTGGTGCATTATAGTTGTATATAGTAGTGGGATTTGTTGTTACATATTCAGACATGCTCACAATGATAAACTGGGTTTCTATAGCTTTTCCCCAATAGGAGGATCTCAATGACTCATTTAACTCTTAAGTTATCAGAACGTATAGTATTGTAAATCCTTTACTTCATTTAATGACATCAGTTCTTTCATTCATTCATTCATTCAAGTTTTAAACATTAAGGGCTTGTGATATGCCAGGCAAGATATATTATCCCCATTTTCAGATAAAAACCTCAGAGAGGCTGAGAGATTTGTCAAGGTCAGAAAACTATAGTAGTGGAGAACGTTAGTTCAAAGTAATCCTCATTCTTTTGTGAAAGTTACCATGGACTTGTACCAAATAAACAGATTTTTAAAAATAGCCTACCTAAATTTCTTCAGGTCACAACTGTCTTATACATCTGGAATCCCCCTTGGTGCACAGAGCCATCTGTTGTAGTAGATACTACAATTTTTTATTTATTTTTATTTTTTGCAGTACTGAAGATTGAACCTGGAGTACTCTGTCACTGAGCTATATTCCCAGCCCTTTTTATTTTGGTTTTGGTACTTGGGATTAAATCCAGGGACACTTTATCACCAACCTACATCTCCAGTACTTTTAATTTTTTATTTTGAGACAGGATCTCATTAAGTTGCTGAGGGTCTCACTAAGTTGCTGAGGCTGGCCTTGAACTTGTAATCTTCCTGCCTTAGCCTCCTGAATTGACTACAGGTGTGTTCCACTATGCCAGGACTTTTTATTTTTGCCTAGAGTGGTCATGAATTTGCTATCCTCCTGCCCCTGCCTCTCAAATAGCTGGGCTTGAAGGTGTGTGCCACCACACATAGCTACAGAATTGTTGATAGATTGTTTATTTGAACAAGTCCTTGCTGTCTTTCCCTGGAAGATATATCATCTCTCTTTCCCAAGCCCAGGGGGAGAAAAATCCCCAAAATAAAAACCATACAGACTTGATCTGGAAGGGAAGGATAATTTATTTAGTTTGACTGGCTCACAATTTTGGTTTTTTGTTTTGTTTTGTTTTTTCATGTTGGGATCATTAGAAGCCCCTTCAATCTCGCTGTGGACATGCACATGTGTGTACACACACATAACACACACACACACATACACACAAATTAGGGCAATTCAGAGATAGCCTTCTTGGCTGGGGGACCCGTTGGCTTTTCCTGTTCTCTTGCTTTCTCCTCATACATTAAGATCCTGGAAGAGACACAGGTATCAAGGAACACTTTTTTCAAGGGAACAAATCTTAGGCTGCTGTGAGTGTCTCAAGGGGACGGGGTTGTGAGGGTGGGAGGAGGAAGAATGAGAGCAGAGGTGGCAGTGCTAGGAGCTATGCAGAGGAATAGGGATGGGAAGAGGACCTTGGAAGAGTCCCTGTCACAATGGAAAAGTGGATGCTGAGTAATGTATAGCAGTTGAGGCTGGGGATAAGAGTAGGGCTGGGGGTGGACAAGAAAATGGTAAATATAGGGGAAGTTGGAAATGGACTCTTACATTTTTAAGATGGCGGATCTCTTGCCCAGCATCATTCTGAGAAAGTCAGGATAGCTGAATGTCTCCCCAGAGCCACTTGACACCTCTCTAATTAATTTCTTAAGCTCTAGGTGGGTCTTGGGGATCCCAAGTTTCTCTAGCATTTGCTTCAAGGACATGATATCTGGAGGGAGAGGATCAGGATGTGGAGAAGAAAGGGAATCCCCCTCTCTCTCTGCCTCCTTTCCCACCTCCAAATTCTCATTCTCCGTCCTCTTACTCTGGTAGGTAGACTCTCCCCCAAAGCCACAGGGAACAGAATAAGTGGAAGAGTTTTTCCTCTGCCTAGGCCTGCACACTCCCCCAAATCACCCTTTTCTTACCAATATCTCCATTTCCGTTCAGGTCAAACTCCATATATTTTTCTGAATGAGGGAAGAAAGCAGATAGGGTAAGCCCTGGTTGTAGGGTCCAGGGAAGGGGATTGAGAAAGAGGTGGCTGACCAGCTGAGAAAGAAGATGTGGAAGAAGGAGGAGGGGCAGGCGGAGGAAGTAGGGTTGAAGGGTTGAGAAGCCCTGTTAAAGTGGAGGGAATTAGAGGGGTGCTAAGAGGGGCAAGCCAGGGAAAGGGACTCCAATGTGGGAGGGGAACAATCAAGGTAGGTTCTCCTTTTCCTACAACAAAGTCAATTCTGCGTTTTCATTGGCCCCTCTGGGTTCTTGTAGAAATCCTACCCCCAAGCCTACCAGGCCCCTTTCCACCCTAACAGTTTCCCCCTCACTCTTGAAGGCTTCCAGTTTGGAGGGTAGATCCTCATCAGTGCTGTATTTGGGATCCTCCAGGAATTGCTGTTGGGGAAAGGTAACAGCAGGATTGGCTCCCTCTGCCCCAGGGCTCCATCCCCCAGGCTCTGCCTCCTCAGGTCTTCCTTTTACCTTGTTGATCTCATTCAGTCTCTCTTCCTGCTGGGCCTTCAGTAGTCCAAAAGCTTTACCTCCTGAGGAGTACAAAGATTGATCAACCCTCACCCCTCCCTTACTCTCCGCACCCCCACACCCAGCCCAGAGTCACCCACAATTCTGTCCTGGAGCTCCCCCCTCCTTCCGCCTGCCCTAACCTAGCTCCCTGGCCCAGGGCTGCCCACCTCCTTGTTCCCATTGCAAGCTCCAGCCTTTATACCTCCCTACCCTGTAAATCCCTGGTTTGGCTCATAGCTCAGCAGATGCCCGTGGCAGGTGGCAGGTGGCAGGTGGCAGTAGGGAGAGAGAACCAGACTGGCTCTGTCTGTTAGTCTGCCGGCTCTTCTCTCCCACCAGTCTCCCCTGAGGCCTCCCTCCCAAACTTCCCCTTTCTCCTCATTCCCCTCTTTGCTACCTCTTAGATCTCACTTCCCCATCAACTTCTGCTGACACCAGCACCCCAGGAAGAAGGGGGAGTAGGCATAAAAAGGACATGAAAAAAGAACATTCTATAAACTCCTTTTGTGTGTGTGTATATGTGTGTGGCAGTGGGGATTGAACCCAGGGATATCTACATCCATAGCCCTTTTTTTTTTTTTTTTTTTTGGAGGTGGGTACTGGGGACTGAGCCACACCCCCAGCCCTATTTTGTATTTTATTTAGAGACAGGGTCTCACTGAGTTGCTTAGCGCCTTGCCATTGCTGAGGCTGGTCTTGTGATCCTCCTGTCTAGCCTCTGGAGCCTCTGGGATTTCAGGCATTCACTACTATGCCTGGCCCATAGCCCTTTTTATTTTTAATTTTGAGACAGGTTTTGCCAAGTTGCTGAGGCTGGCCTTAAATTTGCAATCCTCCTGCCTAGCCTCCTGAGTAACTAGGATTACAGAGTAGTGGGATTACAGATACGTGCCATCATTCCTGGCTTCTTCTTCTTCTTCTTTTGGGCTTAAGTGATCTTCCTATTTTAGCTTCCTAAGTAGATGGGACTACAGGTACTCTACTTTGCTCAATTCCACTCCTGTGTATGCTGGGGATTAAACCCTGGTTTTCATACCTGCTAAGCAAGTACACTACCACAGAGCTACATCCAAACCTTTTTATTTTATTTCAGACAGTTTTTAAATTTGACTCACTAAGTTGCCCAGTCTGGCCTCAAACTTGTGATCCTATTACTTCTGCCTCATGAGCATGTTAGATTACAGATGTATTGAAATAATTTTTTTTTGGGGGGGTGCTTTTTTTGTTTCTAAGTTTTTTTTTTTTCCATTACTGGGGATCCAACTCAGGTCCTCCTCGATCATGCTAGTCAAATGCTCTACCACTGAGTTATATCCCTTATGCAAAGAAATATTTTGATAAGCTATTGAAGATATGGGGGAAGGACAGTAAGATCCCAGGGCATTTATTATCAGGAATAAACAAATATTTCCCTTGAATAAGTCATGATATTCAGATAACTATAAAGTTTTGAACTTTGTTAGGTTTCATTAGTCTGGGCACATGGGTTAGGATAGGGAGCCAAGGGAGGGCTGGCTGAATTTTTCTGCATTGTGGATGGGAGAAGACTCTGAAATCCATGGACAATCCAGGAAGGTGGTGAGATAGATACAGGGCCTAGCAATAGAGGGAACCCTCACTCCTGGCAGTTCTAGAGGGGCACTTGGAAACATGGAAATGCCTAATGGAGGATTTAATTTATTTGCTTTAGGATGTGCAATGTCACCTCATCTTGTCTTCTTTGAAATCCTTGTTAAAATGTAAAGAGTTCAGGACTTGAAGAGTTCAGAACTTTGTAGTACTGGGGATTGAGCTCAGGGTGACTCTACCACAGAGCCATATCCCCAGCCCTTTTTATTTTTATTTTTTCAGACAGGGCCTCACTAAGCTGCTAAGGCTGGCCTTGAACCTGGGATCCTTCTGCTTCTCAGCCTTCCTAGCCACTGAGAGATTACAGGTGTGCACCCAGTGGAATTCAAGAATTTAAATAGATACTCAGCGAAACTGAAAGTGGTTCTCAAACTGCAGAGAAGCTGACATCACAAGCACCAGCTTGCACACCCCCCGACCCCACCCCGTGTATGTGTGTGTGTGTGTTTTAAGGGTGCTGGTCACCATGGATTCAGCAGAGTGTGTGAGTACTTTCTAATAAATGCCCTCCCTAGGCATAGCCTTTCTCCCTTTTCTACTCTTCACTTCACTTTCAGGAAAGTGAGGAGACAGCATCCCCCTCACTGAGTCCTCCTTGTCCAAAGTCCTTGCCCTGGGCCCCACCACCCTGTCCCAGTACTGATGTAGACCCCTTTCCTTCTGCTGTCTTCTCAGCTACTTCTGCTTCATAGCTGAGTTTTCACTTCTCACTGCCTCTTCCTGACTGAGATGGGGTGGGGATGCCGGGGTGGACTCTTGACTTCTTGAGTTCCCTTTGTAGCAGCTTCAGAGAGACTCAGCCCCTGCCCTCCCAGTGCTCCCTCTGCCCGCTTGGGGCAATTTGCTTCTCTATTCATGCATTTATTCAAACATTTATTGAGTGTCTGCCTATTATATGCCATGCATGCTTCCAGGGCTGATGAACCAAACAAATGAAAACTCTTGTCCTCATAGTCAGTCAAATTGGGGAAGGAAAACAATAAGTATAAAGAAGTATATTAAAGGTGAAGGAGGAGGGGCTGGGGATGTGGCTCAAGCGGTAGCACGCTCGCCTGGCATGCGTGCGGCCCGGGTTCGATCCTCAGCACCACATACAAACAAAGATGTTGTGTCCGCTAAAAAATAAATAAATAAATATTTAAAAAAAAGGTGAAGGAGGAAAAGTAGGGACGGAGAATAAAAATGCCATGTGTAGAGTGCAGTTTTGAATAGAGTAAGCAGTGAAGGTTTCTCTGAGAAAGTGATATTTAAGCAGATTTCAAAGAGGTGAGGGAACAAGTTGTGTGGCTTTAAGAGTAAAAAGGAAAAATACACTATTTATCTTTTTTTTTAAATATTCATTTTTAGTTTTAGGTGGACACAATATCTTTTTTTTTTTTAACATGGTGCTGAGAATCGAACCCAGTGCTTCACACATGCTAGGCAAGCACACTACCACTTGAGCCATATCCCCAGCCCTACACAATTTATCTTGTTGTTCATAACACTTCATGTGGGATTCCCCCAACACCAACCAATTCTCCAACTCTTTGTTGGATACTTTGGTGTCCTACAATTTAATTCAGTTCTGATACTATCTACCAATCCCACAAGTCAAAAGGCTTCATCCCATAAGACCCCTCACCCCCAGTTAGGATGCTAATTACAAGTTTCCACCTCTTATACTTCTGGCCAGTCAGCTACAAACTAGAGGAGGGTATGATCCGCTCCTTGAGTTCAATAATTTGCTAGAATGGCTCACAGAACTCAGGGAAACACTTTATTTATGTTTACTGATTTGTTATAAAGGATACAACTCAGGACATAGAAGAGATGCATAGGGCAGGTACTGGGAGAGGAGTAGGGAGCTTCCATGTCCTCCCTGGGCATGCCACATTCCCATCACCTCCATGTGTTCCCCAACCTGGCAGCTCTCTGAACCCCATCCTTTTGAGTATTTATGGAGGCTTCATCACACAGACAAGACTGATTAAAACACAGCCATTGGTGGGAGGGAGGGCCGAAAGCCCCCACCCCCTACCACTGGGGACTGAACCCAGGGCACTCTACCACTAAACTACATCCCCAGGCCTTTTTAATTTTTTCTCAGATCTTTTTTTTTTTTTTTTAAACCAGAGATTGAACTCAGAGGCACTCGACCACTGAACCACATCCTCAGCCCTAGTTTGCATTTTATTTAGAGACAGGGTCTCACTGAGTTGCTTAGTGCCTTGCCAGCCTCCCAAGCTGTTGGGATTACAGGTGTGCACAACCATGCCCAGCTCTCAGATCTTTATACACACACACACACACACATTAATTGTTTATATTTATTTATTTATTTATTTATTTATTTATATGTGGTGCTGAGAATCGAAACCAGTGCCTCACACATGCTAGGCAAGTGCTCTACCACTGAGCCACAACCCCAACCCATTTTTCTCAGTTCTTTCTAAAAGTTTTATTTTGAGACTGGCCATGAACTTGTGATCCTCCTGCCTCAGCTGAATTGCTTAGGGCTCACTAAATTGCTGAGGCTGGCTTTGAACTTGCAATCCTCCTGCCTCAGGCTCACAAAGCACGGAGATTAAAGGCATGCGCCACTGCACCCAGCTCAACAATAGATTTTTTCATGTGTCTCTGTTGCTTCTAATATACACTCAAATTTGAGAGCAGATATCCTGAAGAAATAGAGCAGTTCCTGAGCTTGCAGGGCTTTCCAGGTATTGCCTGAAGGTACTAACATAGCTTAAGGACCTGTCATTGGGTGCTGGGGCTGCTCAGGAGTAGGGACAGAATGCTGACTTAGTTCCAAAAAGGGAACCACTGGAATCCTATGTGAATAGAGCTACTTTGTCAGTGCCCTGTGTTGCTAAGGGCCCTTGTTATGATTCTGTGCTCTCCAGGGGACTGCTATTTAAAGTTAGGTTCCATAGAGTGTGCCTACAAGAAGAGAATGCACTGGAAGGGAACACACTAGCTTGGAGTAACCATCCCCCTGGCTGTCTCCCCACAAGGTCACCTCAGGCATACCTAAACCTCAATTAAGGACAATACTCCTCTCTAGACCCTACCTCAGGAACAGTTCTTACGACTGTCTTCTGGGTTTCAGTAGCCCAGAAGAGAGATTTCACATGAGCTGTGAAACTGTCCTATGTCTGTGTTTTGCTTTGTCAAAGACCTCTTCACAGTTTAAAGATCTTATTCAAGCTAAGCAACAACATCTTTTGTACTGATATGTCTTTATTAAATTTAAACTTCAACTTTCCTGGGTTTCAAATGTTATCTTTTATTTAATATGGCAATAAAGAAGTACATGATTTATTCTATTGCAAGTTTGCAGGGTTTTATTAATATTTTGGTAAGTGGAATGCAATTCACTGGGTCTATTTTGGTTTCTATATTATATATTTTGTGTTTTACTAGAATGCCAAAGGGATGTGTGGCACCAAATAAGTCAGAACCCCTGTTGGAACTTCCCTCTCTTTTCCTTCCTTTGGGCCAGGGGTAGCACTATCCCTTGCATTTCCCAGCAGTCACCCACACCTTTGTAAATAAAATGTCTTCTTCCAATTGTCCTAATTTGTGGGTGCTGTTTCCTGTGGAACCCTGATTGACACAGTGCTTGTGTGTATCTGGAGGGAGAACAAGGGGCTGGGAAGAAATAGATCTCTGCAGTGCAGTTTCTTGTTGTAAATGAACAAAAGGATATCCTGATGTCTGTAGCACTGCTGGAGTGTGGTTACTGAGCAGCTGTTCTTGAAGTAGGAAAATAAGTCAGGGTTCAGAGCCTTCAGGGCACAGCCTGTAGAACCCAAACCAGTTCACCTGCTGCCATTGCCAGAAGCTTTTCCTTGTCTACAAAGTCTCCATGTAGGGCTTTGAGAGGAATGTGACAGCAGTTTATTTCTAAATCTCCCCCTTGTTTCCTGGAATCCATATAGAGCAATGAAGAGAATGGACACACACACACACACACACACACACACACACACACACCATTTTCAGTAAAGCTGAGAAGCACAGAAGCTACAAATTCCAAATTATGTATATGTGTGTCTAAAATCCAAGTTGGGCAGGCAGTTCCCAACAGCGCGGCAGAGAAGAGCTGCACTGAAGGGTCCTGGTGACTTCAGTATTGGCAAATACCTACTCATTCCTGGGAGGAAAGGCTTCACCCTCAGAAGGAAAAATCGAGAGCAGGGTTGCTAGAATAGAGGAAAGACTGGGGTAGGTGGAGAGAGAATGATTAAAATGCCCAGAGGGACCCAGAAATGGCAGATCTCAGAACATACTAGCAAAATTCTTTGAATACAGAGTGAAAATCCTTCACAGAGTGCATCTTTTTAGGTGTATGGGGTGATAACAGTCTGTGGGAGCTGCTGTGAAACACAGAAGCATGGAAAGGTTTGCAGAAGCAGAGCAAGTACTGGCTATACAAAGGTGCCAGGTTTTAAGGAAATAAACTCATTATTGTAGCAAAAGAGTCTTTGAATTTGTAAACCAGGAAAGCTGTTCTGAATCCTCTCCTACCCTTTACAAGGCCCTCCTGTTAATCATTCAGAAAAATCTACCATTTAAGTATGAGTAGCAAAAAGAAATGACTAAAACTTCTGTACAACTAATCAGGAGAGCCGAGTGCGGTGGTGCACACCCGTAATCTCAGCGACTTTGGAAGGTGAGGCAGGAGGACTGCAAGTTTGAGGCCAGCCTCAGCAACTTAGCGAGGCCCTGTTTCAAAATAAAAAATAAAAAGGGCTGGAGATGGGCTCAGAGTTTAAATACCCTGGCTTCAATCCCCAATACCCCCCCCCAAAAAAAAAGGGGGGAGAAAAAAAAAGAGCAATGAAACTTATCAGAAATGTAGTGCTAAAAGCAGATGGAAATTCAGCCCAAAATTCCATCATGAACAGAAAAACAAAACTTATCATCTTAGCAATGCAAGCAGGCCACACATCAGAAATACAACTACTCAGAGAAGAGACTACAGGTAACAGGAGACTATGAATGGGAGCAGGAGGCAAGAAACAGCAGAAAAATACAAAGCCATTTCAAAAAGAAACATTTTTTCCACATACTAGGCAAGCATTCTACCCCTGAGCTACATCGCCAGTACGTCTGTCCCTTCCTTCCCTTTTTTATCCATCTCATTTGTAGATGGACAAAATTCCTTTATTTTATTTGTTTATTTTTTTAACTATTTTTTAATATTTATTTTTTAGGTGTAGATGGACACAATACAATGCCTTTATTTATTTATTTATTTTTATGTGGTGCTGAGGATCAAACCTGGGTCCCACCTGTGCTAGGTGAGCCGCTCTACCTCTGAGCCACAATCCCAGCCCTATTTGTTTATTTTTATGAGGTGCTGAGGATCGAACCCATTGCCTCGTGCATGCTAAGTTAACACTGCCACTGAACTACAGCCTCAGTCCTACATCCCACATTTTTAATAGGCAGTATTATCTCTGTCATTCAATTCAAAATTCAAAATATTTTAAATTCTACTATAATATTTTCTCTAAACAGATATTTTCTCTAAAGAGAGATATTTTCTCTAGACAGAAAATATTAAATGCATTTAAATTATTAAAATATTAAAAGCATTTAAATTATTTAGAATGGGATTTTATTTTATTGTGGTGCTGGGGGTCCAACTCAGAGCCTTACTCATGCTAGGCAAGCACTCTACCACTAAGCCACATCCTCAGTCTTGGAAGTAGATAACTTCAAAGATAGCTTATTTTATTTTATTATTATGTGTGTGTGTGTGTGTGTGTGTGCGCGCGTGCGTGCGCATGCACATGCTCACTGGCCCTGCTAGAGACTGAACCCAGGGCTGCTCTACCACCTTTTTTATTTTATTTTTTTTTATCCTGAGGGCATTGCTAAATTGTCCATATAGGCCTTAAATTTTTTGATTTTCTAGCCTCAGCCTCCTGAGTCAATGGGATGACAGCTGAATTTTGAAATTTAAAAACCTACATGAATTGTGCATGGTAGCCCATGCCTATCTTCCCAATGACTTAGGAGGTTAAGGCAGGAGGATCACAAGTTCATGGCCAGCCCCAGCAACTTAGTGAGACTCTGTATCAAAATAGAAAATAAAAAGGGCTGGGATGTGACTCAGTTGTAGAGAAGTGATTTCAATCCCTAGTTCCCCTCCAAAAAGAATTAGAAATGTGTTTTTAAATTTTCCTGACATGTGCCAAGCAGCCTGGTAGAGTCAAGGATGCCTTCTAAGTGGAGGGGCAAAGGGCCCCAGATGGAAGAGATGAGTGTCTCACTGCTGGCCTTGTTCACTCTCTTAACAAGGAGAAATGGGGGAGAAGGAGAGCAAGGAAGATAGGGTCAGAGAAAGTGTGCTAATGAGGAGCGATGGAAGGAAAAACATGGAGAAAGATGGGGAAGCAAAAAGAGGTGTGGAGAGAGATGGGGACTGTGTGTGTGTGTGTGTGTGTGAGAGAGAGAGAGAGAGAGAGGGAGAGAGATGGAGGCAGATGCGGGGTGTGGACAGAAAGATGGAGAAGAAACAAGTGATATGAATAAAGGTGGTGAGACAGAAAGAGACATGAGAAATGAGGGAGAGATAAGAATAGGGTGTTTGGCCCACAGAAGTCACTTATTGAAAGCATCACTAAGCCATATGCAATGGCACACACCTATTGTTTTAGCTATTTGAAAGGAGTTTAAGGTCAGTCTATATCACAGAGCAAGGCTATCTCTCAAAAAAAAAATAGAAGTAAATATAAATGAACATATCAATAAAAGTGTTGCTGAATAAATGAATGGACTTTGTTGCTCAGCAAAGAAGGAGTGGAAAGACTACCGAGCAGAATGCACATTATTTATCAGAAAAAAAAAATTGTACTGGTTTCATCCAAGATGACAAAGGCCTTAACCAGCAGTGGGAATGAAGAGGTGGGGAAAGACACCTGATATATTTCAGAGGCAGCATGGACAGGACTTGAAGATTGTTTGGATGGAGGAACTGAGGGAGAAGGCATAGTAGGATCAATTCCAGGTTTGGGACCTTAAATGCCTGGGTGGATAGCTTCCACTCATTGAGACAGGAATTTTAGGAGGCTGACATGATTTGGGTAGACACTGATGATTTTGAAATGCCTATCGAACATTTAGGAGGACAGATAAATATTCTGGGCTTAGTCTCAAGAAAGACGCTGAAGGTAGAAATATAGATTGGGGACTCATCAGAGAATAAGCAGCAATTAAAACTGTGGCTATGGATCCTTTTATGATTCATAAATATGATGGTTGGGTTTTCACACTATTGTGTGAGATGTGCTATTCTGAAATCCTATTATGATATTGGCACATGAACCACCTGATGTAAAAGAGAAACTTTCTGTGAACCCATTGCATTTGCTCCAAATTTGTTGAATGAAAATGGGAGAAACAATACAAAAGTTCTGCAACAGGAGGATGGTGTGAAGGTACAGGAGTGTGTGTAAGGTACAGGAATTTGGGGGCTTCCCTGGTGACAAGCTCTAAGATATAAGTCATATAGAGTCAAGCTGATGGTTGGAGTAGAGGAAGTGAAGCAACTGTGAAGTTAAGGATAAATCAATGGTTGCTTCTGGGAGGGGATATGGATTGACCAGAAAGGGGAATGGGGGATTTGCTGGGCTTTTGGGAACTGCAGCGCGGTTTACATGGGCATATATATTTGTCAAGGGTCATCAAACTCTTCACTTAAATCTATGCTATATCAATGTTAAAAATGTCATTTTTGTGGGCATTAAGTCCACTAATAGGAAGATGAAAAGTCAGGTGAAGCTCTTTAAAAAATTTTTTTTGATACTGGGAATTGAACCCAGGGGTGCTTTACCACTGAATCACATCCCCAGGCCCTCCCCACATTTTTTATACTGGGGATTGAACTCAGAGGCTCACTGAGACACATTCCCAGCCCTAGTTTGTATTTTATTTAGAGACACAGTCTCACTAAGTTGCTCAGCGCTCTGAGGTTGCTAAGGTGAGCTTTGAATTCTCGATCCTCCAGCCTCAGCCTCCAGAGCTGCTGGGATTACAGGTGTGCACCACCTCACAAGGCTCAAGTGCAACTCTTTATGAATGTGAGGGAGTTCTGCAATAGGAGGATGGTGTGAAGATACAGGAGTGTGTGTAAAGTACAGGAATATGGGGGGACTCAGGCCTGAGGGATGCTGACAGCCAAAAGGCAAGACCGAAAGTGGTAGAATCAGATGCTGTGAACCTTGAAGAGAAGCTGTTTTCAGGCGTAGAAAGTGTGACAATCTGAGAGCCATTCATTAGCTGACAATCATTGACAGGAACTTAGCCAGAGGAAATTCACCCCTGCCCATCCTCCAACCAGGCCACAGCTGTTTTTTCTTTCTTTCTTTTTTGCCCGGAAAGTACTCTACCACTAAGTCAGATCTCAGCAAGAGTTTTCTTTTGAAAAATTCCATCCTTGTGTCCACCAAGCGGATTAACCTAGTAGTTCCCATCCTGCAGGTTACACTTCCCTACAAGTTCTCAGAGTTATTTGAAGGGGTCCTCAAATCCTTACACATAACGGGATTTATTCTAAATGAAATAAAGAAAAAAACCCCTAAGTACTGTATTTAGAATCCACAGCATTCCAAGCTATGATGAATGGTTTGGAGGTCTTGGGTAGAGAGAAGGACATCCTTGAGTTCAGTCTCAGCAATAACTCTGTTCACCTTATCCCAGGACTGGGGAAATCTGAATCACTGTACACTGAACATCTGATGCAGAGGGATCTGGGAGTTTACAGGAGAGATTCCCATTTTACAGATATGTAAGTAGTGGAACTGGGACTCCAACTTAGCCTGACTCGGCTTCTAAGCCACATGGACCTGGGACATGGAATACTTCCACATGTGAGTATCTGGTGGCCCATTCCATGTCCCCACTAGTGTTGACCTTGCCTTGCTCCCCAAACTGTGGCTTTCTCACAGTTGAAGTAGAAGAGATAATTTTCTCCACATTGACTTTTTGGGGTGGGTTTTGGGGTTGATAGAAGGAGACAAAGTAAGGGACAGGGAAGAAACTGGAAATGAGGCCCAGAGGAGTAAAAACCACCATGAAGTCTCACGTCTTTCATGCCCTGTGACCAGCAGGGGGCAGCTCTTGCCTTGCTAAGGCATCTCAGTCCCACATGGTCCAGTTAGATGCCCTGGGAGGTAGCTTTTCCATTGCTGAACAATGACTGACTCAATACTTCTCAGACTTTGTGGCATGTGTGGTTGTCCAGGTGGCTCAGGGAGGTTAAACTATGTGTTCAAGATTATGTTACTAGTTTGTGAGGGAGCTGGCATTTGAACCCAGCCTGTTCCAAGCCAGCATTTTTACCCCTGAGGTTACTGCTTCTCTAAAAGAAAGCTCTGAGTTGCAGTGATAGGTGGCAACATATCTAAGAACTTATTTCAAAATAGAACTATAAATAGGGGCTGTGGGTATAGCTCAGTTGGTAAGAGTGCTTGACTCACATGTACGAGGCCCTGGGTTCAATCCCCAGCACCAATCAATCAATCAATCAATACATGCTTACAGTTTAAAAAGGTTCCACCTGGTATATTACATGTAATGCTTGTTTTCTGTATGCTGTGTTATGTGCAGTATACATAACCAGGTGTGTGGCATACTCTTGTACTAATCCCTATATAAACTCAAAGTTATGTGTAATGTGATGTGTCTTTCATTTGTGTCTGTAAAATACAGAGTGGATTTCCCAGTGGGTAAGCCTGTATAGAAGGCAGATAAACAGACCTCCAGTAGGAGTGGATTCCTGTAATGGAGATCTGAATATGAATGAGTCCAAACTCCATCAGCAGCACTCACTCCTCTGCCAAACCACCCAATCAACACTATCAGAGTAAAACAGGCTATGTAAATGTAGCTTCTCCACAAAGTCCCTGGTGCCCGCCTCCTATCATCAATCAGCTTGCTTCTCTAATCCTCTCATTTATAGAAATCCCAGGGCAGTCCTGGGGGGAAGGGGGAGGGCCAGAGTTCAGGGAAGGAATTGGGGGCAACGATGGGCTTGGGCAAACTTGAGCAAGGGGGAGGGGAAGGAGGTTAGCTTTGGGGCCCAGTAGGGCTGCTGGAGGCTTATTCTGAGTAAAGGGTTGGTCTTCTTGAACCTCAGAAGCAGAGGGAACCACATCCTGGTCTCACCCACCCTTGGGCTACCAGCCATCTAAGCTCCACCCTGCTCCTTGCATGTGGGCCATGTGCCCCACCTCCCAGAGTTCCAGACATCTTCAGCAGCAGCATCTTCTTTCCTCAGGGAGGCATGCATTTGGTACCCAAGGTCCCAGGCAGTCAGGTCCTTAACAAGTGATGCGTGAGTTCTGTTTGTCCTAAAAAGCTTTCTACCCCCCATCTGGTGACCAAAGATCTGACCACAAGTGATTGAGGACCTCCACCCAGGTTCTCCTCAACAACTGGAGCATCCTTCAACATGGCCTGGACGCTATTGCTCATCTTTATTATGGTCTATCCAAATGACAGGGTATTTGCTCAGGACCCTTAGGGGTGTGGGGCTGGGAGGAGGAGGCTAGGGGGAGGGTGGACTTAGATGCCCTAGGGGAGCGAGCTTGGTAGGGCTGAACCTTGTGCCCTGAGGGGAGCTGTGGGCACTTCCCCTCACCTCTGTTAGTTGATGCCAGTAGACAGTAGGTTCACAGCCCCTCTAGGTCTCTGGCTTACTGCAAGTGTTATTCTAAATTTCCATGCCAGAGACCTTTTCTTCTCAGTTACCTTCCTAGTAAGATAAAGTTGAAAGAACCAGTAAAAACGGCTGCAAGGAAAGAAGGAAGAAAAGGACCAGAATTTTGGTTTATCTTTTTTGTAGGATTTTCATTTGATGTTTAAGAAGTGTATTAATCTAGGCTTATTAGCTAGGATCTGGATATATAATTAGGAGTTCAGGAGTCCTAATTAAGTCTAACATACTTTTTTTAGTGAAACCTATTTTAATTAACAGAGATTGCTTAACTATCAGGCATATTAGTTAACTAAATACAGGGCTTCTTAGGTGTAGATTCCATTCTCAGCTTCAGCCACCTGGGAACCTAAGGCAAATTCTTAGGCCTCTGTCCAGACTCTAGGGGCCAACCAAGGAATCTGTTTCAACAAAGACTTTGGCGTGTGTGTGTGTGTGTGTGTGTGTGTGTGTGCGTTGTAGTCCCAATTACTCAGGAGGCTGAATGGGGAGGATCCCTTGAGCCCAGGGATTTGAGGCCAGCCTAGGCAATAAAGTGAAATTCAGCTCAAGGGGGAAAAAAAAAAGGTACAAACAGGTAATTTAGGGGAATTCCCATACACAGTCAGGTTTGAGAATCACTGAAATAGAATGATGGGGGGAATTTTTCCCTAATTAGATAATTTAACTGGAGATTTTAATAATTGATTTAATTAATCAATATGGACAAGTTCAATGAGGATTTCAACCAATCTCAGCTATGTCTTCACCTGGAAATTTAATTAGTTAATGCTCTAACAAAAAACATAGCAAAGATGGTTTACTATTATGGAATGTTATTAGTACTAAAGTAATTCCTGAAATAATATCATGATGATATTAGTTAGCTAGGCAGCCACATTCAATACTGAGTTGCAATTGCACCATGGTAGCATAAATTCAGCAAGACAAGTCCTTTGTGAAGGCAGTTGGAGAGGGTGAGGGTGAGAATTGGAATGGGAAAGACTTTGAAAAATGATTTAATGAACAATGTTAAGAAATTAAATTAGCGGGGTGCGGTGGTGCACACCTGTAATCCCAGCAGCTCCGGAGGTGAAGGCAGGAGGATCACAAGTTCAAAGCCAGCCTCAGCAATTTAGCAAGGTGCTAAGCAACTCAGTGAGACCCTGTCTCTAAATAAAATACAAAATAGGTCTGGGGGTGTGGTTCAGTGGACGAGTGCCCCTGAGTTCAATCCCTGGTACCCCTGCCCCCTAAAAAAGGAATTAGTAAACTAGTAAAGAGGGAAAGATTTCATGAGACACCCAAAGCATGTGTCTGTGTGCCTTACAAAGAGGGACAGTTGGGATATTCACTCCAAGCTCTTTTCTCTTGGAGAAACTAGAGAGGCATCTCTGGATTTTCTCTCTGTCCCCAGGATCCTGTATTCTCTGGGTGTTCTCTGCAGCCCTCCTGCCCTGCTCCTTCAATGCCAGCAGAGGGAGACCAGCCATTGGCTCTGTCACATGGTACCAAGACAAGGTGGCCCCTGCAAAGGAAGTGAAGAACAGAACCCCACAGTTCAGGGACCGCCTGGTTCCCCTTTCTTTTTCCCAATTCCTCTGTGACCACCAGGCTGAGCTGCACATCTAGGACACCAAGGCCAAGATGCTGGCGTCTATGTGTGCAGGGTGGAGGTGCTGGGCCTGGATGTTGGCACAGGCAATAGGACTCAGCTGCTGGCAGAGACAATACGGCATGGGGAGGCAGGACCTCCTTGACTGGAATGTCCCTGGAAATCAGGAATCCTACCCCTGCCCTTGTTAACTAAGCCCCTTCCTCTCCACTGCCCTCATGCAGGACCTCATGGGCTAAAGATAAGCACAGTGTTCCTCCTTCAGGCTGGATTCTATGCCTTTGGTTTTCTCTCCATGGCAGCACCCTCTCTTACCAGAGCAAATGTGAGTATGGAGCCTGGAGCAATTATGGAGGGATAGGAGGGGCAGTAAGAACTGGAGGAGGAAAGGACATATGTTATGAAGAGGAGAGCTTCAGTGTTGGGGCACTGAATGGCTCCTTTCATCTCTCCCACCAGGCCACTATCACATGGGGACATGCTGCCATTCCTTGGGTGGCCTCTGAGGAATGATTCCAGATCCTAGTGATCTCTGACCCTTTTCAAGAGACCCCAATATATCCTTCTCTGCCCCATAACTACCTCCTCCTTTAGAGTCTTGTATATTTTCTTCTTAATTTTCCAGATGCCCAAATCTGGTCCCCCTGGTTCTTAACTCTCTTCCCCTTAGGTCTGACCTGGACAGGTCCAAGGAGAGATCTCCCTGCAATAGGGCCTAGAGGTCCCTCCCAGCATTATCTGGAGCTTGTCCCAGCATTATCTGGAGTCTCAGCCAGGGAGGCTGAGACTGTGGCTCCTGAGAAATGGAGATTATCAAATTAATTATTCCTACTTGTCAATTGCTGATTTCAGCCAGACCCACAGACAATTTTCTGCTCCCAGGGAAGTTCAGTTCCTTAATACCTTTTTTTTACCCAATATTTATGACTTGACCCCAAAAAGAGTGGGAGCGAGCTACTTAAATCTGGATTGTTCTCATTTGGAATAGTGGTTCAAGATGGATTGAGAGGCCTGAGACACAGAAGTGGCAAGATCATGGTCTTTACTGAGTGAACCATAGGATGATCCTGACCACCCGCCTGGGGTGAGGGAGGTGTCTAGGGGTACTCAGGTGGGTTTGTTCTTGGCAATGCAGGCGTAGTCAGTGCTGTGGTCCTCCTTCATGCCTTCTGCTTCTCCTTCGACCTGATCACTGCCCAATATGGGTAACCTTTGCAGAGAGGCATAGTGGAGCTCTTGGTCTGGAAGGTGGTCCTGGCCAGGTAGGAGATGCTGATGGAAGGGTGCTGGGAGCAGCACCCTCAGATCCTTCCCTGAGTACTGCCCTCAGCTCCCATCTTTCTTACCTCACTGATGCCTCAGTTTTCCTTTTTTTCTCTGAAGCTTCCCTCTTCCTCTCATTCTCCCTGTCTCCATCTTTCTCTCTCTGCTGACCTACACTCCTATTCTTTTTTTGGTGCTGGGGATCAAACCCAGGGCCTCGTACGTGCAAGGCGAGCACTGAGCTATATCCCCGGCCCTGCTGTTCTTTTCTATTATTGCTGTTTCTCTTTGTGTCTCTCCATCTCTTGCTCCCCCCTGCCACCCCCCCTCCACCCATGCACACTTTTATTCCTACTCTCTTACTTTTTCCTTTTCTCTCATTTTCTGTCTCTCTCTTAATTTCTCTCATTTTTCATCTCTTTGTCTCTCTCATTCCATTCTCTTTCAATCTTATTTTCTCTGATCTTCATACCATATCTTTTTCTCTCTTCTTCTCAATTTCTTCTCTCTTTTTGCCTTTCTCTGACTTTCTCATGTTTCCACTGTCTCCCCTCTTTACTCTTGGCCCCCACCCCTCACATCAGCCCCCTGCACCCCCTTATCCCCCAACCCTGCTTGGGCTCTCTCTGACCCTCCCCTCCCTGCCCCAGACTCACCCATCTTCTCTCCAATCTTTTCACTGGAAGAAAAGAAGCAACTCAGCAAAGCCTTCCTCACTAGCTCTGCACCATCCCAGCAGTAGTTTCCTCACTTATTGATTCTGGTGGTTTCCAGGGACAAAGCCCTGCCCCCCACTTTTTCTTTTCTGCATTGCTGGGGATAGAACCCAGGGTCTTGTACATAGGAAACAAATGCTTTATCACTAAGCTACATCCCCAGCTCAGCGCTGGCCCTTTGCATATTCTTCTCTCACCTTTCCCACCCAACTCCCACCAGTCAGGACCTGTCAGGATTGATGGAGACTTTGGCCTCAGCAGTAGGAAGGATGTGGGTGGGCACTTTTCTATAGGTGGCTGAGGAAATGAAGCTAGGGCTCACCTCTCCGACGGAGCAGACAGAGGCAGGTGAACAGAGTGACCACAAGCAAGAGCAGGAGCCCTCCCAGGCCCAACACCCCATAGTGGAAGAAAGGGCACCCTGTAGGGAAGAGGGGTAAGTATTAGAGGGTCTATTTCTCTTTTCAGCTTTCACATCCTCCTGGTTGGTTGTGGGCATCTCAATTTCCCTATCAGTTTTAGAGGCGGAAAAATATACTCTTAAAGATTTTTCACCCTAGACCTCATTATCTCACTTCCTACCAGAGTTATGCATCCCTTATCAGTTACCTTGCCTCATATCTGGGACCGCTCACCCCTGTGGCTTCCCACCACAGTCCCTGCTAATCCAGGACCTCTGTAGGGTCTCTTTCCCACCCACACCTGTGGTCCTTGGAAGCCTTGATCACCTACCATAAACCATCCATATCTCTTTTCACCCATTACTCCCTGCACACCCACAACCCTCCCTGTATAGAAGAGAAGGGCCCATTACTCACAGCTGAATGAACACATTAGGTTGAGGACTGAGAACTGGCCTGGAGATCAAGAAGCCTAGCCAGTGTTCTGACAGTCTTAATGACCTGGGCTAGTCACGTGTCTCAAGTTCCTTATCTATGAAACAAGGGGCCCTGTGTTACAATCTTTTCCCTAGCTGAGGAGCCTCACCTATGTCCTAACCCTGAGATGGGCATTTTCCACTTGTTCCCACAGATTCTGAGAGTAGAGGGTAATATAGTATCCATTTATTTCCCAGGTCTAAGGAGTCTGAGTCTCAAGCATGGACTTTTACAGAGATATCTAGTCAGAAGTGGGTAGAGCTGGGGTTTGAGTTCTAGCCAACTCCAGAGCCCCCCACCTCCCTTCCCTCTGACCAAGGCTAGCCAGGTGGTTTAGAGGGGCCTCTCCAGCACTGGGTAGTTCTAGGAACTGGTGAAAGGGATGATGGAGGGAGAGGAGCCTGGAACTAGAGTGGGTGTGGGGGCTGTAGAAAAGTAGAGAGAAAAGTGTCCAGAGCCTCTCAGCTACTGTGGCCCAGTAGAACAGGTCTCTACTTGGCTGATACGGTGAACTAGGGCGTGGAAGAATTTCTGGGGCCCACAACTTCCCCTCAGGCACTTCCTGCACTCCAACCACTGGTTCCTGTTTGAGGGCAAAGAGGGGACTACTGACTTCACACCAAAGCCAGATGTACTGACTATGGTCTAAAACCAAGACTCTCCTGGGTTTAAGAGGAATTAGTTAGGGTGCGTGTGGGAAACAGAAGCCTGAGATGGCCATGAGGATGGTGGGAACAGAAATGGATTGTTTTTCATTTCCTTGGTCATCAGAGACTCAGGCTGGACAGAGGATTTCTTTAGGGCCTAGGGAATATCAAATACATGGCTTCTGACTCCCTTCTTCTTAACCTTACCTCACTCTGGGGTGTGGCCATCCTTACCCTAACCCCACAATTTCCCGGATGAGGGTCTCTACCTATTTCCAGCTTACCCTGAAGGGTGGATACATTGGCTAGAGACCCCTAGGTAGAAAGGAGAGTGGCCATCTCAGACATTCCTGCCCCTTCTCTGGTCTTAACCACCCCAACACAACTTTCCCAGCATTATTAGGAGAGGAAGTACATCTCTGAGGTCTAGGATTACAACATCTTTCCTTCAAGGTTCCCAGGCTGCGGGCAGTGAATAGGTCCCTCTCAACTCCAGTCATACTATTGATTATGCTAGTAGTCAGTGAATGTCCCCCTTCTCTAGAGGCCTTACCTGATTAACTTGTTCCCAGTTACCTTTCACTCTGCATCTGCTGAGAGCTCATGATCTCGGTTTATGCATGAGAACACACACAGCCTGGCTTCTACATTGGACAGAACTCTGATGACTTTAGGGTGACTCCTGGTCTTCTATATCTACAGCCAAGAATCCAGCAGGGTGCTTGGCTGGTTGATTAATAAGCAGGACAATCAGAGGTAGCCATACTGCTAATAGATGAAGGACAAAAAGTTGACAAGTTGTTGTCATAGGAGGTGGGGGTAATCCAGGAAGACTTCCTGCAGGAGGCAACATTCTGGTGCTGAGCACAGAACTAAGGGCAGTGATCCAAAACCCTCTGGATAGAGACCGGGGCAAAGGCCCCTTCATGATACTGTGATGGAGAGGGTGAAGGATGATGGAGGATTGTACTCCTGGCCTTTGGGAAAGGTAAAGACTATGAAGCTTAAGTGAAGGCAAGAGGTGAGGAAGAGATCTGGTGCTTGGGTTTATATGTATTTGCATTTTGTTTTTCAAATTCAGGAACTTTGTAATTGGACATGGTGCATGCCTGAAACCCCTGCCACTCAGGAGGCTAAGGCAGCAGGATCACAAGTTTAAGGTCAGCCCCAGTAACTTAGCAAGATCTTATCTCAAAAACAAACAAACAACTAGGTGTGTAGCTCAGTGGTAAAGCACCCCTGGGTTAAATCCCCAGTACTGCTAGAAAAAAAAAAAAAAAAAAAGACTGTCTCAAAATGAAGTAAAAAGGGCTGGGATGTAAGCATGTATAAGACCTTAGGTTCAATCTCCAGTACCACAAAAAAAATAAAATAAAAATTCAGGAACTTTCTGTTACTTCTTACCACCACACCATCCTTAATGTTCCCCCTGCAGAACAATAGGACAATATTCAGGTATGTTTGTTTATTTTATATATTTTTTTAAAGTTCAAATGAAGAGAAAATTTGAAAGAATTATACAGCAAATATATCCTTACCACCCAGATTCTACAATTAAGAGTTTTCTATATTTTCTTTCATTCTTTATTTTTGGTAATAGGGATTAAAACCAGGGGCACTTAAAAACAGAGTCACATCCCTAGCCATCTTTATTTATTTATTTATTTATTTATTTTTAAAACTTGGTTTTCTTTTTTTTTTTTTAAACAGAGAGAGAGAATTTTTTTTTAATATTTATTTTTTAGTTCTCGGCAGACACAACATCTTTGTTTGTATGTGGTGCTGAGGATCGAACCTGGGTGCACGCATGCCAGACGAGCGTGCTACCGCTTGAGCCACATCCCCAGCCCTTATTTTTTTATTTTGAGACAGTGTCTTGCCAAATTGCTGAAGTTGGCTTTGAACTTGGGATCCTCCTGCCTCAGCCTCCTGAATCACTGGGATTACCGATGTGTGCCATTGCATCTGGCCTGTATTTTTTTTAAAATACTTATTTTTTAGGTGTAGAGGGACACAACACAATGCCTTTATTTTTATATGGTGCTGAGGATCGAACCTGGGTCCCACCCGTGCTAGGGGAGCGCTCTACCGCTGAGCCACAATCCCAACCCTGGCCTGTATTTTCTTTATCACACATTTATCTTGTGTCTTGTATCTTTTGAAGTTGCAAATGTTAGAACATGTCACCTCTAAACCCCAGAGTGTGCTGATCACTGACTCAAGTTGAGTATATTTCTCCATTTCTTTTTTTTTTTTTTGCCTGAGGAAGACAAAATTTACATATAGTAAAATGCACAAATTTGAAATGCACAAATTTTTTTGGGGGGAGAATCTAACTTAGGGCCTCACACATGCTGGGCAAGCATTCTCCCAATGATCTACAAGCCCAGACTGTCCATAAGTTTCTTAGCTAGCCTCTCTGTGCCTCAGTTTCTACTTAGGTTTTTATCAAGATTGAAATAATTATTATAAATAAAGTGTGTAGATTGGTGTCTCACACGTGCTCAATGTTATTTGTGTATTAGCTATATTATTATTATTATTATTAGTGTTACTACTACTATTATTTTTTTTGTGTGTGGTGCTGGGGAATCAAACCCAGGGCCTTGTGCATGGGAAGCAAGGACTCTATTAACTGAGCTATATCCCCACTCCTACTACTACTATTATTATTGTTATTATCCTAACACAGAGAGATGTCATCAAGAAGTAGAGATGATCTGGGGCCATCTGAAACTTCCTCGGACCTGATCTTTTTTCCCTCAACTCTTTCCCACTGCCTGCTTCTTCCATTCATCTGGTCCTTCCTATTTTGTTTTGCTTATTCATTCATTTTTCCTTTCATGCATCTATTCATGAATATTTAGTAAGCATGTACTAATGGATGGAGCTCATTCTAGACTAAAGCTCTCTAAGGTGGGAATGTGCCTCATCATTCTCTGGTCCTTGATCTTTATAGCAAGGGAGGTAATACTGTATTCCTATCTCTCTTCAGCAAGTCAGCAGTCATTGGTGAGGCTGAGGCCTGCTTCAATTGCCATTGCTGTGAACTGGCTTAACTCTGCCTTTCCCACCTACTGCTAGGAGGATAGGAGTGAGCAAGGGAACGGAAGAGGTCAGCCCAGTGTGTGTATAGGTTTATTTCAGGAAATCAGACATGCATCCCTCAAGACCCCAGTTCTTGTCCTCCTACTCCAGCCCTTTACTTCAGGAAAGGGTTTGCAGCCCTCCTTCTAGCACCCATCTCTGAGGTATAGGAGAATGCAAAAGACATTGGAGAGCTGGAGTTCTGTATTGTCATTACAGTTTTGCTGTCTGATTTTCTGCAAGCTTCCTTTTCTCTCTGGGTCTCAATTTCCCTCCCTGTGAGCCAGAGCGAAAAGCCCCTCCATCTCTACTTTGAGACTGTCTCTCTACCCCAACTCCTTCCCCAGTTCAGAGAACCCAGGCATCCAGCTGCCCCACCCCAGCTCTGGGTAAACAGGAAGCTGGGTGAGGGGAGCAGGGGTGTGCGGAAAGTCCCAGCCAGGTGTGTGGGTCTATAGGGAGGGGGTGGCCCCACCCCTGAGGTATGAAAGCCCCCCTGTTCTGGTCCTGGTTCAGAGTCTGGATGGGAGCACTGGGGCTGCAGGGCCGGGGTGGGAGGCCCCAGGGGACGGGCTGCCTCCTGCTGGCTGTGGCAGGAGCCACTTCGCTGGTGACCCTGCTGCTGGCAGTGCCTATCACTGTCCTGGCTGTGCTGGCCTTGGTGCCCCAGGAGCAGGGAGGACTGGTGAGTGGCTGCAACAGACCTTAAAGGGCTGCATCTTGCTGATGCTCATTGACCTCTGGCTATTACTGGGGTCTTTTGCATACCTGGCACAACTGACTGGCTGTCTCTGGTGGAAATGTTATGTCTGTCTTTTTGCTGAATGTTTCCATGTTCCTGTACCGCTACTGTCTTGATGTCTCCAAGTCCCTTCCTGGTTGTCTATTTCTCTCCTCTCCTCTTCCCAAGACACACACAGACTCGTCTCTCTGCCCAAATACATATGTCTTGCTTGCTCTCCCTTCCAGGGAGATGTGTATTGGGGATGGTGCTGGAAACCCAGCCTGGGGTTTGGGTCCATAGTTGGAGGGGTGCAGTTGGCATCAGATGAATCTGAACTCTGGACACGGTTACCTTACCCAACCAGGTAATGGAGTCCGCAGGCCTGGGAGCACAAGCCCAGCAAGGACTGAGTAAGAGCAATGGACTCCCTTCCCGTCTGCATTCCCAGATACCCTCTTCCTCCAAGAATCCATTCCTGCGCCCTGGCGCCCTGTCCTCTCATGGGAAGCATCCATGGGTGGCCACCCTGCCCCCAATTGTGGCCTCTACACCAGTTCCAGGGTTTCAGCAACTGCAGGAAGAGAAGCCAGAAACAGATCTCAGTTCCAGGCTCCCGGCTGCCCACCTTATTGGTAAGGCTGTGGTCGACCTGAATATGCATTCAAATAGTCCAAGAGTGCCAATTTTTGTGGAGTCCCTCCATTCTGCGATTCCAATGCTGGATTTCCCACCCCTTCCACCACCTCTTGCCCCTAAAGTGCCCATCCTTCCACTAATTCCCCATTCTTGCTGCTTCCCGGAGCAGACAAAACTCAGCCTAGATCTTACCACAGCCCTCCGCACCCCACAACCCGGTGCCCTCAGCCCCCAGCTTGGATTCATTCCAAACGTAGCCTCGCCGCCCCCGCCCCTCCAGGCGTCGCGCCCCGCCCCCTCCTGCCTACCCTCCCTGAAGTCCGGTCCTCAAGCGGTGCTCTCAGCACCAGTTCCCCGAGAATCCACCCACCCGAGAATCCATCCACCCGTCTTTCTGCAGGCGCGTGGATGAAGGGACAGGGGCTAAGCTGGGAGGCGAAGAAAGAAGAAGCGTTTCTAAGGAGCGGGACGCAGTTCTCTGGCGCCGAGGGGCTGGCCCTCCCGCAGGACGGCCTCTATTACCTCTACTGTAACGTCGGCTACCGGGGTCGGGCGCCACCTTCCGGC
Source organism: Marmota marmota marmota (assembly GCF_001458135.2). Classification (NCBI taxonomy): domain Eukaryota; kingdom Metazoa; phylum Chordata; class Mammalia; order Rodentia; family Sciuridae; genus Marmota; species Marmota marmota. Next base: position 210,994 of record NW_025999982.1, on the reverse strand, counting down.
GCGGGCCCTCAGGATCGCTCCGTCACGCTGCGCAGCTCGTTGTATCGAGCTGGTGGCGCCTACGGTCGGGGCGCTCCCGAGCTGCTGCTGGAGGGCGCCGAAACCGTGACTCCAGTATTGGACCGTGCCGGGAGGCCACAGTACAGACCCCTCTGGTACACGAGCGTGGGGTTCGGCGGCCTGGTGCAGCTCCGGAGGGGCGAGAGGGTGTACGTCAACATCAGTCACCCCGATATGGTGGACTATAGGAGAGGGAAGACCTTCTTTGGGGCTGTGATGGTAGGGTTAGTGCCCTCTGCGTCCCTAGGAAAATGTCTGCATAGTGCGAATGTATGAATCGACCCATGGATTGGGGACCCAGACGCCCGGGATCCCAGGGCAGTAAGAAAAATATAGGAAACTGTTTAGAAACTGATTTTGAACCCGATGAAAATAAAGAATGTAAAGCTTTAGTGCCGTCAGTACGGAAGAGATGCTAACGCGTCTTAATTCATAGTGGTGCAATGTGTTGGTTAATTGTTTTTGTGTCTTTCTCGTTGCTCAAAACCATTCATAACACTGTGTGTGGCCTTTGCTCCCACTCTGTGGGGACTGCCCTTCCCACTCACCCTACCTCTGAAGGCCAGACCCCAGCACGAGTCCAGTTGGAGGGTATAAGGAAGGGCCTCTTTAAACCCTGAAGCGTCGCCAAGCATCCTGGTTCTCAGGGCATGGTAATCCCCACCAGACTCTCACTATTCTCTTTTCCCTTGGGTCCCTTCCCACTCTGAGAGTAGTCATTACAGGGGAAAGCAAGCACCACTCAGAACGACCCAGCGGCAAGAGGGAACCCCTAGGATGGCTGAGGGGGGAAGCATCGAGGGCTCCAGCAGCTCTCCCCTTCTGGCTGACTAAAGGTCCCTTTAGTCCCCAACCTACTCTTCTACATGGAGCAGTAATCAGGCTCCTGGGTGTGAATGCAGGAGGCTACAGGAAGGAATGGAGGTTGTTTGGGAGGAGAGGAGCCTGTGGTGCCCCACCCCAACAGGGAGAGCCTAGGGAGGAGGGGTGGAGGAGGAAACTGATGAAGATCCTGTGTTGGGTGGGATGGAAAGTATTCATCCTTTGTTCACACTTCGGGTCCTCCTTCCCCCAAATGGACAAGATGGGTACCTTTGGGGTGAGTAACAGCAGTCTCCCCACACCATGACCGACTTTCAGCCGCAGCCTGGAGGAGGCAGAGGGGGACTCAAAGCCCTATCTAGGTCACCCCAGTGGGTCACCCCACCCCCGCAGAACATCACTTATTGGTTTTCCACTGCCTGGCTACGCATCTGGACTGAAGGAAAACCCAACTTCTGAGCCTAGTGGAGGCCACTCTATGAGGCTCTGTTTCCTATTCCGCCTCTATTCGGCCTCTATTACCTCTACTGTAACTCCATGTTCAGAAGAGCCTTTCTGTAGGGTTTGAGGGTGATAAGTATATTTTGCTTGGCCAAACTTTAGTCAGGTTTCTGAATCTTCTACTTTGCCTATTTGTATACTTCCTCATAAAATCCAGTTTTAGCCACAAACGCTGCTAAGTTGGTTTAGCACGAACCTACCACCTTCTCCATGTCTGATCACTCTCAATATCTGGTCAAGTTCCTTATCTTCTATATTCCCAAGTGATGTCTAATTACCCTGGCCTGTCTCAGCAAATATCCTGTCAGATCTGCTTAACCAGAATCCCCCATCCCTGATTTTATATTTCCTTTTAGTTATTTTCCATCCACTGACCCTCACCCTGCTCCTTGGTTATCAATTCCCTCTTGCCCATGCTGTATTTGGAGTTTAGCCCAGTCTCTCTTCCTCACTGCAAGATTTCATTGCAGGGTATCACCATGGTCCTGAATAGTTGCCGCCGCCTCCTCCTTCTCCTCCTCCTTTTGGAGCCTGGTACTGGGAATTGAACCCAGGGGTGCTTTACCATTGAGCTACATCCTCTTCACAATTTATTTATTTATTTACTTATTTATTTTTGAGACATGGTATCACTAAGTAGCTTAGGGCCTTACTAAGTAGCTCAGGGCCTTGATAAGTTGCTGAGGCTGGTCTTGAACTTGCAATTCTCCTGCCTCATCCTCCTAAATCAGGATTACAGGTATGCCCCACCACACCCAGCTCTGAATAGTCTTTCCTACCATGCTTTACCAAGTACCATTGAGTAATGTGAATGTGTGTGTTTGTATGGAGTGTGTGTTGTGTTGAGGATGGAACCCAGGACTTGCATATTCCATTGAGTAATTTTTTTTTCTTTAACAGAGGTTCTTTTCTCTTTCCAATTCACTCCCTTCATGCCAGACCCCTCATCATTCACTAAAAAGATCAATGAGACCAAAGCTGGCAAGTGGGTCCTTCACCAACATCTTATACCTTTTGGTGGTGGTGTGGGGGTATACTGGGGATTGAACTCAGGGGCACTCTACCACTGAGTCACATCCTCATCCCTATGTTGTATTTTATTTAGATACAGGGTCTCACTGAGCTGCTTAGTGACTCTTTGTTGCTGAGGCTGGCTTTGAACTCGAAATCCTCTTGTCTCAGCCTCCTGAGTCGCTGGGATTAGAGGCATGGGCATTGCTCCAGCCTTCTTGTTGTTGTTGCTTGGTGCTGGGGGTTTAATTCAGGGCTTTGCACCTGCTAAGCATGCACTCTATCACTGAGCTATATCCTTTGCTTCTAGTCTTTGATTTTTAATTTTAGTTGGTTTTTCCGATTTTACCCACTGAAGAATGAATGGATAAAGGAAGTAAGGCAGCATTTATTGAGTGGCTATCATGCCAAGTACTGAGCTGGGTCTGATGGAAGTTGGGCCTTTTTTTTTCATGTGCCCTTCAGGCAGTGGCAGGTGAGGTTGACTGGTTTAGGTTGCACAGTTAGCACAGGGTTGGGGGGAAGGTGGTTGGGATGGAGTGATTTGGAGCCCAGACACCTGAATCTTTGGAAGTCCCTTGGCTGTGATTCAGGTACCTGAGAATGTGGCTCCTCCCCAGCTCTCTCAGGCCACAACAGCCGGAAAGAGTAGCAGGATTTTCCCAGCAAGTACTTGGAATTCCCAGAGTGGGAAATTCCCATGCCCTGAGGGACAGGTAATTAGGTTCAAGCTCCAGTTTCCTGGAGAAGGGAGGCTATTCAGCTGGGCTTTGTTACATAGTATCTCCTGGACCCCAAGAATCTAAGTACTGGGGTCTGTCTGTGTCCAGGCATCTTTTTTTTTAATTTTAATTTTTATTTTTTTAAGAGAGAGAGAGGGAATCTTTTTTAAATATTTATTTTTTAGTTTTCGGCGGACACAACATCTTTGTTTGTATGTGCTGCTGAGGATCGAACCCAGGCCGCACGCATGCCAGGGGAGTGCGCTACGCTTGAGCCACATCCCCAGCCCGCGTCCAGGCATCTTAAGCTCTGCAGAGAGAAGACTTCAGAGAGTGGGCTCCTACCCCCAGGGAGAGACAGATGCAGAATTGACTCCAAGAGACAGATCATGTTTCTTTTCTAAGCAATCTTTATTTCTATTTCTCGCCACTGCGATTACAGACACAGCTCCCCTAGGGAGCAGAGGTTCAGCGATGTAGCAACAGTAGGTCACCAAATCAGTATTATTAAAACATCTGGATTAGATAAATATTTTGTTTAAAACATAAGCAAAAGGAGGCAAAGAGGCCAGGAGGCCAGGTGGGAACAGCCTATAGTTCAGTTCCGTTTTCACAGAAAACATGTCTGGCCCAAGGCAGCTCCGACGTTGGGCCCCCAGGACACCCTGACCTTCTAAATAAATACATTCATCAGTAAATAAATAAATAATAAATAAGTAATAAATAATTATAAGTGCAACCATAAATAGAGGGGGCTGGCCCTGTGGGAAGGGATGGGCTCCATATCTTAGGAGTCTGGAAACATCTGAAGAGAGGAAGGCCTGAGGTCCACTCTTGTAAGTGTTCGTGGTGAAGTCTTCTTAAAGAGTGTGCTGAACCAAAGGCTTCCTGATCCCCACATTTCAGATGTCCCAGGTTGAATTCAGGGATCAAAACCTGAGGGCCCCAGTGGTTTCTGGTAGTCTTGGTTTGAATTCTTGCTAGAGTGCCCCATCATCCAGGTCACACATCCCTTCATCCAAGTTTTCTGAGTGGTGTTGAAAGTTCTAAGATTGGGGTCTGACCCTAATTCCCTTTCTCAGCCAAAAAAGGACAAGGAGGCAGGGGCCGAGGGATTGTGGTAGGTGAAGGAGAGGAGGTGGATGGACATCCATCTCCCTCACAGAGCAATGACCCCAAAGTAGACCTGCCCGGACTCAGCAAAGTCGAGATAGCTGGGCAGGTTGACCTCAGCACTGAGTCGATCACCCTTCTGCAGCTCGAAGACCCCTCCTAGATAGATGGGTTCATACCAGGGCTTGAACTCAGCCCCCTCCAGGCTCTCCTTTGGGCAAGGGCTCTTGATGGCAGAGAGGAGGTTGACCTTGTCCTGATAAGAGACAGCAAAGCGGCTGACAGTGTGGGTGAGGAGCACGTAGGAGGGGCAGCCTTGGCCCTTGAAGAGGACCTGGGAGTAGACAAGGTATAGCCCGTTTGCAGGCACCACCAGCTGGTTGTCTATCAGCTCCATGCCATTGGCCAGGAGGGCATTGGCACGACGACTTAGCCACACCAGCTGCTCCTTGTCTTCATTTTTTGCTAGAGGGAGGGAGAGGTGAGTCAGTATGACCCTGTGAGTTTACTTCACATCCTGGCCCTCAAGTTCTGCTCACCCCAACTTCCGGTTACTGTCCCCTCTCTTTTCACATCTCTTCTGGCCCTGAGTTTCTGAGTATCCATCACAAGGCCTTTCTGTTCCTCCACCCTCCTTCACACACTGTCTCCAGGGTCTTCTACTTTCAACCCACCAGTCCTATGCCTCCATGTCTTATGTGCTCCTTCATCCCCAAGACACATGCTCAGAGTTCTTACCTACAACATGGGCTACAGGCTTGTCATTCATGTTTTGAGAAGATGATCCTGAAAAAGAAAGAAAAGAAAAAGTTGAGCCCCCCCCAAACTTCTTTGAAAATCCCTGCCTACTTTGACCTCCATTCCTTCTCCCCAAAACCCAAAACTCTAAATTTCCCCCACTGTTTCCATCCCAGGACTAACACTCCTCCCTTCACCAGAGTTAGGAAAGAAGCTTGGGAGATACTTACTGAGTGTGAGCATCTGGGCCTGGGGGCTGAGAGGGAGGTTATTCAGGAACTGTGGGAGAAGGAAAAGATTTAGTACTCAAGGAATCACCCCAGAGGAGAATCAGCTGGCTGCTTATTCAGCTTGAGCTCTCTGCACCAAACATCTGGTTTCGTCTCTCCATTCATTCATTTATCCTTACATACATCCAACAAGTGCCTTCTGTGGGCCAAATTTTTGCCTCTCCTTATCTCACTTTCCTTCAACTCTCTCCTTATATCTCTTTCCCTCAGTTCTCTCCTTATCTTTCATATCATCCACATCTCATTCTGTCTCATCACCTTTAATCATATAACTTTCTTTTCTCCCATCTCTCTGCTCATGCTCTACATCTTTCTCTGGAACTCTTTATATATGTATATCTGCCTGCTCCTTCATTCATTCATTCATTGAACAAGTATTTGATTAGCATGTTTCTTGTGTCTTTCCACATCTCTTTCTGCTCCCCTATCTTCTCTAGGCCTCCCTATCAGCACTCCTTTCTCCCCACCTCTCTCTTGTTCTCTTTCTCCCCTTTTTCTGTCTGGATGGAAGTGAAGTTTGGGGAGGCACTCACCTCTTCCCTCTGGGGGCCGATCACTCCAAAGTGCAGCAGGCAGAAGAGCGTAGTGGCTCCTGCCACAAGCAGGAAGGAGAAGAGGCTGAGGCACAGGCACCGGCTGGAGCCCTGGGGCCCCCATGCCTTCTTGGGGAGTGCCTCCTCGGCCAGCTCCACGTCCCGGATCATGCTTTCAGTGCTCATCGTGTCCTTTCCAGAGGAAAATGTGGAGCCCTGGATGTGGAGCAAGCAGTGTGTGTGTGAGAGGGAGAGAACCTGCTTGTCTGGTTGCCTTTCTGGGATTATTTTCAGGGGAGTTTGGAGTTGCTTCTCTCCCTCCTGGCTGGTCCCCTGGTGTCCTCGCTCAGGGAGCTTTTGCTGGCTGGGTGTGCAAACAGCTGCCTTTATAGCCCTTGGGGCAAGAGGAGGGCGGGGAAAGACTCTCGTTCAACCAGCGGAAAACTTCCTTGGTGGAGAAACCCATGAGCTCATCTAGAGGAAGCGGTAGTGGGCCCTATACATTCTGTCTCGGTTTCTTCTCCATCATGGGGGTGGGGGTTTGGAAAGTTGGGGATACCCAGGCATCAAGGATACTCCTCATCCTCCCCACCCAGATACTGTGGCAAGCTTCTTAGGCCAGTTAACAAAGTGTGTGTGTGTGTGTGTGTGTGTGTGTGTGTGAGAGAGAGAGAGAGAGAGAGAGAGAGAGAGAGAAACAGACCCCCTGGAAGCTGGACCCAGTTCCTCCTGACCCTTAATGTCTGTTGTCTCTATTTTTTGGAGGGCCAGGTCTGCTGTGGTCTTTCCCCTCTGATTTCTTTTTCTTTTTTTTTTCTTTTTGGTACTCAGTGCTTAACCACTGAACCACGTCCCCAGCCCTTTTTATATTTTATTTAGAGACAAGGTCTTGCTGAGTTGCTTAGTGCCTCCCTAAGTTGCTGAGGCTGGCTTTGAACTCATGATCCTCCTGCCTGAGTTTCCTGAGTCGCTGGGATTATAGGCATGCACCACTGCACCAGGCTCCCCTCTGATTTCTAGACAGGACTCCTGAGAAGGAAGACATGAACTGGAGCTTCAGAGTGGGAAGGAACTGGGGTGGGGGGAGAGGCCAGAACAGTTTGAGATTGGGGGCACACATTGGCTTCTGGAAGGGGTTGGGAGGGGTAGCAGGGACAAGCCTGGGACAGCCCCAGAGGGAGTGAACTCTGACTTGGGAATTCCAAAACCCACGAGGGCCTTCTCCTTTCATTCACAAACCCCAGGCCTTCTTCTTTCATTCTTATCTGGAATTCAAACTACTGGTTTCAGTCTTGCTTCCAAAGGACTTTGAAACCCCTGAATTTTTTTTTTTTTTATTGAAGACTTCAGACCTCTGATGTTGGCCATGTCTCTTCAGATGTCCACTATATTTCATACCTCTTAGTTCTGGAGGCTCTCCCACTCTTTAGGGCCCACACATGGCCATGTCTTCCAGAGAATCCCCTTATTCCACCTCCCTAGATCTGGACATTCTCTCACCCTTTGGTATTGTAACTTCTCCCCAGAGGTCACCAGTGACCCCTGTTCCTAAGAAGCCCTACATGTGGCCATAGCTCCCAGAAACCCTCTGAATACCACCCCTAAGGACCTTGTCCTCCCCGCATCACCACCATTTTTCTTTCCAGTTTCTCCCTCAATTCCCCTGCAGCAATTAGACTGCCTGGCCCCTGTGAACAGGCTACAAATCCCTGGAGCTCCTGGGCCCCCTTATCTCCTTGTCCTGCCCATAGCCCTTGACCCCTCTGAGACCTCTGTCTCTCCCTTCATTCCCTAGAGAGATCTAAGAAATTGTCCCCACTTCAGACAGACAGACATAAGCAGACAGCATTTCAGAGAAAAAAGAGGTTTATTTGGCTTTATCGAGGGAGCAGATGGCTCCTTGTGGGTGTCTAGTCAGGCAGTGGCTGGCTTTTAGAGCCTTTCGCTTCCTTCTAGAGCCCCTCGGTCCCTTAGTCCTACTTTTCTCTCTAGGTGAGCTCTGAGCCGATACCTTCTCACTTTCCATCTCTGGGGCTTGTTCAACTCTCTCTTCTAATGCCTTCCTATTGTTCCCCTATCTCTATCCTCCATAAATAAATAACTTAATTTTCCCCTTCATAAATAGTCCCCCTTCCCTGCCTCTAGTCATCCACCCAGGCTGCCCCATGTGTCTACTCCTCTTCCATGTCCAGGTCAAGGCCCCACCTAGACCACTGGGACAGAAGAAGAGCTCTGTGTTGGGAATTTCTAGGCAGGCTTGAAATCTTCAGTAGAATACCCAGGGTGCTTCAGGGAGCTGTGGTCCCTGGAGTGCCTGGAATTTCTTCTTTGAAAGCTTCAAGTGACTTGAGTGGGGAAGACATGAGGCGATGGTTGGAACGGGCACAGGAGAGGTGGTGGTGACCCTTGAAATGGTCAGAACGAAGGCAAAATGGAGAGAAGGACTTGAAACCAATTTCTTTTTCTCTCTGGATCTTTCCAAGTCCTACAGAGCAAAAGCCCCAAAGAAGACGCTGCTGGGACTGAAGAGCAGGTGGGAGATACCATCTGTGTGGGTGGACAACTGGTCTCCTCGGGTGAGCAGGAACACAGCCCCCTGGTATACTGAGCGCACCCAAGGTCCTTGTGGCCCTGGGCACACAGACTTCTGGGCGCTGAGGAGAGGCACATGGAAGGGGTACTGGGAGGAGAAGAGCTGAACCTCATGGGCGAGGTAGAGAGGGGTGGAGACGGCCTTGGAGGAGCAGCCTTCCCCAGAGAAAACCACCTGGGAGTAGACGAAGTAGAGGCCACTGGTGGGGACCAGGAGGGAATTGTTGCTCAAAGAGAAGCCATGGCGGAGGAAGGCACGGTCCGTGTTGGCTCTCCAGCGTAGAGAGTTCTGCATGCTAGGGTCTCCTAGGAAGAGCCACAGGAGGTGGGGGAGGAAGGGTCAAGGATCTACATTAGAGGTCTCCTCCCTGAGGAAGCAAGTACTAAACAATTGAGTTTATAGGGGATGACTGGGGAGAAGGAGGAGTAGGCTCTGTCTTTAGTTGTAGGGGAAGCTGCAGGGAAAGATGGGGTGGCTACTTGGGTCCCTAGATGCGGGTAGGAGGGGAGCGGGGGGCTGCATGTCTGGGAGGTTGGGTGGAACTTTACCAACAAGGTGAGCCGCAGGTTTGAGGGTGCCATGAGCAAAATGCTTCTGGGGGTGCTGCTGAGCAGCCCGGGCAGCTGAGGGCAGGAGGCCAACACCAGGGAGTCCCTAGGGGAGAACAGAGTTGAGAGGGCTCTAGGGATCCAAGCTGGGCTGAGCCACCCCTGCAGCCCCAATTTTCCTACTGCCTCACCTTGGCCCTAGGTGGCAGCGCAAGTAGCAGCCCCAGAAGCAGGAAGAGGAGGCGGGTGCCACGCACCCTTGGGAGGTATAGAAGTCCAGGTGGTGTCATGGGGAGAATCTGCAGGGAGAGAGAGAGAGAGTGAATGGGGCGGGGCACACAGAGGAAGACAGACCTCCTGCCTGCCTGCCCTGCAAAGACAACCACCCTGAGAGAGGATGACAGACAGAGAAGGGGACAAGACACAGGCAGGGAAATCCCAAGGTGAGCAGAGGGAGACATAAAAACAAAGAGAGACAGGAAAGGAACAAAAGGAGATTGCTGCAGAAACAGAATGAGTGACAGGTCAGAGAGAAAGAGAATGACAGATGGAGAGATAGAAACCCGGAACAAACCAAAACAAAACCCACCCCAACCAAGGCCCAGGCCCAGACAGGCTGGAGATCCAGGTAGGAGGTGCAGGAGGAGCCAGGGCTCAGGACCCAGGCAGAGGGGCAGCCCAAGGAGATGGGGCAGGAGAGTCCTACCTGGTGTGCAGGGCCCCTGGGCCAGGACGCTTGGGTCCCTTTATAGAGGAAGCGGCAGTGGCAGCGTGGCAGCCAGCGGGCGGGTTCTAGGCCGGGGCTGGGGCCTGGGGAAGCCCCCAGGGCTTAGAAGATGCTGCTGTTTCAGTCGAAGGCAGGAAAGGCTGAGGCCTATAAGAGAACCGCAGGCTGGGGGCTCAGGCAACTGAGTTCTGGGAAAGGGAGTGAGGTCAGGGGAACTGGGGGCCAGGACTGCCCAGGAGCAAGGTCAGACCTAGGAGTTCCAGAGAAAGGCAATTCGGGGAGAAGAAGGGGGAGCCACTGGGGTGTATGCTGGGGGCCTGGTTCCCTGAAGAGCTATCATTTATGACACCTCTGCACCCTCCGCAAATTACAGGCTTCTTTCTGCCCATTTCCTCCTCTTATCCCCAGTGCCCCCAGCTGTCCTTGTCCCAAATGACTCAAGTCACACATGTCCCAGGATGTATACTTTCCAGTCTTCTGGCAGGTGTCATATCAAGAAGTTCTATTATATAACCCCTTGCCTGGAACATCCTCATGTGTGCTCTTGTCCTAGTGAAAATATTAGTGGAGCCCCCTTACACACTCCAAACTGTCCTGGTTTGGAAGATGAGGTGTTTTTTTTTTTTGTTTTTTTTTTTTGTTTGTTTTTTTTTTTTAAGAGAGAGAGAGAGAGAGAGAGGGTATTCTTTTTTAATATTTATTTTTTTCAGTGGACATAACATCTTTATTTATTTTTATGTGGTATTGAGGATCGAACCCAGCGCCCTGCTCATTCCAGGCGAGCACGTTTACCACTTGAGCCACATCCCCAGCCCAAGATGAGGTTTTTAATTTAATTTTAATTTTTTGTCCCCTTACCCAGAGATGATGCTAGGCACTCATATATAATGAAGTCTCTACCCATTCTTGAAAGATGCCATCCATCTTGTGGCCACACAGATTAGATTTATATAACTCCAAATAAACACACACATTCGACTCAATTTGGCCAACAACTTCCAAAGTTCTCTATAGGGGGAGCTTCAGAATTCCACATTGGCTAGACTTATGGTAACAACCTAGGGTCAGGTGGGAATGGCTAAGGGATTTGTCTGGAACTTACATTTGTGGTATCAATACACTGTTTTAAGGAGCTGACGGTGTAGCTCAGTGGTATTATGCTTGCCTAGCAAGTGTGAGGCCCTAGGTTTGATTCCCAAGCACTACAAAAAATTAAAATTAAATAAAAAAATTAAAATCATCCAGGATTGTTTTCCATTTATTAATTTATTTTTTAGTACTAAGGATTGAGCCCAATCATACTAAGTACCATGCTCTACAATTGAGTCATACCACCAGCTGTTTTTCTTTTCTTAATGTATAACAGTGTACAATGAGGTGCTCCCCTCTGAAGTGTGCAGCTAATGAATGTTTCCATCAGTATATGACCATGTAGTCACTACCCAGTTCCATTTCCCCAAGAGGTTCCCTTATGGCTTTTCCCAGTGCATATTCTCTAAAGACAATCACCCTCTGACCTCTAACACCATAGACTAGTTCTTTCTGCTTTCAGTTGCATATAAATGAAATCATACAGAACTTATTCATTTGTGTTTGGCTTCTTCCACTCCACATTTTATTTGTGAGATTCATTCATGTGGTAGCATATATCAGAGGTTTTTTTTTTGTTGTTGTTGTTGTGATACAATATTCTAATATATAAATATACTCTAATACATCGTGTGTGTGTGAGTGTGTGTGTGTGTTTGTATGCGGTGCTGGGGATAGAACCCAGGGTCTCACACATGTTAGGCAAGTCTCTACCACTGAGCCATAGCCCAGCCTTTCAGTTTCTTTTTTTCTTCTTCTTTTTTTTTTTTTTTGGTACGGGGGATTGAACCCAGGAGCGCTCAACCAGTAAGCCACATCCCCAGCCCGTTTTTCATTTTTTATTTTGAAACAGGGTCTCCCTAATTTGCTCAGGGCCTCACTAAATTGCTAAGACTGGCTTTGAACTTGTGATCCTTCTGCCTCAGTCTTCCAAGTGGCCTGGATTAAAGGCATGCGCCACCACACCTTGGTCAGTTTCTTTTTTTTCTTCTTTGCCTCACTGGAACATAAGCTCCAGGAGTGTCAGTACCTTGTCTCACTTTTTGCCACTATTTGCCTAGATCAAGGACCAGCACATAGTAGGCACTCAATAAATACCTATTAAGTGAAGAAGGATAAATAATAAAGTAAATTGGACAAAGTTCAACTTTAGGTTTGTGGCTCAGATGGAACTTATATTTAGAGTCAGATTTAAGTTTGAGGTTAGGAATGGGGATAAGTAAGTTTCAAGAGTAACCCTAGAAACAAGGTTAGGTTGCTTTAGAAGACAAATTTTATTTGGAGTTTTATTGATTGGGATGTGTTTGGATTTGAGGTTAAGGTTATCTTTGGGGTTAAGTTTGAGTTGTGATTTGGGTTGAGGTTGAAATTGGAATTAAACCCAAACTAGATTTTGAGGCTAAGTTTAAGTGGAAGGTTAATGTCATTTCAGCCTCATTTGGAGGCCCAGTGATTTCACTGGTACTCCACAGAGACCACTATAAAGGCTGTATTTCCTTGAGTTTGGGCACAAGACTCCAGTCATCAGCCTCCCACCCAGGGAAAGCCCCAAACCAACTGTTGGCTTCCCCAAGAAAGAAACTGAATTTCATACAACCTCTGAAACTGAGATTGAAACTAAGATTGGCATGTCTCAAGGAGCATCCTTCAGCACATTGCAAACTCCCGTGACACTGAGCCTCAGCCTAGTTCTTGCCCTTCCTTCCTCTCTGTCTCATGTCTTTTCATTCTCCTTGTCTTCTTCTTGCTGTCTCTGGATGTCCCAGTCTTCCTCTCTGGTCTAAATTTCTATCTTTCTTAGTGTTAATTGCAATACTGTTTTGTACTTCAATATGTTTTTTTTGGCTGGAGTCTGTGGGCCCATTAGCTCATGCTATTAGAGAGGGAAATAACAGGAAGGGAAAAAAAAGACCTCCAGGGAAAGAGGAACAAGAGAAAAGGAAAGGAATACGGGCTAAGAGGGAAACCAACAGTGACACAAGGGATTTTAATATTAAAGGAACAAGTGAGGCATGGTGGTGCATGCCTGTCATCCCAGCTACTGGGGAAGCTGAGGCAAGAGGATTGCAAGTTCGAGGCCAGCTTCCGTACTTCAGTGAGGCCCCAAAAGACTTAGTGAGACTCTGTTTCAAAATAAAAAATTAAAGGGGCTGTGGATGTGGCTCAGTGGTTAAGTACCCCTGGGTTCCATTCCCCATACCAACTCCCCCTCAAAATAGAACACCACCACAACAAAACCCCAAAACAACTCCTGAATGTTGTGCCTGAGAACAACAATGTGCCCAGTGAAGAGCAGGAGAATTTTTAGCTTTCATCCCCACTAGCCCCAGCCTTGCTACAACCCTCCAGATGAATCATACCAGCAATGACAGTAATGATAATATCTGAGGTGGCCAGCTGGTATTATCTTGATCTTACAAAAAATGAATAAATCCTCTTCTGAAACTTGGGTTTTCTAAAAAATCTGTTACTTAACAAGCTCCGTGAAAACTGGCTCATGTACAAAATGTTCATATCAATGTTTTTCACATCAGCTAAAACTAGAAACAAACCAAAAACCCATCAATAGAAGACTGCATTAGAGGGCTGGCCTTGTGGCTCAGAAATAACAATGCTTGACTGTCATGCATGAGGTCCTGGGTTTCATTCCTAGCACTGCACAAACACAAAACAAAAACAAATAAGGAAGAAGAAATCAGTAAGTAGTGCTATAAGATTATAAGACAGGATAATGTGGAAAGTAGCAGGGAACTACCTTTAGATACAGTAGTCAGCTCTGGGCATGGGGCACACAACTGTAATCTCAGTAACTCAGGAGGCTGAGGCAGGAGAATCACAAGTTTGACGAGGCCAGCCTAGACATCTCAGTAAGACCCTGTCTCAAAATAAATAGTAAAAAAAAAAGTTGGTGATGTAGCTCAATGCCCCTGGGTTCAATCCCCAGTACCAACAAAAAAAACCCAAACACCCCAAAATAAATAACAACAACAACAACAACAACAAAAACAACAAACAAAACAAAACAAAACCAAAAAACCACCAAGAGCTCAAGGCTTCTTCTTACTTTATTTTTATTTATTTGTTTTTGGGGCTGGGGATGGAATCTACAGCTTCGTACATGCTAGGCAAGTGCTCTACCATTGAGCCACATACATCCCTAGTCCTAAATGAAAGTTAGAAAGCAAAGCATTCCACATGAAGCAAACAGCTGAGGCAAAGGTGGGGAAGAAGGATCAAGCTGGAGGTATTGAAGAACAGTGAGGCTGCAACAGAGAACAGGCAGGGAGGGGATTGGGTTTATGTTTTAAAAGTTCATTGTGGCTCCTGTGTTTAGGCCAGAGAGCAAAAAATGAGGATACCAGTTAGGAGGCAGTTTCAGCCATGTTGAAGAAAAGATGGTGGCAGCAGAATTCTAAGGGGGTGGGAGAACCAAAAGCTCTATTTTGAATCTACTAAGTGAAAGCCTTTTAGAATTGTAAGTGGCAGCTGGATACATGAGTCCAGATTTCAGAGGCAAGGTCAGAACTAGAGAGAGAAAACTGGGAGTTTTTAAATGCATGAAGACAACATTTAAAGCCACAAAACTGGAAGAGAAACCTTAACTTACATATTTGAATAGATTTCATAGAATGTTGTCACATAGATCAGAATATGTGGGCAACCGGAAGAGATACCATATTATGCGTCTCCCTAAGACCCTGTTAAGATATACATGTCCTATTCAATAAATGCAATGTATCTTCCATAATGAATTCCAGAAGAAGCAATCTCCTGCTTCCATGTGCAAAACCTCCAGATTATCTTCTGAACCTCTGTGGATTCAGTTCCCTACTGATCTATTTCACAATATTCTATGGAATACCTTATTTATTAAAATACTCTTTTTTTTTCAACTGGGGATTGAACTACCACTGAGTTGGTTGGCACTCTTCCATTGAGCTACATCCCCAGTCTTTTTCCCTCATTTTTATACAGGTCTCACTAAATTACTGAGAGTCTCATTATTATGTTGTCCAGGCTGGCCTCAAATTTGTAATCCTCCTGCCTCAGCCTCCCAAATTGCTGGGATTATAGGTATGTACCATTATTCCGATTCAAATCCTCTTTCTTTTTTTTTTTTTGTATAGATGGACACAACACAATGCCTTTATTTTTTATATGGTGCTGAGGATCGAACTCGGGTCCCGCCCATGCTGGGGGAGCGCTCTACCACTGAGCCACAATCCCAGCCCTTTCTTTCTTTCTTGTTGTGTGTATGTGTGCTACTGAGGCTTGAACCCAGGACTTTGCCCATACTAGCAAGCTTTCTACTACTGAGCTACATAACCCTAACTCCTTTATTGCAATTTTGAAAGTATCTCCCTTTGAGCGCTGTGAAACCTGGTTTTCCCCTAATGATGTGACTGCTCTTTGGCAAAAACTGCTCTTTCTCTGACCCCAGAACTAGGAGAAGTGGGGCAGAGGAGACAGGTCTGTGTCCTCTGATCTCTCCTCTGCTTATGCTTTTGCTACCTTGTTCTCCTCTTGAAGCCCATGCCTTTACATTTGCCACGTTCTTCCTGTTGTCACAGTACCATCTTCTCCATCAACATCTTTACTGTTCTCTTAACTTGTCCATCTAGCTCAGTTTTTCTCTCATCTTCTACCACAGTCTTCAGTGACTTCAAAACCACACAAATCAGGCTGAGGTTGTAGCTCAGTGGTAGAGCACTTGCCTTGCACACATGAGGCCCTAGGTTTCATCCTCAGTACCACATAAAAATAAATAAAAATATTGGGGCTGGGGTTGTGGCTCAGTGGTAGAGCGCTTGCCTAGCATGTGCGAGGCCCTGGGTTCTATCCTCAATACCACATAAAAGTAAATAAAATAAAGTATTGTGTCCAACTAAAAAATAAATATTAAAAAAAATTGTGTCCATCTACAACTAAAAATATGTGAAACCACACACAAATCAAAAAATAATATAAAACCAAACAACCTTCCCAACACACAAATCCAGTGAATTGTATGCTCTAGCCACCCAGTTGTTCAACTTCCTCAACTATGACAGCTTTACCATTTGTTTTTCTGCTTCACTTTAACCATCCCTGAAAAGGGTTGCACTTCCAACCTCATCATCACTCAGATGATCTACCTTTCAGAACCTTGAACTCCAAATTCTTCTCATCACAACTGCTCACTTTTCCCATCCCTCCACCCACTCCATTAAATTCATTCTTCATTCTCATCCAGACCTCCAGCTTCTCTTCTTCCTTGTTGATTTTGTTCAACACATATTTCAGGGTCAGTAGTTCTAACTGCACTCTCATTGGTGGTTTAGAATTTCTTACCTACCTGCTATTCTACCAAAAAGGCCTTGAAAAACTTGAGAAAACCCAAAGTTCTCATTTATGGGTCTTTCTTCTTGGCTGCCAAGAATTCCAGGAGAATTGTGTTACCATAAGGGGCTGCATTCCCAATGCTTTTTATTTTTCATTTTGAGACAGGATCTTGCTAGGTTGCCTAGGGCCTTGCTAAATTGATGAAGCTGGTCTTGAACTTTGGATCCTCCTGCCTCAACCCCCAAAATCTCTGGGATTACAGGAGTGTGCCACTGCACCCAGTTTATCTATACTCCTTATCCTACTTCCTCTTCTCACATTTCTTATATTTTCTGTACCTTTCTCTCTTCATGTGCTTTCTTTTTCTTTTATAAACATATTCAATTTTATTTCTTGAAAACAGACATAAAAACCCCTCCCTGGACTCTTTTTCCTTCAAATGTCCACTCCATCTCTCACCTTCCCTTTCTGTATGATGTCTCAAGACCCCTTGACTAACTGCTTTTTTCAGGAACTGGTAAAATTTTCCTCATCTGTTAAATTTGTGGGTAAAACTAAGAGATGATTCTTAGCTGTCTTCTGTATCTGCTCCTTGTGCCCCCTGCCTCCTTGGTCTCGCCTCCCACTCATTCCTTACCGTATAATGATTTCTGCCACTCTACTAAATGGAAATTGTTTTCTCAAAATTGGTAATCATCTAGTTCCTGAACTCAAAAGACCTTTTCAACTCTTACCTACCAGACCTTGAGGCCCCAGATATAGCTGCCCAGTCTCTGCTTGTGCATCTCCCTTGCCCTACTTTTGGGGTTGCTCTCCTACTCCTCTCCTCTTTTGGTTCCTCTTCTTTGATCACCCTCTTGGCTCTTTGGCCACTGCACCCTCTCTCCTGAGGATCCCGTCCTTAAAGGTTCAACCTCTACTGGAAGAGAATGATGCCCAAACCTATCCCTCTAGCCCAAACTTTTGAGCGCTAGACCTGCTTGCTGGAAACTTCCACCTGAGTGTCATGCTGACCATCTCAAACTCAGTAGGATTTCTTTGGGCACTTACTTTACTACTCTAAGCAGATGCATCTCCATTATTTTATTATTATTATTATTATTATTTTTGGTAATGAGAAATTGAAACCAGGGCGCTTAACCATGGAGCCATATCCCCAGCAAACACCCCCCATCCTTCCTTTCTTAAATCTTTAGATGGGGTAAAGAAGTTGCAAAGGCTGGCCTTGAACTTTTGATCCTCCTCCCTCAGCCTTGAGTTGCTGGGTTACAGGCATGTGCCACTATGCCCAGCTGGCACTCCAAGTTGTTACTTGTGTATTGTTTGTCTCCCTTGAGCACAAGTTCTTTTCTTTTCTTTCTTTTTTGTTTGGACAGGGTCTTGCCAAGTTGCCCAGGCTGGCCTTGAATTTACCATCCTCCTCCCTCAGCCTCTCAAATAGCTGGTATTACAGTAGTGTACCATTGGGCCTGGCTAGACTGCAAGTTCTTTGACAGTGATTTTTTCATTTATACACATTGTCTAGCAGTTTACTCCTAATAGGTGCTTAATAAAAATGTATTGATTGTCTGAAATTACACTCAGCCATGCTCTTGCTTTTTGGTTTAGGCCATCATTATCTTTTCAATCCCTCTGGCTCAAAAATTTAGAGTAAGATATCTAGGACTTCTTTCCCCATTCTCACCACCAATCAGCTTTCATGTCCTTTATTTATTTATTTATTTATTTATTTATTTATTCTAAAACCCAGGAGCATTCTACCATTGAGCTACATTCCAAGTCCTTTCTATTTTTTGAGACTGGGTATCACTAAGTTGTTCAGGCTGGACTGGAACTTGTGAACTTCCTGCCTCAGCCTCCAGAGTTGCTGGGATCATATGCATGTGCTACTATGTGCCTAGCCAGTTGTCATGTCTTAATATCCCCTCAACATTTATAAAACCTGTTCCATCTTTTAATGTCATTTGGACTTAAAAGAGAAAGAACACAAGTTTTGGAATCAGATGAGCTTAATGCTAATTCCACCACTTTTTAGTTGTGTAGCTTTGGACAGGTTTCGAAATTACTTATTGGCCTTAGTTTTTTTCATCTGCATAATGGATTCCATCATCTGCCTTTGGACAGATGGTGGTGGTGCAGGGGCAGGAAGGTATGTTTGATCCCTTTTCTTACCCTTCTTAAGGGGCATCACCCACACTCTTATATAAGACAGGAAAAAAAAAAAAAGGACAGGTTAACAAGGGAAAAGCATAACAAATTTATTTAATCAAAATTTTACATGACACCAGTGACTTCAGAAATGAAGATGTAAATATCAGGAAAAACTGTCCATTTTTATGCTTGGAGTTGATGAAGAAAAATGAAGAGCGATGTAGAAATGTGACTGGGTAAAAAAGGGTATGACCTGATGGACACAGAGCAGGAAAACTCAGCAGGCCTGTTCAGGTTCTTGTTGGCCCGTGTGGTATTCCTGTTCTTGGGTTTGGGGCAGGAGCCCTCTGGAATGAGGGTCTCATGATTCACTGCCACAGGATTTCTTTATGGCCGGCTCTTACACAGAAAGGGTGTGTGTGTGTGTGTAGGCTTGAATAATATTTCTAAGTTTTTACAGCTGGCTTTGTGGAAGGATTCTAGTTTCTATGACCCATCTTAAAGGAGAGGAGTCTGGTTTTTATGACTCACTTTAGCAGTACGACAGGACAAGAGAAAGGCAGAGAGCCTGGCTTCTGAAGCCTGTTTCCTTCAGTTCAAAGCACTTATTCAGCATGCCAAAGCATCATTCTTTGGAGTATTGTGATCCGAGCCCCCAACAAGATTACTGATGGTAGGAAAAGGGCTGGTTAACACCTTGCCAGTATTCAAAAAGACAGTGATTTCCTTTTTACTACTGTGTGCACTTCCACAGCGCTGTCCTGATCCCCCTCTTCACAGCAGTTCTCATAAAGCCCAAATTCCTAACCTTGGCCTTCTGTGGCCCTTTCTTTACCACGTGCTTCCTCATATGCTGCTTCTACCTCAGGACACTCATCTTGTCCTGCACATACCAGGCTTTCTGACTTCCCAGTCTCTGGTCAAGCTACTTTGTTTGCCTCTGAAGCCTTTCCATAGCTCTTCACCCACTGAAACCCCATCTATTCTCTGGGGCCTACTCAGATGTGCTCTCCATCTTGTGTTTCCCTTTTCTATATCCAATGTGCCCTATTGTAAAGTTTACTTGGCCTGCCTTCAACCAGTCAATTAATATGGGTCTTTCCCCCTATGGGACTTCAAACTTGAAGTAGAGTTTGTATTTCTTTGGGATACATCATGCTCAGCTGATCTGCACTGAACAGAATACTTTCCATATCCTTTTCCTAACATAACCCAAACATATCCTCACCCCAATCCACAGACCGACCCTCTTGAATCTCACTAGCCTCATTCTCAACCCCATTTCTCAAACTGAAACCTAATGCATCTTCCACTGATACCAACTCCTAGTTCCAGCTTGAGAGCAGGGATACACAATCTTGCATCTCCCCAGTGTTTCTCAGTAGGCACTGAGTCACCCCTGGGGGAATCCCTGTGGCCCCTCCCAGCGGTGGACAGGATGCCTGCTACCTGGCACCAGGGGGTCAGAGGAAGCCAGGGCCTCTAGGGCTCAGTATTTTTATCAGCCTAGGAAACAAGAGACATAGAAACGGAAATCATGTGGTCAGAGAAAGTGAACAGCCCTCATCTCAGGGGAACCCCCATCAGGGCTGGGGGCCAGACACCAGGGAGGGATGCTGAAAAGAGGGAGGTCTGGGGATCCATGTGTCAGGGGTTATCTTGCTTTGGTTTTATATAACTCTTTCAGAGAAGATGATGATGTTCTTAAAAATTAGAGATATCTGAATAGAAAAACAAATGTGGACACCAAAGTTCTCTCTCAATTGCCAGCTCAGGGACCCTAACCTCAACTCCCCCCAACTACAAACCTGGGCTCTTTGCATGCCACTTCCGAAATCTCCGGTCTGTGAGAGGAACCGGACGCCTGGGTTGCTCACAGTTCGAAGTCTCTTCTCTGAATCACAGCAGCTTCCTCTCACAGGATCTTTCTCACCAGCCTCTTCCCCTCCTGTCCCAGGACACTGGCCTGGTTCTCTAAAGCCTTGGGCCTCTTCCTAACTTCAGGTTTTCTATCTTCTCCAGGGTCTCAGGCCCATCCCATGTCCCCAGTGTCTTCCTCTCCCTATCCTTTACCACTCTCCACTTGCATTCCTAGGATCTCTTGTGTAGACCTGGGCTTGGGCTTGAGTCCTGATGATTAAGTTTTTGACTGGAAAGATTTTCATGTGGACATGCACATACCAGTGCACATCTGTACTTTTTCCTTTCAGTCCTGCCCTTTCTTTCTTCAAGTTCCCAGTTGTGTTCTGGGCGACGGCAGTTGGGTTAGGCCTACACTTCCTTATTTCCAGGAAGTTGGAGTAGGAGCCAAGTTCGAACAGTGGGAGAGATGGAGCCCCCTCTCTTTGTGGGAATCCTGAGTTCTCTTCCTCCATTCCTCAGAACCTCAACTATGAATTTTTGCAAAAAGAGATGCTTATGTGACAGACCAAGCCTGGGTTGCCCAGAGATAAGACTGGGTTTGGGATGGGGCAGAAGTTGGATGGAAGAGGGCTCCACAGGAGGGACGGGACTAAGAGGCTTGAGGGCAAAGTTAGCTGGGAGCTCAATAGCCCATCCAGCCATAGGGGTGGATCTCTGGTTGCCCAAGAACAGACAACCCAGGTTACATAATTTGGCTCTTTCCGTCTCCTTCGGCCGCATCTAATTTTAGCAACCGAAATTCCCTCCCCCACAGGGCTTTTCCTCCATCCATCCTGCTTCTCTCTTCCACCTTCGGTCTCCTCATGGTCCCCAGCCCTAGCTGCCCCCTACTCGCTCTTTCAGTGACTCAGCAAAGGGAAAGCCCTGTGTTAGGGGGAGGGGGTGTCAAGTGGGGAGAAGGATGTGGTTCTGCTTGGTTAGCTGGGGGTGGTGGTGGTGGAGGGAAACTGGTTTTGTTCCCTTTTTTGGCCTATGTTCACATCTGTTTCTCCAGCCACAGAATGCAGAGTGGACAGAACCCCAGTGTAGGGAGCAGAGTGATGAGGCTGGGGTAAACTAGGCTTTCTGAGGGCTGACCTCGAGAGTAGGCAAGCAGAGGGCTTCTGGTCTCCAGCTGATGGCACATATCAGTGCGTGCGTGCTTGTTGCAGTTGTGTAGGAGCTGTGGGTTTCGGCTGGCGGGTGGGAAAGGAGATGTCATGGGTGATGAAAACCATACTGATGGAAAAAGGCAGAGGAGACTCTGGGAGTGAGACGTGGAACCAGGTCTTATTAGGAAATGGCAGAGTCAAGAGCAGCGGTAGAGGCCCATTTGCCACCACCCCCGCTAGTTACAAGTTTCACTCCCACCCATATCCTCTCCACGTGGCATGTGCCTCTTCCTTTTGCGTCCCCATTCCTGACCTTACCCTTCCTCCTGCCCACCCCTGAGCCTGCATCCCCACAGTTTCTTGTTCTTTCACTAGAGTTACTTGAGGGCTTCTGCATGGCGATTGAGGGCCTGAGAAAGGGCTGTCACAGCTCCCATTACACGACCCAGCTCCCAGGTCTCAATCTGGCTCCGGAATCGCTGCAGGAATCGGTCAGGGTGCCAGCGAACCTGCTGAACCCTCAAGTACCTTCTTAGAGCTCCCTGTTCCTCCAATGGGGGGCCCCTGGCCACCAGGGCTGCAGCCATGGCCTCCGGGTCCCCTCCCCCAGGGCAGGGCCAGGGCACATCGCCAAAGCGCCAGAGGCTGCCCCTTCCCACCCCTCTGGGCTGCTCTGCCCTGGGCCCAGCCCTGGCTGGCTCAGGCCCTTGGTCCCCTTGAGCCTCCTGGGCCCTCCTGGCTCGGCTCTCACGCAGTTCTTCTTCCTTGGCTCGGGCTCGCTCTCTGAAGAGACGCTGTTCTTCCTCCTGTTGTCGCCAGCTGTGACTGGAAGTCTCAGCTCTTGGGGGTCGGCAGGATCCCTCTGCTTCCCGATGCTGCTGTTGGCGCTTCTGGGCATGTTCCCGGGCCAGGCGATCTGACCAGGCTGAGAAGGACTCGGGTTCCTGGGTCTCACGGGAAGCATCATCTGGTTGGGAAGGGAGATGGGATAGTTGAAGAAAGGCTGTGAGAAGATGATGGGGCAGGAGAGGCAAGGAAGTATGGTGGGGACGGGGGGCGGGGGGGGGCGGGGGGCAGGCAGAGGAAACCAGGGTGAAGCGTTCATGCAGGGGGACTGGAAAAATGACCGATGGGGGAAGAGTAACTGTGGAAGGCGATAAATTCCTCACCTTCAAACCTCCCAATGACCTCCTGCCACTCATCCTCCAGCTCGCCTTGCAGCTTCTGCCTCCATTCCCGCTCTTTGGAAGCCTCATCTTCTTCCTCCTCTTCAGCAGAATCCCATGGGGGGCCCCAACCCAGAATTTGCCCAGGAGTCTCCCCATCCTTATTCTTTATTCCCATGGCAGAGGGACAGCGACTCAGCAGTGGTAGGAAGAAATCTGTGTAAGCTATGGGTGGGGGAAAAAACAGCAGAAATTAGCAGGGACTCCAAACCTCAGCAGGACCTCCATCTTGGAATTATGCTAGTCACTCATACTCCCTTGGTTTAGCACAACAGAAAGGATGGTCCATCTGGATGCCTCTTGAGTATTAGGAAGAAAACATCCCTGACAAATATTCACTGTTAGTGTACATGCACTATAAGACTGATAGTTTAAAATGCTCTGACCTGGGTTCCCACAAACTATTTTGGTGGGCTCAGAGTTCTACTGTGTCAAATGACATTTAAAAAAAAAATTTTTTTTTTGTAGTTGTAGATGGACAGAATGCCTTTATTTTGTTTATTTTTATGTGGTACTGAGGATCGAACCCAGTGCCTCAGGCATGCTAGGCAAGTGCTCTACACTGAGCTACAGCCCTAGCCCATCAAATGACATTTTTGGGATCTGTCTCTAGCTAGGGTTACATCAAAGTCCTTTCACTGTACTTTTACTTTTGGCTTGAAAATGCTGTCACTACATATCCCCTGTTGTGTTTCTCACCCCAAATTATAGATCAGACTGGCAAAATATCTGAAAGCCCTATTCTGTACCACTATAAATACACAACTATATTTCACATCACTTTTTTGTTATTAAAGCAAGTTTATTTATTTATTTATTTTGCAGTTGTGGGGATTGAACCCAGGGCCTCTCACATGCTAGGTAAGCACCCTACTACTGAGCTACATCCCCAGTCCCTCATATCACTTTTTAATATATTGAATAAAATACATGTTTTCAGGGTAATTTCTCTCAGCTAGCCTTCCCCAAGAGACAACAGAAATGAAGCAAAGGCCAGCAATGAGCTGATCCACATAAATATGTTCAGGAGCCAGGCAGATGGCACATACCTGTAATCCTAGCCACTCAAGAGGCTAAGGTAGGAGAAGCACAAGTTTGAGGCCAGTCTGGGCAACTTAGCAAGATCTTATCTCAAAATAAAAATAAAAAAGCTGGAGATGTAACTCAGTGGTAGTAGAGTGCTTGCCTAACATGTGTAAAGCCCTGGGTTCAACTGGAAAAAACAAGCTCTTTCCAAATGACTACTCACCTAAGGCAGTGTAAGGGGCCTAAGACACAGAGCCTCTCTCAGGAGCTGGTAGGAAGTAGAACAGGGACTGACATTCCCAAGCAACCCTTTCCCTGAACCTTGACCTCACTACCTAAGTTCCAGGGCAAGTAGAGTGCAGTGCTGCTTGTTTCACTCCAACCCAGGCACCCTATTCTGGGACAAGCTCACCTTCTGTGGCCACCAACCACCTCTTTCGCTCAGAGGACAAAGGGAGGTAAGTGAGGCAGCCTCCCTTCCTGTGAACCTACTTTTTCCTAGGGTAGGAGAAATGGGTCGGCAGGCCTTACATCTTTATTTGGTGGTGCTAGAAAGCACTGCTTTCCTGGCAGAAGGATGGCACAGGGAAAGGACTGACCTGTCACTACCAGAAAGGCAAGGAAACAAATGGGTCCATCTTTGGTTAGCTAAGGCCCCCAAACTACTCAAACTATATCAGGGCGAGGGGAATGGGCACTTCTCCTTAGTATTGCTGCTGTGACCTGTCACAAGCCCTCTTGACTTCCCACCCAGCAAGTACTTGGTCCTGTCTCTCAACTGCTTATTCCCACCAGGGCTCACTGCAGGGATGTGTGTGTGTGTTCCTTAGACTTGCACTTTTTTTTTTTTTTAATTCATAGATTTTTCTTTTTTCTTCTTCTTCTTTTTTTTTAATGGTACCAGGGATTGAACTCAGGGGCATTCAACCACTGAGACACATCCCTGGCCCTATTTTGTATTTTATTTAGAAACAGGGTCTACTGAGTTGCTTAGTGCCATGCTGTTGCTGAGGCTGGCTTTGAACTCACAATCCTCCTGCCTCAGCCTCTTTAGCAGCTGGAATTACAGGAATGTGCCACTATACCTGGCTAATTCATAGATTTTTAAGGAGTAAGGCTTCCAATTAGAGAAACATGATCAGTAAAATATGCTACAGAATATCCTACAATCACTATAAATGATGTTTGTTTGTGAAAAGAGCTGGCTACAAAACTGCTTATGGGATCTGATAACTGTTAAAAATAGAGAGAAAGACACACACACACACACACACACACACACACACGAGAGAAAGAGAGAAAGAGGGGGGGGAGACCCATCAAGTTGGGTGTATGCCTATAGTCCCAGCTACTCAGGAGGCTGGAACTAAGAAGGATCATTTAAGCCCAGAAAGACCAGCTTGGGTGACATAGTGAGAACCCATCTCTAAACAAACAATTTAAAAAAAGAAAGGAAAAAAAAAGAGAGACAAAAATCATATAATTGAAGAAAACAGACTGGAAAAAATAAGTAAAAATTCTCATCTCTGGATAGTAAGACTACTGGGTTTCCTTCCAATTTTATTTAATTGATATTTTAATGTGAAAGGGCTAAGACTAAATAGAAAATTTCTTTACTTTTTAAAGAAGGAATAAATAAGAGCTACTAACAAGTTTATTGCTAAATTATAGCTATTAACAGTTTCCAGTCCTGTCTTGGTGTACATTAATGCATACATATGATAAATTTACTCAAAGATATGTGAGCCACACTATACATATTATTTGACAACTTTTTTTTTATTTAACATCTCATTCATATTTTTCCACAGAAATACAAAATCCACTTCATTCTTTTTGATGACTGTGTAGTTAGTGTTCCACTGTGTGTATAAAACAAACAAATCTCCTCACCCCTGACAGACTTTGTTTTCAAAACTATTGTTTTTATACATATATCTCTGGGGACTTGTTACAATATTTGCGTGGGATAGATTTTCAGAAGTGGAATTTCTGAGTCAGTCAAAAAAAAAATGTGCAAAACAAAAAAGAAAAGGAAAAAAAGCATATATGCAATTCTGCTAAATTGTTTTCAATATTTGTTTGTGCCAAGAATACATAAATAAGCCTGTTTTCCTTTGCCAAAAATGTTATCATCTTTCCTTAAAATTTATTTTTAATTGGTGCATTACAGTTATACATAAAAGTGGAATTCATTGCCTCACACATGCTAGGTAGGCAAGTACTCTACCACTGAGCCACAATCCCAGCCCCCCAATTTTAATTTTTTATTTTCAGACAGGGTCTTGCCTTATTGCTGAGGCTGGCCTCAAACTTGCAATCCTCCTGCCTTAGCCTCCCAAGTCACTGGGATTACAGGCCTGCACTACTATGCCTGCTACATCATCATTTTATTTTTAAAGAAATAAAACTATCACAGATAAAGCTGACTTTCTTTGATACTGCCTTCTAAGTTTTATTTATGGGAAGGGGTTACAGAATCTATTTAATTATTTATTTTTAAATTTACACACACACACACACACACACACTTTAGTTGTTGACAGTTTTTAAGTTTTTTAAAAGTTTTTAAAATTTTTATTTATTATTTTTTAGTAGTAGTTGGACACGATAGCTTTATTTCACTTATTTATTTATATGTGGTGCTGAGGATAGAACCCAGGGTTTTGCAAATGCGAGGAGAGTGCTCTACTGCTGAGCCACAACCCCAGCCTCAAGTTTTTTTTTTTTTTTTTAAATATTTTTATCTTTTAGTTGTAGTTGGACACAATACCTTTATTTTATTTATTTGTGTGGTGCTGAGGATCGAACCCAGGGCCTCACATGTGCTAGGCAAGAGCTTTGCCACTGAGCCACAACCCCAGACCCAACCCCAAGTTTTTAAAAAAATTTTTTTTGTAGTTGTAGATGGGCAGAATGCCTTTCTTTATTTATATTTTTATATTTATTTTTTAGTTGTAGTTGGACACAATACCTTTATTTCACTTATTTATTTTTATGTGGTGCTGAGGATCGAACCTAGTGTCTCACGCATGCTAGGCAAGCACTCTGCCTCTGAGCTATAGCCCCAGCCCGATAGACCTTTATTTTATTTATTTATATGTAGTGCTGAGAATTGAACCAAGTGCCTCACACATGCTAGGCAAGCACTCTACCACTGAGCTACAACTGCAGCCCTAGAATTTACTTTTATAAAAAACAAAGTCTCACTATACTGTCTAGGCTGGCCCCAAATTCTTGGGCTCAAATGATCCTCCAAGTAGCTAGTACTGTAGAGGATCACCACATACTTAGCTCTGGAATTTCAAGTTAGGTGTGAGGTAGGACTCTTTTTTTCTCTAGATAAGCCAAATGTTTCAACATCATTTATTAAACATTTTATATTCTTCTAGCATTTGAAATGCCACCTTTATCATCAATTTATCAGTATAGATCAATGTTTCCCAGTGTTCATTAATTAATATGTTGTACATCCATACTAGGAAAAATAAACATGAAAAACTTTTGTGGAATAAAAAATTTACTTTGTCTTAGTGATGGAGGCACTTGCTCCTTCCTTATCCATAAAAAGGCATGATTTCTACCTTACAGGTACAGACATACTAAATGGTAAAAAGAATGCAATGTTTTTCTTTTTTGTGGTGCTGGGGATCAAACCAAGGTTCTTGCACATACTATCAATGAGCCACACCCCAGCCCTGAACACAATTTCTAAAAATGCAAGTATCACAGATGGGCAGAGTAGTGTATGCTTATTATCCCAACTTTTTGGGAGACGAAGGTGGGAGGATCATTTAAGCCCAGAAGCTCAAGACCAGCCTATTTAAAAAGACAAAAAAGCAGTATCAAAATTTTATACTGAGTGAAGATTAACTGAGGCCCAGAGGAGGAAAAGGTAAAAGTCGGTGAGGTAGTCAGAGAGGGCTTCAAGAAGGAGGTGGGGCTTGAGCTGGTAAGGGAGGATAACGCTTAGCAAAGTGGAAATTAGGAAAGCAACATTTAAGAGACAAACAGATTTGTGAAAGATGTGTTTAGGGTCATTGAACACAGAGCCACATAGCTGGAGTCATGGGTCTGTGGCTAGGCAGCAAGAGGTAAGGCTGGAAAGGCAAGTGGAACATAAACCGGATGCTCAGTCATTGTAAAATGGGGTCAAAGCTTGTTTCTACTGCACAGATCAAAGTGAGTAATTGATGTTGAATGTCTGGTACTATGTTAGTACAGAGCAGAAGTGCAGTGAATGTTATATTTAAAAAAGAAGAAACAGACTGGCTTTGAGTTTTATTCATTTTGTAAAAGACTGAGAAAATGACCCCCTGCTTCTCAGTGTTCACTAATTCTTGTTCTATGTAAAGGATGGTTATTGTTTCATTAAGGTGTGTTTACTTAGGGGGTAATCTGGCAGCTAAGACCACTTTCCCATTAAGTGACGGGTTCTAAAAGAAGTCATCCAAAGCCTAAAAGGTAGGAGCCCTTCACTTGCATCTTACTGGGTATAACTCAGCCAGCTGTTCCAGCATGAACTGGAGCATCCCTCAGACTTAACATGGGAATTAGGGAAAAAAAATCCTGGCAGGGGATTATGGGCCATTTAATCTGTTCAAAGAAGATCCTTTCATTTTACTAAGGCAGGTGGTTTCTAAAGTAGTTGGCTGAATGAGAAGGGCCTTCTAACACAGGTATTAGAAGGCCACCTCGTGGCAGAGCTGGCAAGGGACTGGGGGAAATAAATCCTGAGAGGATACCAAGTTACGGGAGTGAATCCAATCACCTCACAGCTATGAGATTTCAGGCTAGTTCCTAACCTCTGGGCCCCCCTTTCCTCATCTGTAAATTGTATAATATCAATCTTACATGCTTCTTAGAATTCAGTATAATGAAGGAAATGTCTACCACACCATTACGGACATTTTTATTACTCAAAAAGCCTTAATGAATTATATAAAAACAACATACATATCATTTAGGGGGTGTCAAAACTGCACCAAATGTTTGGCTCACTTACTCATCACAATTCCCATTTTAGAGAGGCAAATTAGGCTCAGAGGTTATGTTGCACGTCTCTGTCCTCCGTAGAGCTGAGATCTATCTGGAAGCAGCTCTGCCTTGTGGTAGTCTGCTTTGTTGCCTTCCAAAGCCCTGCCTGTTACAATATCAGCCAGCCAGTTAGATACCTGTACTTGGTAAGCCTCCCCTCTTTGTTTTTAAGTTAAAAACAAACAAACAAAACAAAAACAAAACAAAACATAACAACCAAGTCGGTTCGGAAGCACATGCCTATAATCCTAGCTACTTGGGAGGCTGAGGCAGGAGGATCATGAGTTCAAGGCCAGCCTGGACAATTACAGTAAGATTGTTTCAAAATAAAAGCTGGGGATATAGATCAGTGGCAAAGTGCCCCTGTTCAATCCCCAGTACCAAAAATAAAATAAAATAAAAAATTAAAATATACCAGCTATCTCACTTGATATACTGAGAGGATACCAAGTTATGGGAGTGAAAGCAACTTATGTTAAGCAGAATTAAAGGGGATTTAAGACCGTATGGGAGAAGAAGGGGTTCCTGTATATACCTGGAAACCCGAGGATGGAAAAATAGCAAATCAAATTAAATTAGCATTGTTCATCTGAACATAGAGGCTTTCCTCTTACTCTAGAAGGAAATCTCTAGATGTAGAAAGGGGTTTCACCTTTGATTTTGGTAAGCTATATTGCTACAGAGCTGTTACCACTGCAACTGCAATATAAACAGGTTCCACGTCTGTATCTCAGGATCAAAGGTTTTTCAAAACTCAGATGTTTTGAGATTTGATAGAACTGATCTCAAAATACATATACTGTAGATTAGGTATCCCAGGGGAGTCTGGGCAGCCCTAGTAACCAAACACATCAATGTTTCTGGTATGAAATCTCTGAATATTGACATCAGTGGGATAAAAAAAATCAGAGATAGCCTCACTTTAGTTCGGATTAGGTTTTTGTCACCAAATGAGTTTTGGTGGCAAACTGATAAAAACTTGTTCCCAGAGTGTTTCTGAGGTTCAGAATTGTGTGTAAGGGAGTACGTACTTGTTGATAACAATAGGAACAACCACTACCAGGATCTATCAAGTGCTTATCATGTACCAGGCATTCTAATTATGCATTATGTTGATTGATTCTCAAAATATACGTCACAGCCTGAATATGAATGTGGGCGCAATCACTATATAATTCCATAATGTACAACACAAGACACTACATAATTAGGCTGCTTGGATTACAATCCCTGTTCTACAAGTGAATAGCTGTATAAGTCTGGAAAATGATTTAACTTCTCTGTGCCTAGTTTCTTCATCAGGAAAGTGGGGTAAAATATCCATACTTATTACCTTGTAGAGTTATTGTGAGGATTAAATCAGTTACTTTATGAGAAATATAGGGTACACAGTAAAGGTTGTTATTTTAATACTGCTCATTGGCAAACTAAGCCTCAGGACAATTTAATAACTGAATACACAGCTATTAAGTGTGCAGCTGGGGATTTGAACTCAGGCAATCCAACTTCAAAGCCTACCTTCTATTCTATTTTTGTGCTAAACACAACCAGTCAAGAAACAAAGTAGCTACTAAACGGCAAAGATGTGAAATTGGAAGAGTAGTTCCTGTTTTGGGAATGCCAGGCTCTTTAGACAATGGTATTTCAGTAATGTAAAGGCACAAACCATCGCCACACGCCAACCTTGTCAGTTGCCTCCCTAGGTTCAACTGACCAAATAACTAGCTTGTTTCCCAGCTACTAGTTGGCCTTCACTTCTGATGACCATCACTCATGACCTTGTTCCCCACGAGGCTGACTCACCATCGGGGCCCTGGCGGGCAGCAGCGTGCAGCGCTGTGTCCCCATGGCGGTCCTGGTGGGCAGGGTCAGCCCCAAGGCGAAGCAGCAGGCACAAGGCAGGAGCATCATGGCGGGCACAGGCCCGATGCAGTGGTGGGGGCTGCCCAGCATCCACATCAAGGCCTGGGTGTCGCTGGAGAAGGGCCTGGGCCCGGACCAGCCGTCCTGCAGACAAGTAACGACGGAAGCGACGCTCTCTGCGTTGACGGCGGGAAGTGGAGGCCATGGAACTCTTGGGCTGAGAAAGAAGGGAAGAAAGGCAGCAGTCAGGACTCCAGCCTTGGCTGGTCCCTCCCCCTCCATCTCAGACATTCCCTCGTTTCTCCTTTTAGTTCCCTGTTTCTTTTCACAACTCCAGTAAAAAATGAGGCCTATTGTACTCTTATCCTTTACCAGATTATAGGTTCGAAAAAAATTTTTGAGTGGGGTTAGGGTCACAGATTTAATTTTTTAACGTAAAATTTGAGAAAAAGATGCATAATTGCTTTAAGGTTCAAAAGCCCAGGTAAATTTAAAATTTGTTTATAATTGATTTTGAAAAAAACGAATAGGGCCTGATGGTGGAAATTTTATCAGGAGAAACTTGAATTTAAAAGTCACAATTTCCAATAATGATCTAGAAATTGAATATAATGTACCCGGCAGACAGATGTAGAGGCTTCTTCCTCTGGGACCTGGGGGGAGGGGTTATTCATCAGACCAGCCCCCCCCCGCCCCCCAAGTACCCCCAGAGCTGTAGGCCCAAGGCCTGTGTTTAAGACGCTCCGAGAAGGGAGGCGGGAAGGGCGGAGACACTCCAGGCTGGCGGAAATGGCGCAAGCACAGACGAAGGTTTAGGGCGGAAATGAACTGTAAGGCGCATTGTCGGAAGTCGTTCTGCCCCGAACCGGTAGTTACTCGGTTATGCCTCCGGAGGGAACTGGGAACTTAAGACAAAGGTTCCTCCATAAACCGGAAGACAGGATGAGAAGCCGAAGGCGGGGTAAAAAAGGAGGGCTATTTGGAGGTTTACCCCTGTCCTCACTCAACTGGGAGGAGAAAGGGCATGGTTAGGTGATGGATGGAAAGATAAAAAGATAAAGAAAAGAGGGGAGGTAAAGATAAGATAAAAATCATAGTGAAAATGCAAAACCAAAACCACAATTAAACCGAGAACAGGGATAGATCAGTAGAGAAAAACGGACACGATAAGACATAAAAAGACAACTGTAACTGTAGCACAGGGCAAATGAGATAAGAGAGATCATTACAGAAATTTGGACTTTGGAAACATGTAGGAAAAGATGGAGATAGAGGGGAGAGAAAAGAGAAGTCCAGTACATCTCTTTTCCAGCACGCGTCGCATGATAACATCCTTACCTTCTCACCCCATTTTCATTCCCTCTGAGCCTCCTCTGAGACCACTGATCAAGTTCTCCTCCTCCCACCCAAATACTCCCAAATATTCCTCCCTTCTCAGTCTCTATTCCCATCCCTAGACTTTGGTGACTGGAAAGATCCTACACCTGTAGAGAAGTTAACCGGCAGGTTTGGACCTGGTCTCTGCTGCTCCCAGGCGGTCCTTTTGGGTACTGCCTGAGAGAGAGGTAGGAGAGGAGGACCATCATCAGTGGGAGGATCAGATTGGGGGAGACAACCAATGCAGGAGACTGAGTGAAAAGGGGAGCACTAAGACCCAGGGGTAGTGGAGGACTGCAGCAACGAGCTGGAGGAGGAGTAGCAGTAGGCATTGGGGGTGGGGGAAGCCATCTGATACCTTGGTCCCCTACGAAACAGCATCAGCTCTAAGGACGGAAATGGCCAGTCAGTCCCAGGGTATCCAGCAGCTCCTGCAAGCTGAGAAGCGGGCTGCTGAGAAGGTAGCAGATGCCAGAAAGAGTGAGTCGCCTCTCCCTTAGAAATCTGGAAGGAAAATAAGGGATGGAGATTAGCAAACTCAAGGCTTTCAGGTCGAGAGCTGGGTGCTGAATGTTGGTTAGGAGGGAAGAAATCGGTGGGTATTAGAATCTAACACTTGGTTTGGCTGAGAGAAGGCCAAACAACTTTCTGGAAGGGATTGACCCCTAATATCACAGTTGGTGGGGGATCCATCCTATCCACTGTCTTTTCTTCTACCTCCAGGAAAGGCTCGGAGGCTGAAGCAGGCAAAGGAAGAGGCACAGGTGGAAGTGGAGCAGTACCGCAGAGAGCGAGAGCAGGAATTCCAGAGCAAGCAGCAGGCGGTGAGTTGTGGGGTGGGGGGAGTTTGGACAGCACCCACCCAGTTGCAAGTTGGTAGGAGCATGTTGTGAGGTGTGTACAAGTGACTAGGCAAGAAAATACTATGGTAGAGGGCTTAGGGGACTCTGGCAAGGCTCATAGTGTTGGTAAAGCTTTGAGATGATATGTAAGAGAGTGGCAGTTTGAAGGACATGAACAGCTTGGGGGCCAGGGGAATCTCCACAATCTGTGTGGGGTATGATAACATTTAGGGTGAGGGCAGAGTTTTATGGTCAGGGGTGGTGAGGTGGTGGAGACTTTACAATCCCTGTTTTAGGATGAGGTTGCATGTCTGTTCTTAGAGAACAGGGGATTGTGTTGATCTCTTTGATATCTGGTTATTTCTGTGGGATGGGGACAGTTTCTGAAAAAGCCTTTCTTTTTGGCTTGCTCAGGATCTTCCTCTCCACATGCCTGGACCTTTCTCTGTTCTGCTTTTGTCTTTCTCTCCTCCACCCCTTTTCCCATCCCCCAGGCCATGGGCTCCCAGGGGAACCTGTCAGCTGAAGTGGAGCAGGCCACAAGGCGCCAGGTACAGGGCATGCAGAGTTCCCAGCAGAGAAACCGGGAGCGTGTCCTGGCCCAGCTTCTTGGCATGGTCTGCGATGTCAGGCCCCAGGTCCACCCCAACTACCGGATCACTGCCTAGGATCGACCATGGGGTCTGACTCCTCCAGCCAGTTCTCCTCCTCAAAGAAATCTCCCAAGTCAAATCACCTTCCCTTGCCTAGCATGCATAAGCCTTGGGTTCAATTCCTAGTGCCACCAAAAGAAAAAAAAAATCAACTCTCCATTCTTTGGAAAATCTGGGAACCAGAATCCAATATTCTCCTGTGAAACTTGTAAATATTCTGCTCAAACCTGAATTTATTTATTTTTTTCAATTTATGTTTTTTAATCCTCACTGGATCCTTGTAAGTACCGAAGTCATTCCCTTCCTTCATGTGAAGGGTGGAACATGGACAAGTAGGGACATGGAAAGCCCCGTGACTTCAGAAAATGGCAGATTTGAGTTCCTTTCTCAACCCTGCCACTTGTTGACCATGCAATTGGGACAGGCTACTTAATCTGGAATCCTCAATGTTCTCCTCTGTAAAAACTGAAATAATAATGCCTACCTTGTGAGATTGCTTCAACAATTAGGAATCATTCTGTAAAGAGCTTAACATAGTTCCTGACAGGTAGTAGTTATTATTCAATAAATGGCACTCCTGTGACATTATTCCCACCTCTGTTCACCTACCAAAACCTAAATACTGCTGTTTCCTGACTTCTGCCAGTGACTCTTTAATTTTACTCATTTCATTCTGTATCCCTAATAATTCTCTGAAGAATTGTTCTTCTTACCTTGCTTTCCCCAGAGACCTTATGGTCTCTGAAAAGAGTAAATGAACTGGGCCCAGCGGCATATGCTTGTAATCCTAGCTACTTGGGAAGTTGAAGCAAAAGGATTGTGAGTTCTGGGCCAACCTTGGCAACTTAGTGAGACCTGTCTCAAAAAAAAAATAAAATAAAATAAAAAAATAAAAGGCTGGGGATGTAGCCTGGCAACATAGAGACACTAAGTTCAATCCCCAGTATGGCCCTTCCCCCCCGAAAAAAATACTTAATTTAGCCCCTCTATTATGTTCCAGGTAGCTATGGCATCTCTCAGCTTCTCTTTTTGTATCACTTAAGATGGCCTTTCTCTTTATTGGATTCCCCTCTCTTTCTGTTTCCCCAAAGACTACCAGATGCTCACTGCTTCCTGAGATCTAAAGTGATATGTATCCCCCATATGCATGACTTTCCTTTGTGTATCCTTAACACCTTGCTCTCCCTTTGTAACAATAAGAAAGGGTCAATAAAATAACTAAGAGCAAATCAGTTGGTGAGTTGAGCAGCCTCCTTTTGCCTCACTCTCTTGTTCCTTTTCAGTCACTCTCTTATTCCATGTGCACATATTCTCGAAACACCAAAAGAGCTGTCCTTCGAAACTTTCTGGAGAAAAAAAAGCAAATGGCACTTCATTATTTCTCTAAAGTGCAGAGAAACACATGTGTTTCTTTGCTTTGGAGTCTGAGGATTAGAGACAACAACTGGAAGAGAAAAACTGGAGTGTAGGAACAAGCACTCTTTCCCCTTTTACCTTGTTTTGCACTCAAGAGTTGACATTATATGTTTATGTGTTGTTTCCTCTGTTATGTAAACTCTGAGCACAGGGCTGTTCACTGCTGTGTCCCCAAGTCCTAGGATAGTAGTTGGCACAGGGCAGGCAGTTGATAAATACTGTGAAATAAATTAAATAATACTTAGGACTCAGAAAACTGCTCTTCTGTGATACCATCCTATGATTATTTCTCTTCACCACAGAGGATAAGCTTGCTTGTCAAGGCCTTGAACTAATGAGGTAATAATCTATACTGTGTTTATTAACAAGATTCTTTAAGCAGAGAGGCAGGATATGATAGAGAATTAGAGATGTTTACATTTTGGCTGTTACCTTAATAGATGTATTTTTTTTTTATCATTTTTTAGTTGTAGTTGGACACAATATCTTTATTTCACTTATTTGTTTTTATGTGGTGCTGAATATTGAACCCAGGGTCTCACATGCGTGAGGCGAGCACTCCATCGCTGAGCCACAACCTAAGCCCCTACTAGATGGTTTGCTTTGAATATTTGATTTACTTCTCTATTTGCTTAGCTATAAAATGGGGATAATAGTAGCTACTTCTTAGGGTTAAATAAAGAGGGGGATGTCAAATGTTTTAGGAAAAAAAATCCAGGCTGAACAATAGGTCTGTTGGGGTGGGGCTAAAAAGCATTCTGCTCTAATGAACAATATTAGAAAGCTTTACAACCAACCCTCAAGCCCTACTATTTATTTTTTGTAACTGGCAGAATCTAGATCTTGTTTTTTTTTTTTAAAGAATTTTTTTTTTTTTAGTTGTAGATGGATACAGTATTTTATTTATTTTTACTTATGTGGTGCTGAGGACTGAACCAGTGCCTCACGCATGTGAGGCAAGCACTCAACCACTGAGCTACAGCCCCAGACCATAGGTCCTATTGTTAAAGAGCTGGGGCCTTCTGAGAAACTGAGGCAGCATGAAGACCCTCTTGTCAAACCCAATTCTTGTGATCAAGTCAGAAAGATTTCAGATATGTAGCTCAGAGTAACAAGAATGAGTTTATTGAAATGACAGGAAAAGGGAAAGGGGACACTCTCAAGGGAGAGAGTGGGTCCTCTCAGAGTGAAGAGAGACAATATGCCCCTCCTGCACTACAATTTATTGGGGGTTGGGGTGGGCAGGGAAGTTTCCTAAGAGTTCTGTCCAGGTCTTGACTTTTGACTGACAGCAGAGTGACATCAAACTTTCAAATCTTCATTGCATAACAATTCTCACCTTGGCCCAGGCAGAATTCTAATTGGTTCTAATTAGATTCTTCATCAATTCTAATTGGTTCTAATTAGATTCTTCATAATTTGGAGGAATTATCCTTATCTTCTATAATCTGGTCTGTGAAAAGGGTCACAAATGTCTCTCCCTTCACAGTAACTTGGGTTCCTCTTGTAAATGCATTTCCTTACAGATAACAGGTAGTTTGCTGAGGAATGCGACATAACCAGTTCACTTAGGCCAGTCACTTAGGCCAGGCACGGCTGCAGATAAATTGCTTTTTGGCAAAGAAAGCATGTCGGGGTCAGCAGAGTGGGCTCATTTTATAGTACTCTCTTAAACTCGTGTTCCCACCATCCTCATTTGTTTGTCCCCTAAGGCTGTGTACCACTGGGCTGACACATTCCTTATGTACTAGCCTACTTCATCAAACATCATTTTGGGAAAATACTATCTTACGTCCTCATAGCTGGGAAAGGCACGGAGTATAACCCTCAAGCACAGCTCACTCCAGTCTCCTGACACTTGCCCACCCTTCACCTGCAGTCAGACATTTCTTAGCGCAAACCCACCGTCTCCAGGTCACCTTGACTACCAGGCCAAGGACCCCGTGGGAACTCACATCCCCTGCCGCCCTCGTTCCTCTCGCGCCCACGGAGGTATGCCCAGAGAGAAGACTTGCTTGGCAGAAACGTAAACGAAGAGATGAGGGGCGTGAATAGGAGTGGACAAATAACAGCAGGAAGAGAAGTTAGTTTCCTTACGTCTTGATTTTGGCAATAACGGAGGAGTTAGAAAGGCCTTTAACATTTTTTCTGACAGGCATTTTCCAAAGGCAACCCCAGAGCGCGCGGAGATAAAGAACAGCGAAAGGTCCTTCTTCCGGCACCATGCGACTGCGCTCTGGCAGCCGAGACGGCGGGAGGCTAGGGTTGAGGGAAGCCTGGAACCGGAAGTGAAGAGAGATTCCCTTCCTCGTCGCTGTTGCTGCCGCCATACGCGCTCGCCCTGCTCTGGTAAGCTTTGGCCTTTGCTACCATCCGCCTCCATCTGCGCTTCTCCCTGGTCATCCTATCACATGGATTCCAGATACCCCTTCCACAAGCGATGATCTGGTCACTGGGGCCTGGTTGGGTAGTTATTTTCTTTGTTTCTATTCTTTTCGAGAGCGCCGAGCTCCTAGGGGGAGGCAGGGAAACAAGGGGGGCACAATCCAAGATGGTGGCCCAGGCGCCATTGTGCCCCTTTTGCTCCCAGCTCTTCCAGTGGGTCCCTCGCTTCCCGAGGCCCCAGCGACGTCGAGAGGCGGCGCTAGGCTTATTCTGGTCCCGGGCATTGGCGGAGGGCGGGGCTCTTCTCACCCCTCTTCTGGGTCTTTGGGCCCCCTGTGGGATGAGGAGTAGGAGCAGGTTTATGGACCCAGTTGGATTTTTCTCACCTCGATTTACCCACTTTAATTTGGAGGCTTTCCAAATGTTTATTGGTAGTGTCATTGTGTTTCTTAGAAATGTGTCTTGTGGAGGTAGCATCTCAAGAGTGATGTGAGACCACTTGGTGAACATTCTGTTAAAGCTTGTTATATTTCTATCATTAATATATTTTTGGTTATGTCTTTTGGTGTGTGTGTATATATATTATATATATATATATATATATATATATATTGCGGTACTGGTCTTGCTCTACCCTTGAGCTACACCCAAGCCCATTTTTATTTTTTGTTTCTGAGCCGTTTCACTTAGGCCTGCTCCTCGGTGTTAATGACATAGGTTTGTTAAGCAACTGAAGGAGGGTACTTAGGCGCGAGATACTGGAGAGGTGTAGGAGGTGATTGGCAGCCACATGATGTTTTCATTTCGAGAAGTGAGCGCTTTGCGCAGTGCTGACCTTAATCTATCACCCTTGACTGATGGCTGCTGTTAGGAATGGACACCATGAGATTATAAGGAAACTTATTTAGTCATAGTCACCTTTTCATGATCTGTTTTTTTTTTTTTTTTTCATTGTTATTTACAATTACAAATGTATGCATTGGTCTTCCCCTGTCAAACTAACTAGTTCTGCTACTGTGAGCTCAATCTTTTTGGGAACAATATTCCCTGAGACCACTTTTTTCATTATATTTGTCTTTTATTTTTATGTTTTATATTTGTTCCTTAACAGATAAAGGGTTCACAGTTCAGGGAAAGTAGAAAGTGTGGCAGTGGGAAAGAGGTGGTGAAAGTCTGCTAGTGACTGATAAGTTTTCTGTCTGTTTTCCCCACTCAGCTCTTCTATCAGAAACTAGTACCTTTTCTTTTGCCCTTTATCAAGCCCCTCTCTTTCCCCTTGTTTTCACCTGTTCTGGGAGAACTCATCGAGAGACCCCTCCCCTTCTCCCCCTGCCGGCTCAATTATGGCAGAGAATGATGTGGACAATGAGCTCTTGGACTATGAAGAT
The DNA here is from genome assembly GCF_001458135.2 of Marmota marmota marmota. Lineage (NCBI taxonomy): Eukaryota > Metazoa > Chordata > Mammalia > Rodentia > Sciuridae > Marmota > Marmota marmota. The sequence goes on along the minus strand of NW_025999982.1, from coordinate 172,547 downwards.
GATGAGGTGGAAACTGCAGCTGGGGGAGATGGAGCTGAGGCTCCTGCCAAGAAGGATGTCAAGGGCTCCTATGTCTCCATCCATAGCTCTGGCTTTCGGGACTTCCTGCTCAAGCCAGAGTTACTCCGGGCTATTGTTGACTGTGGCTTTGAGCATCCATCAGAAGGTAAATTTTCTGTTGGTCATAGAGTATACATTAGGCTCTTTAGGGATACAAAGAAAAGGATTATTCATTAGGCTTTTTGGGGATACAAGGAAAGGATGTGCTTATGATTCCTCAGGTGGTAATGATTTATGTTTGGACTAGACCAGGAAATAAGTACCAAAAAAGATCTTAACATTAGAAGAGGCTGTGTAGGCTTTTCTTTCATGATAGCATGAAAGTGTTAGTGATCCAAAAACAATTTAGAAGCTTACTTTTTATTTTTGTGTCTGGTTTTTCTTGTTTGCTTGTTTTTTAACTTTGTTATTTTGACCATTAATTTTAAATTTCCAGGGGCTGGGGTTGTGACTCAATAGTAGCCTGCTCGCCTAGCATTCGTGAGGCACTGGGTTCAACTCTCAGCACCACATACAAATAAATAAAATAAAGGTCCATCAACAACTAAAAAATATTTTTAAAAAATTCTCAAAAAAGTTTTTTTTTTTAGACTTCCAGAAAGGGTCTGTTTAGACCTTCCACTTTTGGGTCAGGCCAACTCTGGTCTTTAGAAATTTTATGATTGGTCAGGTAATAAGTCCATTTTGTTTAAGATTGTAGGGTTATGAGACCCAAAGTATGGTAACTTAAGTAGGAGAAATGGTCTGTGGCAGGTATTTAAATATCGTGGATTGTTACAGTTTAAGAAAAATACAGACAGAGCCAGAAACACTGAAGGTGAGCTGTTGGTAGATTTAAGAGAGTTGTTAGCATCACTGGGGTGGCCTGAACCTGGAGGAGGTGAGATCTGGAAGGAACTAGGAGGATTTCATTTTGGGATATAATGTGATTGAGGGAGCAGAGAGAGGTTGAAAGGGTTTGAAAGTTGGCAAGAATCAGGTAAATACTTTGGGAATTGAGTGGGAAGAAATGAATTTGGAATGGTTGTGGAGTTACTTGGGATTGCATTCTAAATTTTTCTTTCTTTTTTTCTTCTAGTCCAGCATGAATGTATCCCTCAGGCCATTCTGGGAATGGATGTCCTGTGCCAGGCCAAATCAGGCATGGGAAAGACAGCAGTGTTTGTGTTGGCCACACTGCAACAGCTGGAGCCAGTTACTGGACAGGTATACTTAGGGAGAGTGTTGGGGAAAGCATTTTGGTTAGGGATATGTGGGAAATGTTTCTGGCCCAGTTTCAGATTTACATCTCTTGTTTAGATGACCTCTTATCATCCTTGACAACTAGGTGGAGTGTTCTGCAGTAAGCATGAGCTTAACGATTTAAATCTTAGAAATTGAAGTCATTTATAAATGTCACATGTGCTTTTGTGACAATCTCTTTGTCTGAGGGGATAACAGAGGTATGTATGTACTTAATTTTATCTATCTCTATTTATTTCTCTCTCAAGGTGTCCGTGCTGGTGATGTGTCACACTAGGGAGTTGGCTTTTCAGATCAGCAAGGAATATGAGCGCTTTTCTAAATACATGCCCAATGTCAAGGTAAGCCAGAGTAAAGAAACATGAGAAAATGAGGGTATGGGGAGTTATAGGCACCTGAAACTTGTAGATCAACAGTTTCTGTTCCACAGATGTTAAACACCTATACAAGAACTTCAGCAAACACATAACTGATAGTAAATTTCTGCAGACTTAGGGTGTATTAGATATATTACTAAAATATGGAACTCTTGGATTTACATTACATTTTCAGAGATGCTTGTTATTAATTTTGAAGAGGCTTTAGTTTGCTTTGGTGTAATACAGGGTAAATACACTGTAGCATGAGAACTCATGATTGGGTTGACGGATAATGCTTACCATGGACTACTTCATACTTCTTTACACTGAATTTGAATCATTTTAGTGTGTTTGGTAAGTTTTGAGAATTTTGGGGTGTGTGGCAAGAGGAAGCTCTAAAAGCAAAAGAAAGCTGCAATATATTGTGTGAATTTTGAGAATTCTTTAAAATGGCAGAAAATTGAAAGATGAGGGGGCTGCAACAGAGTTGATTTGTTTTCCATTATATGTCATTAATATTTATGTTGTGGTTCCAATATCAATAGCTTCAGCATCCTTTGGGAACTTGGTGGAAATACAGGGTATATGGGTTCTGTGCCAGACCTACTGTGTATGGAAATAATGTTCTAACATGATCCTTATGTGATGGGAGGTTGAGAGACACTGATGTAGATAACACTGTTCTTCTAGGTTAGAGTGAAAAACTACTTTTGTTCAAATCGTTACCCATTTATTATTTCACATTTTAAAGAAACTAGGAATGTTGAATCATAGCCTAAAACTGCAAATAATTTCTTAAAAACTGAAATAGTATCACCAGTGCATGATAAAAATGTTTAAGTAGTTTAGGTTTTATAATGAGAAAATTTGTGCTCTCCCATCTGTAATCCTGTTTCACGGAAGGTAATCACAACCATTAAAAAAAAAAAATCCTCATGGTTCTGTGTAATCAAGTATTAGGCACTATTAATTAGTCAATTCTAGGCTTTCAGACTTCTTTTCATGAAACATTATTTGTCTTGTTTATACTACTTTTCCTCTGGGTATTTTGAAAGCTATGTTAATTCTTTAAATACAGTCTGAAGGCCCTGTATATGTAGTATAGTATATATTTATGTTAGGAATATCTCTCCTATTATGTTGCCAGAATGAATAGGTTTATATTCTGTCCTTTTACTAAGCAGTCTAATCTGTAGGTGGAGTCTGAAAGTTACACACCAGAAAACTGTTTAGGTTGATAGAACTATTTACTATTGAGTTCCGTAGTGAGTGAGAGTCACCTCTGTAGGCCTAGCTCATCATCACCCTTAAAACACTTGGTGTCACCCTTAAAACACTTGGTGTCAGAATCAGATATGATGCATTCTTGTAGTCCCAGCTACTTGGAGGGTGAAACAGGAAAAAATCACATGAGCCTCAGAGTTTGAGGTCAGCTTGGACAATTAGGCACAACCCTGTGTTAAAAGGGTGAAAAAAAAAAGAATTGTCATTATTTAACTCTTACTTTACTTATTTCTGTTCAGAATTGTTACAGTGAGGGCTGAGGTCTTATAGCTCAGTGATAGAGTGTTAAATTGTTACAGCTCAGTGGCAGAGTGCTTGCCTAGCATGCTTGAGGGCTTGATCCTTAGCAATATCTCCTTTCCTGATGATTAAAATGACTTGTTGAAGAAGCTTGGACAGTTCTACAGAATGTCCCATTCTGGATTTGCCTGGTTACTCTCATATCATGTTTAGCCATTTGTTTGCTCCCAGTATTTCCTTTTTTTTTTTTTTTTAAGTTATTCATAGACATTTATTTATACGCAGTGCTGAGAATTGAACCCAGTACCTCATACATGCCAGGCAAGTGCACTACCACTGAACCACAGCCCCAGCCCTCCTCCCAGTATTTCTTATAAAAATAAAAATTTATAGTTGAAAGTTCAACTGATTGATTTGAGCAAGAACATTGCCAAACATTTTTGGCAAGAGTCCTTTATGGGCAATGCTGTACCTCTGATTTTTCCACAAACCTGGTTGATCTTGCATTAGTGATTTTAGATTTACACCAGGGAAGAAACAGATTTATCATAGAGTTAGGGTTATGACAATTTGAGTCCCCTCCCCTCCTTCAGTGCTGAGGATTGAACTAAGGGCCTCTCACATTCTAGGCAAGCACACTATCTCAGCTATATCCCTGGTCCATGGCTTTTTCATTTTGATTTCTTGTTCTTTTCCCCCTCGAAACTAGAAAGCAGTTTCTGTGTTACTTGCCTGATGGTTTAAAGTTTAAACATGGAGTAATAGATTTAGCTCAAATTGGTAATTGTGTAGGGTTTGTGTGCTGGTCCAGTTGGGAAAGCTTGGTGTTCCATGTGCTTTTTGTGGAACTTGATACTGGTGATTTCTTGCTGTCCTTATTCTTAACATGAAGTCTGGTCTTAGAGTCATATGAGGGTATATGGTTAAGCCCTTATGCCCTGTTTTTCCTATATTTAGGACACCTATAAAAATGCGTAATTTAAGTTTTTATTGATGCTCTTTGTATAGGATGATGGGACATAATGGGCTAAGGCAGAAAAACTGCTAGCCCTGACTGCCTCCATTAACCATGTAACTTAGGGCAAGTCACTTTTGTTTCTTAGCCTCAATGTTTGATCACTAAAGTTGGTTTTAGTACTGAAATGTCCTGCCAGTTTAGATTTAGCTGAAAGCATGGAAACTCTGGGGAGGATGGACTCTTTCCTTCTTTGTGAGACTATTTTATTCTGACTTGCAGGTTGCAGTTTTTTTTGGTGGTCTGTCTATCAAGAAGGATGAAGAGGTGCTGAAGAAGAACTGCCCGCATATCGTCGTGGGGACTCCTGGCCGCATCCTAGCCCTGGCTCGAAATAAGAGCCTCAACCTCAAACATATTAAACACTTTATCTTGGATGAATGTGATAAGATGCTTGACCAGCTCGGTGAGTGGTAGTGCTGGGATGGGGTCACGTGGTCTGGGGAGTTGCTCTTTGGAGCCAAATGATGTTTATTTGATACTGGAGCACTTTGGTGCAAGGACGACTCTTAATCTATCACCCATGACTGATGGCTGAGTTCCCTGGACTATTTTTGTTATTTTATTTTTTTGTGCTGGGATTAAACCTAGGGTCTCATGCATGCTAAGCACATGCTGTACCTCTGAGCTATAGCCTTAGCCCTTTGGTATTCTCTATAATAGATGTTCTTTGAGAGTAGGGGACTATGATAATTTTAGATAAAAGTCACCACCACCACCCTTTTCTTTATAGATTCCTATACTGAGTGTCATGGGAGAGATGTTAAACTGAAGGAGGAGACAGTCCACCCTCTGGCATCCCCAGCACAGCATATGTGATCAGAATTTATAGCTGAATAGGTTTCTAGACTTAAGTTCTAGGATTAATGTGGTGAGTGTTTGTGGGAGTTTGTGTGGTGTGGTATTCTAGTGTGCTAAGTGGGGTTAATAAAAGAAAAAATTTCTGTAAGACCAAATTTTGAAGAATGGGAGAATGGGAATGGATGTAGACCCAGACAAGTCATTCTAAATGATCTTTGACTATTCAAGGTGGTGAGCTATAAGATAGATGTAGAGATGTTATATTTGCTTGACAGTGTAGGAAAGTGTGATTCAGAGGAGGCATGGAATGGACTGACATTTAGAATGTAATAAGTGCTCAGTACTTGTAGACTGCTAGAACTTGGAACTTGGGTAAAGAGGAATTGGGACAAGGGCCTATAAAGCATATTTATATGTCCTTGTGAGCCTTTGTAGCGGGCTTTGTGTCTGTTGTATTGTCTTGAACTTTAGGGCTTCATCATATTTCTTGCTTGGTTAGAGCAGCTGGAACCTGATCCCAAGTCTTTATTCTGTAGTCATTGTGTTTTCCATTGTTATTACTATTTGATTTTAGAGTTGTTGGAGAAAGTAGAGAGACCTGAAGTCATCTTTCCCTGAAATGATTCCTTATCCATTTCCAGTAGTCACCTCACTGGGAAGTCTGTTTCTGATCATTATCACAGATGTCTATTATCTTTAATCTCTCATTCTTGTAGACATGCGTCGGGATGTCCAGGAAATTTTTCGCATGACCCCCCATGAGAAGCAGGTCATGATGTTCAGTGCTACCTTGGGCAAAGAGATCCGTCCAGTCTGCCGCAAGTTCATGCAAGATGTAAATACCCTTCTACCTTCTCTCCCTCCACTCCCCGCCCACTGCCTCCTCCCCTTCCTCGCCCTCTTCCTCCAGACTCCCTTGTCCTTCAAGTGCCAAGAAGGGGGCTTTTGCCCGTCTGGGAGCAACAACTCCTTGAAGAGACACACAGAGGCAGAGACAGCTAGTGTTAGGGTCTGCGCGGGTGCCAGGGAAACTCCGGAAGACTTGGTCGGGTTAACGTGAGAGCGGGTAGAGTTCGACATTTTTTTTAATCCCAGCATTTTTGAACCTCTTCTCCCTTTTGGGGGAGGGCAGGATTTTCTGCCCTACCACCCATTCATCCATCATCTCCTACATACCCCTTACAGCCACGCACCCCAAGGTGACATCAAGCATACAGCTGGAGTTTCTGTGCTCATCAAAACTCATAACTCCCGGTGGTAGGAGAGTAAGAGAGGGACAGACAGATTGTAGGGCATGTCCAGAAGAAGAGCAAACAACACAAATGAATCTGCCCCCTCCCCACCTCCAGGGGTGGGGGCCTCTGGCACCTCAGTCCCCAGTCCCCTACTCCTTCCCACCCATACCTCCTTGCACCCATCGGAACCTCGGTCGATGTGAGCCGGCAGCAGAGAAGCACCATGGCACGACGAGGGAATGCGGACGGCACCGAGCTGTGGATGGCGGCAGCGGAGGCCGCGGGGAAACCTGACCAGGAAGCTGAGGACCAAACCAGCCTCTTTTTCCGTTCCCGGTTTTTTTCCTGAACCTAACACGTGCTGTGCCCCATTCTCCCCCATATGTGTTGGGGGTGGGGTCTCCTGAATGGGTGGTGGATTTTTTTTCCTTTAAAGAATTATTTTTCAATATTCAGAGGAGAGGGATATGGGAAAGGTAAAGTGGAGATTTCCACTTGATGTAATCAGATGGGTGTTAGGGTTGGGGCTTGGGGGAGCCCATTGTTTGAGCAGTGGAGTATGTTCTTCTCCTCCCTGCAGTGCTCCTTCCCTTGAAATAACTTTCTCTTTAGTTGCACTTGGGGTTAGAATTAGATTTGAAGGCGGCCTTGGAATTTCTCTTTGAAAAGCATGATTTGCTAGCCTGCCTTCTGGGATTCGGCTTCTGGATTAGTTTTTTCCCCCCAAACACACACACATCCTTGCCCATCTTGATCTCTGGATGTATACATTAATTAGGTCCCCCAAGATGGTAGGGAGAGTGTTAGGAAAGTCTGGCTATAGAGTTGTCTTGTGTCAGCTTCTTATGTCTTTTTTTATGCTGCTTTCCCCCCCTTCAAGGGTTGTGTGTGTGTGTGTGTTAAAAAAAAAAAAACAAACATTTTTTTTTTTTCAATTTTAAAGATGAATGCTATCTGCTGCTGTTTTTTATTTTTTAGCACCCTTTACTAGTGCTGTCCATGTAAACCAAACTGTAGATGGTTTGACTATTAGAGACCAGTCTCATCTAAAACTATTCCATATAATATACTCATCTTGAGTAATTTTTGGTTCTTAAATGGACTTTTTGACTAGATCCATTATAGCCATTCTGATCTTAAAGACATCCACTTTCTAATGTGTATAAGATTCTCTTAGTTGAGAGACAATGAAAATGGAGCATTCCTTGTTATCTCCCCCATGTTCTTAATAACCAGCTCTGATGGAATTACTCTGACCTTGAGTCACTGTTCCCCATCATTTCTAAGGTATTTGAATCATATCATCTCTTTGAATGTCACCTATTTTCTTTCTTTCACCACCTCCATTTGAGGTAATGGTGTCTTGCCATTGGATGGTTTCACTGCTCCATTACTTTGCAAAGTTCCTTTTTCCCCTGATAGTTTTCAATTGGGCTATCTTAAAAATCAACTGATAGGAAGGAAGGAAATTAGATCTAGTGTGAAAAAGACCACAGTAAAATTGGGTATTTTTAGTGGTGGGGTGGGGTTTTCAATCTTTTCTCTTCTCCCCATCCCCCCATGGGGTGTTTTGGAGATCAACTTCCTCCACCCCCCCAGGTTTAACCCCCCCACTCTGCCCTCCTCCCGTTCCCCACCCCCTTCCTCCCCCTCAGCCAATGGAGATCTTCGTGGATGATGAGACGAAGTTGACGCTGCACGGGTTGCAGCAGTACTACGTGAAACTGAAGGACAACGAGAAGAACCGGAAACTCTTTGACCTTCTGGATGTCCTTGAGTTCAACCAGGTCAGTGTTCAAGGTCCAGTAGAGTGATGAGCATTGGATACATAACAAGTTATAGCAGAAACTTGTGACCAAGGTGTGTTGAGGGAGCCACATATGAGGAGAGAATGGTGGAGACATTCTCATAAATGGGAATATAAATGTTTTTTGGGGACTGAGCATGAGCAAGGCGTTCTGTGACTGTGGGATAATGAAGATGTCAAGTAAAATAAACCCCCAAAAGTAGATTTTTTTTTTTGGTAGCGGGGATTGAGCTTGGGCAATCCACCAGTGAGCCAAATGCCCAGCCCTATTTTTTTTGTATTCTTTTTAGAAATAGGGTCTCACTGAGTTGCTTAGCGCCTTGCTGTTGCTGAGGCTGGCTTTGAACTCATGATCCTCTTGTCTTAGCCTATGAGCTGCTGGGATTACAGGCCTGCACCATCGTGCTCAGCTCCCAAAGTAAAATTTTTGAAGGGTTTTAGGAAGTTTGTAAAAATCTTGAGCTATTCTAGGCATTTAGGGTTGGTTTATTTCTTGTACTCCTTGTTGAGGAAAAGCAACCCATCAGTTTACCTGGTGTGTGATGTCTTTGCTCTAGAGACTGCTAGAATTAGGGTAAGCCCCTTAGTCTTTTGGTAAGTAGGAATATTAGTTGTGGTCTTCCTAGAACTTTGTTGTAACTTTTAGCATTTATCTATGAGATGGCCTTATCTTTGTCTCATAACATGTCTGCCAGTTTGGATGATTATTCTCTACACCACCTCAGAGGTCAGCCTACCTAGAAATCATCAGAACTTGGAGAGAAAGGCTAAATTGTATTTAGAACAGAAAAGGAAATATGTGATAGGGTATAATAGGGACTGAGAGGAATTCCTTTAGATGAGTAAGATTATTAAAAACTCTGCCACATGTGTAATTTCTTTTAAATACTATGTACCCCCTCACTCTCATGCACCACCCCTCCCATACAGGTGGTGATCTTTGTGAAGTCTGTGCAGCGGTGCATCGCCCTGGCCCAGCTCCTAGTGGAGCAGAACTTTCCAGCCATTGCCATCCACCGTGGGATGCCTCAGGAGGAGAGGTGAGTTGGAGCTGGAGAACAACTTTGTGACCTTGGGGGAAAAGTGAACCATTGAGAGAAGGGGACCTCAACATTTTCCTAATTTCCTTTCTCACAAAGGCTTTCTCGGTATCAGCAGTTTAAAGATTTTCAACGACGGATTCTTGTGGCCACCAACCTATTTGGCCGAGGCATGGACATTGAGCGGGTGAACATTGCCTTTAACTATGACATGCCTGAGGATTCTGACACCTATCTACATCGGGTAAGTACCACATCCAGGATACCCCACTCTTCCATACGCTTATTTTATGTATCTTTTTCTTTAAGATTTTTTTTTTTTTTTTTTTTTGAGGGGATGGAACCGTACCAAGGATTGACCACAGGGGCACTTAACCACTGAGCCACATCCTAGCCCTTTTTTTCACTTTGAGACAGGGTCTCACTAAGTTGCTGAGGTTGGCCCCTAACTTGGCTATCGTTCTGCCTCGGCCTGTACAGGCGTGTACAACTGTGCCCAGCCTTTTTTGTACATCTTCCATCTTTAGGGTCTTCCAGTTTTACTTTTTTTCTTCTTCCAGGTGGCCAGAGCAGGTCGCTTTGGCACCAAGGGCTTGGCTATCACATTTGTGTCAGATGAGAATGACGCCAAGATTCTTAATGATGTGCAGGACCGCTTTGAGGTCAACATCAGTGAGCTGCCTGATGAGATAGACATCTCCTCCTACAGTGAGTATGGAGCTCAGGAAACTGGCTCCCCCAGCTCTTAGATTTTCCTTGTTCTTATTGTGTATGTCTTGAATCCCTTATGTAGGTAGTGGTCACCTGATGCCTTATTGGTGGCCCTTTGATGACCTCTTGTCCCTTGATCTTTGATACTGATTGGGGTGTTTTATTTACTATTTTTGTGGGGTCTTTTTTTCTTTCTTCAAAGGATTTCTTTCCGTACTCCTGAGTCTGTCCTCTCAATCTACATGGTACACAAACATCTTCATGTATGTACCTGTGTGTTTCTGTGTTGGTTTCCCCTTTGTGTGCCTTATTTTAACTGCCTTGTTTTGTCTTCAGTTGAACAGACGCGGTAGAGGATTCACCCATTCTGGAATGTGACGGTCTATCTCTTCAGGAGAGGACACCAGGTGTGGGGGTGAAGGAGACACTACTGCCACCTGCCCCGACAGCCCCCACCCCTCCCCAAGGCTTCCTTCTTTTGCATCACCACCACTCCTAAACCCCATTCCTGATTTATCAGAATTTTTTTTAACAAAACTAAAAATGAAACACAAATGTGTCTGTGGTATCTGTAAGTGCTCCATCCTTTATTGCTTATGGTAAAGTTATTTAGGGCTTAATCCAGGGTAAATTTCTCAGTTCTGAGTACCCTGCTGTAGAGTGGGGTCAAAGTGAGAATAAGCCTGCATAGGCCATGGCTCCTCAACTACTTTCCAATTTTTTGGACCCTTATAGAGTTGTCTTCATTTTTTGGTGGGCTGGCATGTTTCTGAAAGGGCCCATTGCAGGGTGCTGGGCAGTATTTCTGGTTTTGGAGGGTTATGCGGGCACTTGTGGGAAGCTTAGGCATTTCCTCTCTTGGTGTCTGTCTCTTCATCTGTTCTTTCAGCTTCTGGATCTTGAGCACTAGGGCCTGGGCTTCCCAGGCTCCCCCCGTCCCTTCCAGCAGGGCCTGGTACAGCTCCAGCTGCTGCTCCAGCAACTCTTCAGCTTGAGTCAGCTCAGCTTTGTGGTGGGGCCAAGGTTCCTGGATGAAGCAGGAATTGGGGGAGGTAGCAGCATCAGCCAGGATTGGGGGCTGAGGCACTGGGAAGCTGTGTTGCAGAGTGTGGCTGGAATTCAAGAATTCTGTCTTTTTTTTTTTTTTTTTTTTAAATACCCTATTAGTTTAAGGTCATCTCTGAAGCTCAGGTAGCTTCCTCTATCAAAGACATGCTGGGGGGTAAGGGGATTAGGTAGATATCACTGGCTCAGGGGCTGCCTTAAAAAGGTTTATGGACAGAGGACTAACTGTCCCTCCTCCCTAGGAAATAATTAACTGTTAGATGAAGGGGAAATTCCTGTTCAAGGAGAGAGGGAACCCTGAGATCTAGGTTAGTGTGGGGGTGGGAAGGAGTTGAGAGTTAAAATTAGGCAAGGAGCTGCAGGGTTTGATGGGTACAGCATAAACTGGACATTTTTTTTTCTATTCCTTACCCCAATACAAATCATTTTATTTTAATACAAATCATTTTATTTTTTTAGTTTGACATAAGACCTTCATTTTGTTTATTTTTATGTGGTGCTAAGGATTGAGCCCAGCACCTTGCACATGCCAGGCAAGTGCTCTACCGCTTAGCCACAACCCCCAGCCCCCCATACAAATCTTGACACACTCCTCCCACCTTTGCCACTTACCCTGGCAGGTGACCTCATCTTCCCACCACCTGAGGAGCTGGTCTGTTCTTCCATGCTTTTTTTGGGATTCTGGAAATAACATCCTTGGGGGCCCAGGAGGGCAATAGGAGGCGAAGGCGACAGTACTGAGTGATCCAGGCCAGAGGGAGGACCATGGCTAGTGAGGCAGGGAGCTGTCTTGAGCTGCCCAACAGCCACCAGGAACTGGCTGTCTTCCAGGCCTTGGCCTCACTTGAGTGCCTGTCCTGCCCAGGGACCCGCCCCTGCCTGACCCCGTTTGCCTCCACCTTCCTATCCTGGCTGAACAGTCTAGGAACAAGAGTCCTGGTATGAACATGTTCCTGTCAGTTTAGACAGAATTTGGTTTAGAATGCCTAGCCTACGATGTTTTGAGTTTGTTTCTGCTAGCACTGTCTTCTAATTTCTCCCTCAGTGCTGTAATAGGAATTACATCACTGGTTTTTAGATGAGAAAACTAACCAGGATTGTTTACTTTTCTCTAATTTTGTTGGCCCAGAATGACCTTTTTTCCTGTCCTGTTTTGCAGTATGTGTTGTAGGGGTTGCCTTTAGTTAGATCAGGCTCCTTTGTATCCCCTGTTGCTTATGACAGTGTGACACTAGTACAGGTGTCAAGCTTTGTTGAGCTAGTGAAGTCTCCCTTGGCACCTATACATAAACCTGTCCACACAGTGTGAACCTGTGTACAGATGGTAGGTGTCCTGCAGTGTGTTCTAAAGTGTCTCTTGTGGCTGGAGACCCCAGACACATTCCTGTGGGCAGTGGTGGCTCAGGGGGATCTATATTTTGATCATGTGGGAAATGGAAGGTCCTCAGAAGGCAGGATTGCTAGAGAGTAGACAGTTGCTAACCAACTCACTATTTGGAAACAGGGAAGATGGCTGAGGGGTCCAAAAGCCAGACAGGGAGAGTTTTCTGGAGGTCCTTGCTGCTCAAGCTTGGGCTGAAATGCATTTAGATGAGGCGGAACACCTCAGTTTGTCAGCTGACTTGTTTCCTAGTGTAAAAAGAGGCAAAACTGTAAAAGGGAGAATGGTTTTCTCTGTTTCTTAGTGACAAGGTTCTCATATTTGAATTCGCAATGGCTTAAAGTCTTAATTACTGGAAAATAGGTTCAAAGTACTGTCATTACAGATATGTGAAACTAGTACATGTGAAACTCGCCAACATTGAAGTTAACCTAACCATGTTTGTCAGTTAAAAGCAAGCTCAGCAGCTATTTAGGAAAACAAAAAACAAACCATGACATTTCTGCAGGGTAATCTAAATGATACATTAAATAACCCTTCCTGAAAAGCAGACATTTCAACCATCTGCTTTAGGTTATGCACTCAAAAGTGGACTAACCTACAATAATTTATAGTAGATATTCCTAAGCCACGGACAAAATAGTCTGAATTTTGGCTTTGTTCATCTATGTGAACTAAAGAAAGTTCTGGGATTTGGGTTGGTTGAAATCTGTTGAATGAACTGTGAATCATAGAAATGGAGTGAAGATAAATATGTATAAACCAGATTGCCTACTTTTATGTTAGTGTATATATTTACCTTTTGTCATTCCTGAATGTTTTGGAGTCATAATCATGAAAATTCTGGTCTCTGAAGACCCCTTCAATATCGCACCCTACTGAGGATTGACAGGACCAGAGTGATGGAGTGACTGACATGAATTTATGTCTTGTGAAACATATGCAGATGGGGACTTAGAGATATAGAGGTGCACTCATTGTATTTATGTGAAAATAAGTGTCAAACAACTAGCTGGGCACATTTTTATTCCTGTCAACAGTTGATGTTCATAGCAACCTTTCAAGAGAGCCTTTCTCATTTCACTTTTCTTGCATGTGATGTCCGGTCCAGCACCCTTTGTTGAAAAGACTGTTTTCTCCACTGAACTGTCTTTGCTCCTTTGTATCTAGGTGGGTCTGTTTATGGTCTCTCCATTCTGTTCCACACATTCATTTATTCTTTTGGTGTTACCGCAGTGTATTTTAAAAATCGTTTCAGTTGGCAAAAGTTTTGTATTTATGATGTACATGATATTTTGGTAAGTGTATCCATTGAAAATGGCTAACTCAAGTTACTTAGCATATATCACACATATATACCATTTTATTTTGTAACAAGAACACTGTCAGCAGTTTTCAACTATATCAGTATATTGTTTAGTCACCATGAGATAAAAAATATCTCTTGAACTCATTTCTTCCTATGTAACTGTAATTTTGGTCTTTGACTAGCATCACCACAATTGTCCCACCGCTTAACCTATAGTAACCACCAGTTTGCTCTCTACATAAATTTGATTTTTTTTTTTTTTTTTTTTTTTTTAGTTCTCTATAAGTCAAATCATCTATGCTGAGCTTATTTCACTTAATGTCTTCCAGGTTCATCCTTATCACAAACGATAGGATTTCCTTTTTTTTTTTTCCCAAGGCTTAATAGTATTTCATTGTGTATATAAACCCCATTTTCTTTCTTCATCTGCTGATAAACACAAGTTGATTTAGTCTATATGTTGGCTATTGTAAATAATGCTGCAGTCAACATGGTAACAGATGTCTTTGACACTGATTTCGTACCTTTGGATATATATTCACTAGTAGGATTGTTGAATCATACAGTCATTCTATTTTTAATTTTTTTGTGTGTGTGGGGAAACGCCATACTGTTTTTAATAAAGGCTACCAATGTGGTACTAATTACTACATAGTCATGATTATTAAAGTCAGGTAGTGACTGTCCTTTGACTTTGTTTTTATTCTACATTGTATTAGCTAGATTTTCTTCCTCTCCATATAAACTTTAAACCAGTTTGTCAATTTCCACAAAATAACTCGCTGAGATTTTGATTGGAATTGATCAGTTGGGAAAAATTACGATGACAATATTTGTTTTATTCATGAACATGGAATATACTGTATTTTTTAGTTGATGACTTTCATCAGAGTTTTGTAGTTTTGCTTTTATACATACTTAGATTTATAACCTAAGATGAGATTGTACCTAAGTATTGAGTTGAAGTGTAGCTCATTGGTAAGCAGTTGCCTAACATATGAGGCCTTTAGGTTTGATCCCCAAGAAAGAACACACGTACACCAAGGGGCAGAAGAACAAGCTCTAACTTTTAGGGAGTGCTAATGTAAATGGTATCATGTTTTGCTTCTCAATTTCCACTCATTCCTTACTGGTATATAGGAAAGTGATTGAATTTTATATATTAACCTTGTATCCTGCAACCTTACTATATATTCTTTTTGTTTCCAGGGATTTCTTTTCTTTTTTGTTGTATTTTTGGCATACATAAAGTAAATATGAAACATCATAGGAAAATAATAATAATTATAAAAGCATAATTATGACATAAGTCTTGAAACTTTGATCTAGTTTATGTTCTCAGTTTTATTTAAACTAATAGAGTATTTTTATTAAAGATGTTTGCAAGACTCAGAGACAGTGTTGTATCACCTTTCTGTCTCAAACTTTTAATTATGGCTTTCCCAAAAGAAATATTACTATTAACAAAAAATTAGACGAGAGCATTTGATTTATAGAGTCTTGAAACAATATTTTGTGGCTTTTTTGTGTGTGTGTCACTAAGGATTGAACCCAGGGCCTCCTGCATGCTACCACTCTACCACTGAGTAATACCCTCAGCCTTTTAAAAATTTTATTTTGAGGCAAGGTCTTGCTAAGTTGCCCAGGCTGGCCTTGAACCTGTGATCCTCCTGTTTCAGTCCCCCCAGTAGTGGGATAACATGCATGTGTCACAATATCTGGCTTTAATTTTGGTTTTAACATATGCAAACACTTCATCCTCCCTTGCAGAGAGGCAGCTTATTCCCATCTCTATAATGGAGTATGGCCTGAACTTGCCAACTCGCCTCTGTGTGATGGAATAAGGTTGATGTAATGGGTTATGACTCTGGGTGTAAGATTAAAATACATTGCAGTTTTCATTTTGGTTCTTTCTGTCTCTTGGATCCCTAGCTCTGGGGATGCCAGCTGTTGAGTCATGAGCAGCCTGTGGAAAGGTCCAGGTGACTAGGAATGGAGGCCTCTTGGGACCAGCTAGCAAGTACCTGAGCCCTCTCCAACAGCCATATGAAGGAGCCATGCTCCTTGGGAGCCCCCAGTGCCAGTCAGGTCCTCAAAGGATGCAGCCTTGGCTGATGACTGCGACCTTGTGAGAGACCCTGAGCCAGAAGCACTCAAGGAACCTCTCCTGGATTCCTGACCATCACACCCTGAGGGAGATAATGTTCCATGTTTCCAGCTGCCAAGTTTTGGGTAGTTTGTTATATAGCAGTAGATAAGTAATATAGATTTTAAGGAAAGATTAAATCATTGTACTTTTTTATTTGCCCTAAATAAAACGTGTCAGTTAAATGATATTTAACATGCCAGTTGGATTTAAGATTTTTCACAGCTAAGTGAGATGTAATTTATTATTATTCTCAAACATCTATTTATTTGACTTTCATGATCCAGCTGTGACTCAATTACACAAAAAAGTAAGAATCTGGCTATGTTAGTCTGATTTTGTGATGGACTCTAACACCACTCCAATTAGCCATCTTTCTTCAATCAATCAAATGCTAAGGTATTTGCTACTGTGAAGGGATTTTTGCAGATGAAATTACAGTCTCAAATCAGTTAACCTTAACATGGGGACTGTCCTAACTAGGTGATCCTTTAGAAGGACCAAGCTCTTCCTGAGAGAAGAGATCCATTGTGTGAGAAGGATTCAGTGTGAGAGATCTTCTTAAATGTGGGCTTTGAAAATGGAGGGGCAAGTCAGGTGCGGTGGGGCATGCCTGTAATCCCAGCAGCTCTGGAGGCTGAGGCAGGAGGATTGTGAGTTCAAAGCCAGCCTCAGGAAAAGCAAGGTGCTAAGCAACTCAGTGAACCCTGTCTCTAAATAAAATACAAAATCGGGCTGGGGATGTGGCTAAGTGGTCACCAAGTTGCCTGTAGTCCTCCCCCTCTCTCCCTGACAGCCAGCAAGGAGAGAGGGACCTCGGCCCTAAACGTGCAGGAAATGGGATTCTGCCCACAGCATTGTGTGAGTTTGGAGGATACTTGAGATGAGACCACAGCTTTATGAAATCCTGAAGAGAGAATCCATGCATACCATGCTTAGATTTCTGACTAAGGAAATGTAAGCAAATAAACAGGGTAATGTTTTGGGCTATCAAGTTTGTGGTAACTTCTTATGTAGTAATCAAAAACTGTCAGGCTCAACTGTGCAACAGATAAGTGTTTTCTCCATTGGAATGAATTTATAAATTGTGTACATGAAATGCATGAAATAAAATATTTTTTTGTTTTTTAATGACTTCTGTGTGATGCAATTTCATTTAAATACAATTACATTTCATTTGTTCAACAAAAATGAATGTAGTGCCTACTGTGTACCAAGTATGATTGTAAATGCTGTGAATCCAATGTTGACTAAAACAGCCCTAAAAGCCTCTGTAATCATAGGTCTTATGTTCTAGAGATTTCTTTGGACCTATTAGATGGAATCTCTGGAACATTTTAAATGAAGAAATGAGAACCTGACTTATTAGCAGGATAGTTGATCATGGTGAGAATAGTTATGGTGCCATATAAGGGGACAATCCTGGTACCAAAATTCAGTGAGGGGTGGTAAGTTCCAAGGGGAGATTGGTGTCTGAGGGATGAGAAAGAAGTGCTGGGGAAGCTAGAGGTGAGAAAATAAAGCAGAGGTAAAGGATTCTAAAGCAGTGGAATTCTCTGACTTAAGCATTGTGTGTGTGTGTGTGTGTGTGTGTTATTTATATATTTTTTAGTTGTAGATGGACATAATACCTTTATTTTATTTGTTTATTTTTATGTGGTGCCAGGGATTGAACCAGTACCTCATGTATGCTAGGCAAGCACCCTACCACTGAGACACAACCCCATCCCTTAAGCATGTTTTCTTATGATTTTAAATAGACATATATACAGAGCCTAGCAGAGTACCCTTTACATTTGCTATGAAATACATTCTATGAGATGCCTGTTAATGAATTGCTTCCTTATGTTAATTCAGGTTAAAAAATAACATTATCAAGCTTTCCAAATTAATCTGCATGCCATTTAATTGTGAATAATCCATAAAAGAGGCAATGCTTGAACACTTGCAACTTGAGGTTTCTGTGGTTGAAATATATAGTAACAAATTGTACTTTTGTATGCTTCTCTTTTCATCAATCCCCTCTTATCTGTGGTTTTCCTTTTTGAAGTTTCAGTTACCCTCAGTTAAGGAGGTCCAGAAATGGAAAAGAAACAATTCATAAGTTTTTGGTTGGGTACCTTTCTCAGTAGTGTGATGAAACTCATTGCCAACTTGGTCCCTCCGTCTGGGATGTAAATCATCCCTCTGTGCAGTGTATATCCATGTTGTACAGGTTATTTAGTAGCCAATTTGTTTATTGGATTAACTGTAATAGAGTGGCAGTGCATAGTTGCCTAGTACTACATACTCTGCCTACATCATTTAAATCACTTCATCTCATATAGGCATTGTATCATCATAAGAAGAAGGATGAGTACAGTACAAGGAGATATTTTGAGAGAGGGAAAGAGATAACAACCACATAGCCTTTATTATAGTATGTTATTCTATTTTATTATTATTATTGTTAATCAGTGATGGTGCCTGATTTATTAGACTTTATTACAGGTGTTTAAGTACATAAGAAAACACATAACATAGATAGGATTCAGTACTATGCCATATTCCAGGCACCAAGGAGGGATATTGAAATATATTCCTCATGGAAAATGGGGACCTGCTGTATTGAAGCTATGTTTAGGACTAGGGTTACACAGACAAATTCAGGACTATGGAATAAAGATAATTTAAAAAACACAACAACACTTAGTCTGATGTTTTATCTGGGAAAGTAATATTTAGGAGTTTTGTGAGTCTTAAGAGCAATGCTATTTGGACATACTTACAAATGAAGGGACCAAAATACCCTCCACCCCTACTGGGAACTGAACCCAGGATGGTGCACATGCTAGGTAAATGCTATCACTGAGCTAGCTCTCCAGCCCTTTCTTAATTTTTTAAAAATTGAGACAGAGTCCTGTTAAGTTGATCAGGCTGGTCTTGAACTTGTGAATTCTCTGCCTTAGCCTCCAGAGTAGCTGGGATTACAGGCATGTACTGCTAGGTAGCTAGTGAGACATGAATGGGTGAGCAGGGGAAAGACGATAAAGGCTGGACACAGTGGTGCACATTGTAATCCTGGTGATGGGGGGTTGAGGTAGGAGGATTGCAAGTTAGAGGCCAGCTTAAGCAATTTTATGAGGCCCTAAGCAACCTAGTGAGACCCTGTCTGAAAAAAAAAAAGCTGGGGTGTCATGACCCCTTGCCCGCAAGGAAGACGCAACTCAGGAATCTTCTTTCAGCAGTTTATTCAGGCCCTTGATATTTCTTCTTCTACCCCTCGGATGCCCCTCCCAGCCTTAATAAAGCATCTCAAGCCCCAATGCAAAGCTGCCACGTGGAGCTTTCTCATAGGGTGGTGAAAAATCATGTGCCAACTCTCCCAAATAAGGAGTTGTTTGTCACAGACCACAGCGGAGCCAGCACCATCTTGTAATGGCGACCATAGTCTGCAGAAATGGCAGAAGCGGCTCACCACACTGGGGATGTATTTTAGTGGTAAAGCATCCCTGAGTTCAATCCCCAGTGTTGGGAAGAACTCGACACAGGCAAAACCATTTTGAAACATGGCCTCCATGGAGTTACCTCACAGTCACTGTGACTCAGTCAGACCTTAAACCCAGACAATAAGCACCAGACAATACTCCATCATACAAAGAAAGAACATTGCTATCTGGGACTGGAATCCTGAAAATACCTGGTTTGACATGGAACAGTGACCACCTTAAAGAATAGAGATGAGGACCACAAGGATCCTTCCCTGTCAACCCCTTAGCAATGGTATAACTAAAAAATACCCCTACCCTCTCATCCCCCTGTACCTACCCCAGGCTGTAAGCAGAAGATAGGTCTCAGTCTCCACTGGGTCCCCTTTGCAGGTTTGTCATGAATAAACCCGTTACTGTTGAGCCTCCTCTCCTCTCCTCTCTTTTTATTTCCTTCATTCACTTCTTTCCTTACATTTTAGTGCTGAAACCCAGGACTGGCATTTGAGGTCCCCCCACAGGCAGCTCTTCCAGGCCTTCCCTTGACCTCAATCCAGTCTCTTTCTTTCCCTCTCTTATTCTACTACCTTGTCCTCTGATGTCTCCAGTAAGGACCACTCACATTGCTGGACTTCTCATCCACCACTGGCCATCACCAGGTGAGTGACCCCCATAGACTCACCTGGATTTTTGGAATCCCTGCCTCAACTTCTTTCTCCATGGGTACTGTTCCACTGACAAATCCCAGCCCTGGGTGAGAGAAACCTCACTACCACTGGGTGGCAATGACTTGTTTTATGGGGGGACACCATCAATTGCCTATTTTTCTATTGATTGTTCTTGGAACAACCTTAGAGAAATCAATTTCTTGTGGGGACACTCCTTGTTTTTGTCTTTTCTCTTTGCTGGAGTTTTTAGGGGGGCCCTCCTCAATCCATTTGTCCAGCATGGGCCAGACCCCGTCAAAACCTCCATGACACACCCCACTGGGGTGCCTTCACGAACATACCCAGATTCTGGGTCTCCAAGACACTGTCAGACTTACTGCCTGGCCCCAATACAAGTCACTGGCCTGATAATGGATTTGACTTCCAAATTCTCTTGAGATCTTGAAAACTTTCTCCACTGCAATGGCAAATGGTCCAAGGTTCCATATGTCCAGGCCTGGTACCTCCACTCCAAACCTTCTCTCTGCCAAAACTACTCAACTTTTCACATTCTTTAATTAAAACAACAACAACAACAACAACAACCCTCAAGGCATTTATTTCTTGGGACCCCTTCCTCTTTGGGAGCTCTACTTTCTATTACTCTAATAAATCCAGTTACTTTGCTCTCTCTCTCATCCTTTTTGTCCATGGATTTCATTCTTCAAATTTACAAGACAAAGGCTGGGATTGTGGCTCAGTGGTAGAGCACTCCCCTAGCACTGGCAGGACCCGGGTTTGATCCTCAGTACTACATAAAAATAAAATAAAAATAAAAGATGTTGTGTCCACTGAAAAACTAAAAATAATTATTAAAAAATTCTCTCTCTCTCTTAAAAAAATGTACAAGACAGAAAACCTACCCATCCACCCTCTGTGTTACATTTATGGGGGCCCACCTGGGATTTTTGGAAGGGTAAGTAATGTGAGAAATAGAAGGTCTGGAGTTCCATTTTCAGAATATTCAGCCTGAATTGGATCCAACTGTAGCCTTCCCTTTTTGCCCACCCTAATATTAAAATTAGCCAATTGCACAGATTGTAACCCCAAATTCCTCTAATCAGAGTGAAGGGCAGTACTACCTTAGGTTAGAGATATAAGCAGGCGGTCTGCCCTTCAGGCATGCTAACTAGTCAGGTTCTGGTAGTATGCCTTTCTGCTAGAAGTAAAGGTTTACCTTGCCTACTCACTTTCCTGCACATGTTTGATTTCTTGTGACATCTAGTTATTTCTAACAGTAACACCGAAAAGGGAGTTCTTATTTCTCTTCTCTGTGCTCTTTCTTCATGGACAAGCCAGTTAAAAGTGACTAGCACAGCTGCTGATCTTAAGACTCAGGTGATTGGCTTACTGAGGTGGAACAATCCCCTTTTGCTTAGGCATTGGGAATGTCAGTTCTGACTTGCTTCAGTTTCCTTTCTGTGGAAGAGAACTGGCGTATGGGACAGAGGAAAGCTTGAGACAACTGAAGGTAAAAGACTCCCCTGTACTGCATGAAGGTCTAATGTCCCGAGTCTGACCCTGACAGCACTCACGGGTATCAAATATCAACCATCATCTGTCTTTCTGTTTCTGACTGACCTGGCCCAATGGTGAAGGGCACCCTCACCTGACAAATCTTGGATCCTGAGATGAACATTGGACCAAGTTAGTCAGAAACAGAAAGACAGAAGTCAGACTGATCTGAGGTCTTTGGGAGAAAGGCGATCCATTAATCCCGAGTGTGAGCCAAACAGTCTTTTTCCTTTGCAGAAATGCCTCTTCTACATGTAAGCCCTGATGCTCAGGCTACTTCCAACTACTCTATGTCTCCTACTTATCCTCAATTCTTTCACCTTCTATCTCCAAGTGCCTAAATAGAATCTCTAGGGACCTATAGGCTTTCAAACACTTTCTGGGACCCAACACCAAGTCTGTCCCTGGTGTCCATCTCTTAAATAGGGACCCCTTGTGGGAGATTACCAAGAAAAAGCTTTCCTACCTTCAAAATTAGACTGTCTTCTTTAGACCTTAACAAGATACCTTTTCTTCTGTACTCCTCCTCATTCTGCAGGAAAAAGACCAAAAGTTCTATTTTACTTAATTATAGTAAACTACCACTTATCTCTTCTAGTCCAGGGAATCAAATTTTTTGCCTATTCAATTGGGGACATCACCCAGAGCTTTTTGCCTCTCATGCTCATAATAACAGCTTTCCTTGTTCCTTAACTGTCTGCCTAATATCCATCTAAAATGTAAGCTACAGGAGCAAATGCCCAAACTGGTTGGAGATCGGAGTGGGCTGTCACTTTTAAATCCAAGCTGCTCTTGTACATGAAAGGCTGTTTCTTCTTTTCTTGTACAATGGGATTCTCCTCTTTCAGTAAGTTCCTTGCACTCTGATCTGATGTGTCATATGCTTCTTTACTGAAGTAATTATGGCCATGATATTTTATTATAGAAAATTAGAAGGAAAGGAAATGTTCTGGATGAGAAAGTATTTTATATGGTAAAGTAATGTTCTTTTGCTAAAGTCCAAGATGAAAGAGAACAAAACTAAGATGTAAACAAGTTGTAAAATATCTAAGTAAATTGCAAAAGTTTGTGGAAGGTAAAACTCAAAAAATTCATGTGTGTGATTAAGTTGGCTACAATTAGCACAATCAAAGTAAAGACTGATATGAAGTAAAGTAACACAGAGATGTGCTCTTATCAAGTTAATTTCTTACGTTTGTTAAGTTTTATTACTTAGGGAAATTAATTTAAATAAATTAGGATTTATACATTTTTAAAAGTCTTTTAAATGATTATTGGGTTAAATAAGCCACTGTTATTTTAGGCTATTACAATACAGTTTCATCATAGATATATATGCCAAGATATATGTATACACCTGTTTATTAGAACTATGTTTGTGTAAGCCTTGTTTAAGTGTTCTGTAAAATGAAAGTTTATGTAGGTTTATAGCCAAGTAACCAATAATTGCTCTCTTTTATACATTATATCTGACATAAAAGGGCCACACTGCCATTTAAAAGCCTGGATTATATCTGCTTGCTTTGACTAAGTCTATTTCTGATCATTAATACAGTTTCCTAAGTATAGAAGAAATTTAAGGATACTTTGATTTTTTTCTAGTACTTCTAACCCATGCAGACCTGTGATTATTGTTACCCTACTAGTGTAGGGTAACATTCTAATTTTTTCTCTAAAAGTTAAACTTAGTTAAAATGAGGACATTAGTATAATTGTAATGCTAATTATTACTAGCTTCTTTGTATATTAGATGTATTCATGTCCTACAAGAATACAAGTATTTTTAAATTTAATTTTATTTATTTATATATGACAGTAGAAAGCATTACAATTCTTTTTTTTTTTGGTTGGAATAAATTTATTTCATCTGTCTGTAAACAAGGTGTTTAATAGTTATGGCATTTTTAAAAATGCATATTAAATCAGATGAGTTAGACTATATCCCAGATGTAACAAAGTTCAGGGAAAGAAATGGACAAATCAGCAACAAGATTTGTTTTAAATCTGTACATTATCCACAAGGCCCAAACAACAGAAGCAAATACTAGAATGTCCCTAAAGTAGTGCCATTCAAAAGAAACCCTTAATAGGTCAATTAAAATCCATCTTACAATAGCAACAGTTCATTTTAACAATAGTATGGCACAGAGTACAGATGAAAAAAATTCATCACAAGACAGCCAAGTCCACAATAATGCAACTTCATATAAAAACTCAAGCTGCAAATAAAAATTGGTCCTATGAAGAACAAATTGGACACCCTCCAGATGGTTATGTTGGGAGACCTAATGTCCATAATGGCAGCCTTTTACAGTTATACTAAAACAAGTAGAGCTGGTGTGCAAAGAAAAAGACAGGAACAACAATGTGAGCTATTGCGGTGATGGAATGTCCCTGGGGGGTGCTCAGTGTGGTTACTGTGAGGGAGTGGGAGGAGTGCCTTTTGCTCTTGTTTTGCAGTTGCACTCTGCACATGTCCTGCAGACACTGTGAAGAGATCTGTCTACTCAACTGCAACCACAATACTAAAAGCAAACTACTGCAGCTCTCAACAGCTCGTCAACAAAGGGGATATTAATTGGTTAAATAAACCAGGCACTGCATAAAAGAGGATGGAAGCAAACCAAATCCCTTATGTGCAAAGGGAGGGCAAGAGAAAAGAGGAGTGAAGGAGAGATGCATGCACTTTCTCCTCCCAACCATGCACTACAAAAGGAAGACTAAGTGAGCCAAGTAAAGCTCAAAGTCCTGAAAAGACATCGATCAAATTAGAGATTGTACAACCGGCACCTTGCTTAATATTAACTTATTTTAGAAATCAATATCCCATTAATTGCTAAGACAAAGTGATGCCCAATTTGGCATGCCCCTCCCCCCATGAAAATCATTATTGTGCTGTAATTATGTTGCCAGTAGGGGTTGGTTACATACAGTGGTTAACAGACAAATGATCATTGGGCAAACAGGAACCATGACATTAGAAAGTAGGTAAAGAAAACCTTTTTCCCCACATCCTCGCCAACACTTATTGTTGTTTGTAAGAATACAAGTCTTTTAAAATGTAAAGTTTAGGAGATATATAATGTGATACATAAAGGCCTAACTGACTTTACCAAGAGAGAATTAGCGAATTCTTTCAACAAATACAGAGGTAATACCAGTAAAAAGCTACTTTACAGAAATCATACGGCATTCCACAGCTCAAGGGGCCACCTATGCCATTATAAAAATTAAATGTTAGTTTCAAGCAATTCTACTACTGTTTCCAAAAATTTGTATGGCCTCCACTCACAAATAAATGACATGTCAGACTATACCCTATACTCTAATAAGTTACTATTTTTGTGGTCTTCAGAGGCTGGCTGGTAACACTGATCACTTTTGTGCTGTTTGCAGAAAACAGTGCTTTGCTCTATTGTTTGTTGTTGTCCTAGCATGATCCCTGCCCTTTTTACAACTTGTCTAGTCACCTGCTAACAGCCATCATGGACCTCTGGACTGCCCTGATTCATAAGATGCCTACAGCACCATTAAGCTCCAGATGGTCATGGAACCAGAACCCCCCCCCCCCCCCGCCCCCGCATGGAGCTGCCTCCCAAATTCTACTGAGGACCCCTAGATAGACCCTCTGAAGGGTTTCCCTGACTGCCACAGCTGACACCCACTATTAGCTTGAAGAAACCAGAGCAGTCATTGTCCCTTTTCCTGACAGCAGTCAAGGACATCTTCAGAGGAGGGATTGAGGCATGAAATAGATTATCTATAGGTAGATAGAAATGGGAACCTTAGAGAATGGGATCCCACTACCCCATATTAAAACCCTAGGTTAAAGCTTTTTTTTTTTTTTTTTTTTTTGGCTGCCTGAGTAGAAGGCCCCACTCTGGCTTGGCTGCCCAACCCATATCCTTGGCAGTGACATCCTAACTATATTCAACGCCTTCATTCATTTTCATTCCCACCATAGCTCACTATACTCTTCTGCTTCCTTTATCCTCTTATGCCAACCAGATGCCTTTCCTTCCCCTCTAACATCCCTGCCATTGCTCCTCCTTGAAATGTCAACCTCAATGTGGGATACCTCCAAGCCCATATGGCCACCCACCACACTCCCATTAAAATTTTCCTACAAGACCCTACCTTCGGCTAAAGGGAGCTGTCTCCTATCACTCCTCTGGCTGCCTCAACTATAATCAGTGAATCTTCTTTGTAAATATAATTCTTATAACTGTTTATCCACTAACTAGACAGGAATTGCCTAGGCCCTTTTTCTCTTTCCAATTCTCTGTATAATTCTTGGCCTTGCTGTTTGCGAAAGATGTGGAAAATAACATCTCCCAAGAAAAGGAAAATGACAGCCCCCAGGGAGAAAAGGAGGACAGTATAATCCAGGAGGAGAGTAGGGGAAGGCAAACACTGGGCCCTGGGCTCTGGGCTTTCATCCTTTCCCAGTAACACTGAGTCTGAGAGGGGAAGGCAAACAAAAGGGCTCTGGGCTCTGGATTTTTATCCCAGTAACAATGAGTTTCAAGCTATTACAACTGTTTTCCTGAGTTAGATTTTTAATCTGCAAAACTAGTTTCCTGACATGCCCAGCCGGCATGTCCCAAGTCTCTGATGATTAAGTCCCACTAAACATTCTGCTGTGATTAACTCTCATTAAAAACTATAAAAAGCAGACCCCTCTTGTTACCAGTTACCATTTTCTCCCCTAAAAATTTGTCATGTGTCATTTCATGGATGCTTAATAAAGACAGCTTGCTGATCCAAGGTCTGCTCCCGTTTTCGGTCATTTTTGCTTACAGTTGGGCCCTTCCTGTTTCAGCTATTCACCTCCCTTTTATAGAACCATCAACACCAGTATTGATCAGAGGGTCCAGAACATCCTCCTGCTAGCTCCATTAGAGTTGTTCAATACCAATGTTTATATGAATTCTCAATGGAAGCTCTCTCTCAGCAGGAAGTAATTCAAAAGACATTGCCACTCCTTCTCCCTTCACCCCTTTCTTATGGAATAAAAAGAAAAAAGGAGTAGGGAGGATAGGAAGGGCAGCAGAATAGAATAGACAATATGATTGATGTATGTACATTCTATGTATGTATTATATGTCAAAATGCATTCTACTGTCATGTATGACTAAAAAAATAAATAAAAATTTAAAAAAAGGAAAAGGCAGGAATGTTAGGTAAAACTTGACACAGGCAACACCATTTTGAAATATAGTCTCTATCTTAGAATGAGTCCTCTCACAGTCACTGGGACTCAGCCTGACCCTAAAACCCAGGATATACTCCATCATCTTACAAAAAAAGGAAATTGTTTTCTGGGACTGTAATCCTAAAAACACCTGGTTTGACATGGAACCTAAAATAATAGAGGTGAGGACCATGAGAAACTTTCCCTGACAACCCCTTTTCAATGGCTTAACTGCAAAACAATTCCCCCACTCCCTCATGCCCCTATATCTACCCCTGCTGTAAGTGGAAGATGGGTCTCAGTCTCCACTGAGCCCAGCTCTGCAGGTTTGTCATGAATAAACCTGTTACTGCCTCTCTTCTCTCTTTATTTACTTCATTTGCTTCTTTTCTTACACCCAGTAAAAAAAAAAAAAAAAAAAGGAAAAGGAAAAGACAAGGAACAAAGCATAGAGGTACACGCCTGTAATCCCAGCAGCTCAGGAAGCTGAGGCAGGAGGACTGTAAGTTCAAAGCCAGCCTCAGCAAAAGTGAGGTGCTAAGCAACTCAGTGAGACCTTGTCTTTAAATAAATAGGGCTAGGGATGTGGCTCAGTGGTTGAGTGCCCCTGAGTTCAATCCCCAGTATTTAAAAAAAAAAAAAAAGACAGGAAAATGAAGGGCAACTGAAAACCACAGGTGCCTTATCTGACAGAGAAGCACATGGAAAATGGGGGCTTGGTATGTTAAAACCTTCCCCAGCCATAATAACATCCCCTTAAGAAAAGTTATTGTTTAAGATCATGTTGTGCTGCCCCTGTTCAGCGAGGATGGCTGAACTAAGGTTGCTTGTGTGAATTTGGGGTGATGCAAAATAAAACACAGACACAAATTACCTTTACACAAGCTTCAGGATGGCTTTTCCCAGCTCTCAGCCTCAAGCTCCCCAAAAGGGAGAGCAAGAGAAAGTCGGGAGAGGCTGATGAGAGAGAGGGAAGCCTATTCAGAAGTGAGCTTTTATTTGGTGGGGACACTATTCTTAGAAAGTTCTATTCATAAAAGGGCAGAAGGGGTAAGATTACAAGGGAGCAGGTGAGTGTAATTCAATCCCAGCAGATATGTCTACACCTGAAGTCAGGCCTTGCTATCTGAACTGGAACAACCCCCAAGTCACTATGAAATGTAGTGAATAGTCAGAGCTCCCTGCTTCAGGACTGGAAGGCATGTTCATTCAGAGTGGCTCCCCACAATGTTGCACCCTATCAGGTGGCCTGGATCCCCCAAAAATTTCATGGAAATTTACCATAATCACCCAATCACCCTGGCAACCCAAATATCAATACCTTCACAAAGAAAGTTTGTGGAGGGGTATTCAAAGGGTAATAATCTGATTAAGGAGGCAGAAAACTGAGGCAAAAACAGGGGGGCTCAATTTCCTTAAAGTCTCCAACTCTGTGAATACCACATCATGTCTTTAAGACAGACCTTGCAGTTTCTAGGATGTTAGTCAAAAGTCAAAAGGTGGACCTGGACTGGACATTCTAGAAACTTCCCTGGGTCACCTAATAAAATTGGAGGGCAGGAAAGGTGTTATAGACCCTCTTATTTCAGAGAAGACCCATTCTCTCCCTTTCCTCCTTTCCTATCCCTTCTAATAAACTCATGCCTGTTATTCTGAGCAACTGTCTAAAATCTTTATGACATGATTGTAAGAATGTGCTTTGAAGGGAGATGGGGTTCATCTGTGGACTGCCTCAGCTTGGGGGAAGGTCAGTGTCCCCTGTAACAGCACCACCACACCAGTCAAAAACAAGAACAACTATATCTATATCTATATTTATATTTGTTTATATATATAATTATATATTTATATATGTTGTTTATGTATATACATACATATATATGTATATATAAATATAAACAACTATATATAGTTGTTGTTGTGTATACATTTTATATATATATATATATATATATATATATATATATATATA